>NC_091794.1:94642500-94977500 GCF_041296235.1 Equus asinus | reverse complement strand
CCAGGCATTGTGGTTAAGATCTGGGGCAGTTCCAGAGATGAAAGGGCCATGGTCTGTGCCTGGAGGAATTAACCTTCTGGCGTGGCAGGCAGTCACGAGTTAAAACCCAGTGGGAGGAGAGCCAGCTAGATGGAAAGTCTATTGTACAGACACGGGGTGACCTGGGTGCTGAGCAGCTCCCTCCAGAGCTAGACTAATTGAGGTGAGGAATGGCAGCTGACCCCTTGTCTCCTGCTCCGTCCAGTGTGTCGAGTTGGCATGAAAACGTTTGGGATGGGCTCCGGTTGTTGTTGGCCTGAGCCAGACAGAAAAGGGAGGACAGTGCTCAAGGTCAGAGTAGGCAGAAAGATAAGAGGTAAGAGTCAGGGAAGGACAAAGCAACTCGTATCTCAGACATTTTTTTCCCCTAAGATGTTATCTTAATTTTCTTAAATTATGTGAAAATAATGCATAAATCTAATTCTTTAGACTTTTATCTGTTTTGCAAAATGAGTGAAATTTTCATTTTGATGGAGGTTAATATGGAATATGAGCAGCAAATTACACCGCCACCTGGTGGCAGCATACCAAAGTCACAGGTTTGTTTCATTTTGTTTGAGATGACAACACACGGCGAGCTCAATCTTTGGACGTGAACAGAAATACCAAAACCATCCCCCGCCTTCCCCTTCTCCCCACGCCTTTGCTAAAACCCAGCTTCCATAGCTGAAGCTCCCGAGTTCCCAGCTTTTGCCTGAGTCACACCGGCTCCTCCTCCCTGCCTCCTGGCTTCGCTGGCGCTGGAGAGCCTCAGGCCCATTTTCCCATCAGCTCTGCATGGGTGCTAACACCTCCCTGCCCTCAGCCCAGCCCCCAAGGGGACTGTGGAGTACGGAGACAACCCAGCCCAAGCGTACTGGTTAGGACTACAGATGCTGCACTTGGGCTGATGGGGGTTCAAATCCCCGCTGACCACTTGCTGCTGTGGGTCTCTGGACCCCTCCAAGGCCTCTCTGAGCCTCAGTTTCCCCATCTGAAAAATCAGATGGAGTCTGAATTCAACAAGAGACTTCCTGCGCTTTTTACCACATGTCTTTCTACTTCTTTTTCTACAAGAGCCGGAGAGGATAGAGACCAAGAAATGATGGGGAGGAGTGGGCTGGAGGCCCCCTCTATTGCACTTCTCCTCTTAGCGCCCATCTCCAGAAGCAGCGAAGGCCTAGCCCTGTCTGAGTGCCCTCCCAGGCTCCCCTCCCCAACCTCGGAGCCCGGTCCCCGACACCCTGCACCGTCTTCTAATCCATTTTGTGCTGAAGGGGCAGGACTGAGCAAAGGTCCACTGCCCCTCCATGGGGCCCAGAGAGGGCAATGCTCACCCCCCTCAAATGGCTCACGAAAGGTAGTGTTCCAGGCACTGGGGACGAGGAGAAGTTTCGGAGCTGGGCGTCCCCACCCTTGGCGGCCCCTAGAGCCCAGTCCGGAAGCTTAGGAAACCAGACTTCTGGCCCGAGGCTGATGCTACCTGGACCTTGCTGTGTGGCCTCGGACAAGTCGCTGACTCTCCTGAGCCTTGAATTCCCCGTCTGTAAAAGGGAGCTCTCCAACCTAGTCCAACTCCAGTGACGCGGCTGCTGGGGCTGCTGGAGGGGTGGGCAGGGTTGGCGTGTCCCCTCTCCTCACCCCTCCCTGCCTGCTTGGGGAAACCCAGGATCCTGCTTGGAGGAAGAGGCACCACTTCTCCTGGGGAACTGGGTCTCGGAGCAGGGTGGAGGGGCTCTGGGATGCTCCCCCGCACTCGCACTCGCTGTGGGCAGCCAGCGCTAAGTGCTGCGTTCATTATTACCAGCTCCCCCAGGGAACAAATTCAAAGTGAGGTCACCATGGTAACCCAGGCGGTTGCAATGTGACCACATGTTTAAAGTGCTCGCGTGTTCCAGGCAAATTACCTCTCAGTGGAAGAGAATAGAATGGGGCCTCAGTCGCACACCTCAGTGGCCCGGGGAAGAAAAGCCCAGGAGCTCCTGTGGGTCCTAGAACGTTCCACAAGAGAGGGTGAGGCAGATGCAGGGCGGGGAGACAAGCGCTCCTGCCTCAGCAGGCCAGAGCAGAGCTGGAAATGACCTCCAGGGCCCTGAATGCGGCCTGACCAGAGGGCCAGAGGCTCCAGGTTCTACTCCCAGCTCCACACCTCTTGTCTGCAGCCCAGGCCGATGCCTTGCCCTCTCTGGGCCTCCAATTAAGCTTCGTGCAACCGTTTGTCTTCAAGGACCAAGGAGATGAGCCAGTGGACTGTTATACCCAGAAAGCCAGGGGTTTGCTAATCAGGCCTCCAAGGCAGAGAGACCTGGATTCAAATCCTACCTCTGCCACTCAACAGCTGTGTGACCTTGGGCCAGTGACTTCACCCCTCTGAGCTTTGGTTTCCTTACCTGTGAGAGGGCAGCTAATAGTAATTCCTCCTCCTTGGGGTGGTTGTTAAGTTTAATAAAATCATCCATGAAAAGCGCTCAGCACGCACCCTGCACACAGTAGGTGCTAATGTCATCATTGTTGTGGTCACTTAATAAGCATCCCCAGTGCCAGGCTCTGAGTTGAGCGAGTTACACGTGATCTCTTGTGGAATCCTCACCACGTTCCCCCCAGGAGATGGGTGCCGTTATTAACCCCATTTAGCAGACGTGGAGACTAAGGTTGGCAAGGTGAGGCGACTCACGGAGGTGCACAGACACCCAAGGGGTGGGGCCTGGATTCCGACCCGGGTCTGTCTGCTTCCAGAACTCGAGCCCCAACCGTTCACTGCACGGCCTGAGGATGAAGTGAGACATGAGTTGAGTGCCCAGCACTAGTGCATGGCACACGGCGGGTGCTCATTAAATAGTGGCACATCCAGGTTTCATGCCATAGCCACTGAATTGCCCCTGACCCCTGTCTTGGGGGCTTGGGAATCTGCATCTGGTGGGTTCAGAACTTCCATGGTTCAGGCGCTGATGGGAGAATTAGAGCAGAGACCCCCGAGCAGGCCCCTCTTCAGGCCACTACCCAAGGGGTGCCCATGGCTATCGGCATCACAGTGGCCCTGCCTCATCCTCTAGCCTGTCCCTGGGGCCCTGGCTGCCCTCACTCTGTGGGGACACAGACGGCCAGGAGCTGCCTCTGACCTCATCCAGCCTAGCTGCGATGTGGCCTTGCATGGCCCCACCTACCCTTCCTGCTGGGTCAGCATCCCACCCCACCCTCCCCTCCCAGCCACCCCCAGGCAGAACTGGCTTTCCCAGGACAGAATGAGGTCAGGCCTGCCGAGTGCACATGGATTTAATAACCAGCCATTCCTACCACAAGCCCATCTGCCCTTCACTGTCCCAGGCCCATAGAGGGTCTGGGGTCGGCCAGATCAGTCAGGGAAGGGCAGTTGTGGGGGTGGAGACCACCCTCCCAGCCAGCGCAGGGCCCCCTGGGAGCCCAGAGCCGCCCAGCGCTGAGAACTTGTGATCTGGACACCCCAGTTTGGGCCCTTCTCCTCCATGTGGTCTGGCCTTGAGCAAATCACTGCTCTTCTCTGAGCCTCAGTTTCTCCATCTGTGAAATGGAGTAGACAGCCCCCACTACGTGCCTCTGGGGTCACTGTAGGGACAGAGCCGGTAGAAGGCGGATCCCACTTTGTAAATCCCCGTGCACATAGAAGACGTGTTCTGGTTGTTGATAATCCTGGCTGCTCTCTGGGTTGGGTTCCCCCCGAAGCAGACCCTGGGACAAGGATGAGAGAAGTCGCCTGAGGCAGTGATCCCCAGAAGCACTGGTGGGGAAGCGAGGCAGGGAAGGAAAAGTTCAATTCAAGATACATGAATTTGCAGGCTGCAGTGGGGACAACCAAGGCTCAGCCCTTCTGGAGACTTCTGGGAGACGGGGTAGAATGGGCCTCAGATTTGTCCTAATCAAGAGGTCAGAAGGTTGAGCTGTTTGTCTGCCAGCTCCCATCCACCTGTGGCTGAGGACTGCCCCGGAAAACATCAGCATCCTTCTGGTGCACGACAGCTGAGCATGCCCTCTGGCCAGAGAAAGCCCTCGGAGTCGCAGGTGCTCACGTGAAAGGCCGTCCGGGCACAGGCATGGCGGTCCTGAGGGGATGCAGGCAGGGCCGCACATACACTGCCTCATTGACTGTTCTCCTCACATCCACCTTATGAGGGAGGGACTGTTATTAGCCCCATTCGGCAGATGAGGAATCTGAGGCTCCAGGAGGTGGCGTTCACTTGCCCAAGGCCACACAGCTCAGAAGCAGTAGGATAAGGATTGAAAGTGGCTGCAGGGTCTTTGGGCTTTCCACTGCCTCCCAGACAGGCAGGACCCATTTGCATGTGGGTTGCAACCAGCAGCGAGCTGATAAAAATGCGTAACAATGGGAGAAAAAGCTCAGGCTTCTAGTGTTTGCCAGTTGCCGTGTTTTAAACACTCCCACCATGGCCAATTTCAAGCTACCAAAGTGACGTCTGTCACAGAACACAGAGTTGGGAAAGGATGCGAACAGCTGGCTCCAGGAAACCACTGGTCGGAACATTTTTGGTCTCGCCTCCGACCCAGCATGGCCCTCAGTAGGAATTAGAATGAATTCCTCTCTAGGGCGCAAACACATTGCACCTGTTCCAGCCCCCGGCCCTTTGCTCCTACTATTCCATCCCTCTGGAATGCCCTTTCCGCCTCTCCATGTGTTCAACTCTCACCACCTGCTCTGGTCCCACACCCTCCAGGCTGTATCAGTCAGGATGAGTACCACAAGCCGCTATAACAAACATCTCCATAATCTCAGTAATTTAATACAATCTGTTTATTGAGCCCTCCTCCTGCAGTCCACTGCAAGTGGTGTGTGTGTGGGGGGGGTTCGTCTCCCCCGTGGAAAGCAGATTCTTTCCATCTGTAAATGCTACCACCATTAACACTTTGTGTCCAAGACCACCACCACCAGGGGACAGAGCGTGGAGGATCCCACAAGAGTTTTATCCAGCCCTGGAACTCATGCTCATCACTTCTACCTACTTCTTAGGCCAGAACCGCCCCTCCCAACGGCAAGGGGCCCAGGAAGGGCGGTTTAGCTAGAATTGTGATTTTCTTCCAAGGAGAAAATGAAACCATGAAAAGCCAGCTTCTCTGCTTCTACTTCTGCAACTTCCACAGTCCAACCAACTTCTTTCTTTTCTAGATTCTTCCAGAACATACTGTCCAGAAACTGTTTTCTTTGGTCTTTGAGTCAGACTGCCCAGCATGGTAATTAGGTTGGTCCTTTCTGCCTCCTCGGACTCACAGAGGCTGAGTTGTGAAAGAGCCTTAGAGCGGCGTTCCCAGTGCTCACTTTGGGCGGGAATCGCCTGTGGATTCAGAGTCCCGAGGCCCGGTAGTGCAGGGCTGGGGAAGGGCCCAGCAATCAGTATTTTTAACCAGCTGGGTAGGTAGTTCAGATGTATAGTTAACACCAGAATTACTTATCTAGACCCAACGTCCCATTTCGTGGATGTGGACACTGAGGCCCAGAGAGGGGGAGGAACTTGCCCTAAGCCGTGGAGTAAGTTAAAGCTGGGTCTGAAACTTGAACCCAGGGCTCCCGACTTCTAACTCTCCACTCTGTCTATACCCCATGGCGCGTCTCCCCGAGGAGACCTGACCGTAACCTCCTGCACGAGACACTGGGAGATGCTGAGCCAGTCATGGGTTATCAAGATGACCTCGGGGTCAGAAGACAGTGAGTCAGATGTGAATCCTCGAGGTGGGCAGACCTGAGTTTGAACTCTGCCTCTTCCACCTACTTGTCTTGGGATCTTGGGCAAGTCCTTTACCTCTCTGAGCCTCGGTTGCCTCATCTGGAAAATGGGATGATGATATACCCTTCCCACAGGGTGGTTAGGAGGATGAAATATATGCAAACTGCTCAGTGCAGCATCGGGTAAATTCTCAGTAAATACGTATCGTTGGCTCTGACTATCTGCCGAGGTAGGTGATTGTTCTCAAGGAGCACAAGTGGCATCTGGAAATGACCTCAAGGATGAGGCTAGCCCAGGAGAGAGTCTCATCTGGGTAAAGTTTCAGCCACTGTGCAGACCCATTTTTTGTGAAAGTCAACTGCCAAAATGTACAGGCACAGCCCTCGGAAACTCAAGCTGCACAGGCTGGTCTTGATTTGTATCCAATCTGGCGCTTAACTAATTGTTTCAAAAATACCCCCGAGCTGTGAGGGCGCATGTACAAGCCTGGGCACTGCTTCTCTGCACAGAGCCTGGATGGGTCCCAGCCCATGGGAGGTCAGGTGAGGCGACTCTCTGCTGCGGTGACAAATGACCCCCACCCACGTCTCAGCGGCTTTGAACAAAAAAGGAAGCTTTCTAGTCACTTGCCCAGTCCGTCGTGGCTCAGCTGGGGCTCTGCACATGGTAGGCACTCAGGTGTGCGGGCTGAAGGAGCAGCCACCCACGCAATTGTCGCTGTCCCCTGTGGCCAAGGGAGAGAGGGCTCGGGAGGGTCTCCGCCGGCAGTAAAGCGCTCTGCCCCTGGAGGGATCCACCTCACTGCTCGAGTCTGATGTGGACCCCATGTCACTGAGGCAGGTCCTTGAGCCCATCTCCTTCTCTGTCTGCAGAAAGGAGGTCAGCACAGTAGCTACCTCATAGGATGGACCACGGGGCGACCTGATACGATGCTGTGGATCTCAGAATGGTGCCCGGGATGGAGGAGGAACTTGATAAATGATGGGTTACGACAGCCACAAAGGGAAACAAGCCAAATGTCCATCAACGGACGAATGGGTAAACAAAATGTGGTCTGTCCACACAGTGGAACACTATCAGTCATAAAAAGGAATGGAGTTCTGACCCGTGTTACAACACGGACGAACTTCAGAAAAACACTAAGTGAAAAAGCCAGTCACAAAAGTCTTCATAGTATGTGATTCTGTTTACACGAAATGTCCAGAATAGGCAAATCATAGAGACAGACAGTAGACTAGTGGCTGCTTGGGGCTGGGGGCAGGGAGGAATTAGGAGTGACCGTTCATGGGTACAAGGCATCATTTCGGGGTGATGGAAATGTTCAGGAATCAGATCGGGGGATGGTTGCACAACTGTGACTGTACTAGAACCCACTAAATCGTCCACTTTAAAATGATGACATCTATGTCAATGAATTACAGCTCAATAATATAAAAATGTGAAAATAAATAATTAACAATAACCGGGGGCCAGCCCCGTGGCCGAGTGGTTAAGCGCACTCCACTGCGGCGGCCCAGGGTTTTGCTGGTTCGGATCCTGGGTGCGGACATGGCACCGCTCATGAGGCCATGCTGAGGCGGCGTCCCACATGCCACAACTAGAAGGACCCACAACTAGAACATACAACTATGTGCTGGGGGGCTTTAGGGAGAACAAGAAGAAAAAACATAATAACAAATAAACAATGGGTAAGAAATACTCCCCTCCCCCCTACAGAGTTGTCCGCTCCCCACCCCGAAAACCTGCCCACCCCCCCGTTATATTCCTTATCTTTGTGCTGTCCTTTCTGTGCCTGGCCTGTCCCCCCTGGCCCAGGGGCCCTTCGAGGCCGTGGTGGAGCCTGGCTAGTTTTCTTCCTCTCTGCAGCCCGCTCCTTGCAGGCAGTGTCTGGTGTCTGACCTGTGCGCTCTCTCACTCTCACTCACAAAGCTGTGCCCATGCTATGTGTGCGTGTGCATGCATGTGTGTGTGTGTGCACATGCGTGTGCGGGGGTGTAGTCTGGGCCTGTGAGGACCAGGCCTCCCGTCCGCTCCTGTGGCCAGGGCTGCCTCCCCTCTCTGTTCTCTGCGGGCCCTTCTCCGGGCCCAGGAGCCTGTGAGAAGCCTGGGGAGGGAAGAGCCCTCGGCCATCAGCTATCCAGCCCCTTCCATTCGGTGATAAGGAAAGCTGGGTCCAGGGCAGGGGCTTGTCCAGCGTCCCACAGTGAGGGGGTGGCAGAGCTAGCACCCCATACCTCCTGTGCTGGAGGCGTGTCAGGGGGCAGGCAGTGGGCTGGGCAGGTGCTGAGAGCCCCTTGGGCCTTCTCGGAGCCCCTCACATGTGCAGCCTGGTGTGTGAGGCCGTGGAGGGGACGGAGGGCTGGTGGGGTCAGAGGAGCTGAAGTCATGCGGGGAAGGTCCCAGCCACCTAATACTCCCTGTTTTTATCATTGCTTAGTGGTGGAAGACAGCTGTCACCACAAAACTACAGCACCAAACCGACTCGCTTCCCTGTGCACACGCCCCTCCCTCCCAATGGCCTCTCTCTGGGATCATCTTCCCCTGCCCTCCCCGTCCAGGCCCACAGAGCTGGGCCCCCAGGTCAGGGATGAGGCTGGACCCTGAGATGAGCCAGCCCCTCTGGGAGCCGTCGCCATAGCCAAGCCCACAGCCTCACTGAGGTCAGACCCATGCCGTCTTCCAAGGGCTCTGCATTCATGTGCTTGTTGAGCACCTGCTATGTGCCAGCCCCTATACCACGTGCTGAGGTTAAAGGGCAACAAAACTTGCCCGCTGAAGATTCACTTGAGACAGGAATAACCAGGTTGAGGCTGGGGGTGCAGCTCAGGGCCCAGCCCGTTCCCAGAGCCAGAGGCCCAGCCCCCCACCCCACCCCACCCCAACTATAAAAGGTAGCTCTCGCTGTCCTAGGTTCAGGACTCCCCAGGAGCAGTTTTCCACAAGGAGGGGACACATTCACGAGATGGGGCAGGTGGGCACAGGTGCCACATTAAAGCACGTGGACTCAAGAGGGAGAAAATGATTCATTTCTGATGTGAAAGGAGAGTCTCGGGTGGGTGCTAGCCGTCCCCAGCACCCTTCTGACCTCTGCTCACCTCCCTGGGACACAGAGACGGGCCCTAGATTCCAAACCCGGTGGGCACCAGAATCCGGTAGAATTTAAGAACACCACTTGGTTAACATCGTTCTCATGCAACTGCTTGGCTTCTATTTCTGGCCATCATGCCGTTTTCCATTTACAGAGTTTCTTTTGAAAATAAATCATTTAAGTAAAGATGAGTTGATTTTTCAAAAAACACCAAATAGCAATCAGGACAGGCAAGTGAAGGTGGTTTTGAACGTTTGGGAAGTTTGGGAAACACAGTCTGAAGTTTCCAGGCTCTGCGAGGCAGGCTGACTTAACTCCAGTTTTCTCCTGCTGGAAGGACCCTGGCCTGGATGCGTCATGACTGACTCACGGCAGCCGAGTCCTTGTCTCTCAAAGCAGCTAGGGGTCAGGCTTCCTGTCTCCAGAGCAATCCTGGGGTGGACGCTGGTGGTTCTGAAGGCCGCTCCCTGGTGGAGGCCCAGCCTACTTCAGGACCCCGCATCCTCCTCCATGTGTGAGCTCGGCCAGCCCGGCCCAGCGCCGCTGTATCCCCCTGCCTCAGGGCCAGCATCTTCCTCTCCACTCTTTCCCTGTAGCTTTTCCTGTAAAGCCCTCAGATCACAAACAAAGGACCTGATTACCTGGCCTCCGCCCCTCCCCTCCTGTGGGCTGCAGGCCACCCTACGGTTCTGGGTAAAGCCGAGGTTCCCTGGCACAGAGCCTCTCCTGGCACCCCCTTCCCTGTGCCATGATTCTCCTGCCCTGTGCCTCCCCTTCCAGGTTCTGCGCCTTCCAAGAGTCCCGGGTGCCAGGCTCCCGCTGCTGAGAGAAGTCGCCTTCAGCGAGACTGAGGTGGTTTTCTGGAACTTTCCTTTAAAACACCCCCATCACCACCTACATCTATAGGAATCCTGTAGACCAGGTCTGGCTCTAGGGTGAAGCTGGTGAGGCGCCTAGTGAACAAGATTTATGGAGGCACCCATTCTCAATGAGCACCCTGAAAGTGGGTACCTCCTTAACTTATGTTTTCTAGCCACCTCACTGGCCCCACACTAGCCCCAGCCCTATTGCAGAACACAAGAGAAAGAAAACCTGCTGGTTAGAAGAATGTGCTGGGGGTCATTGGGGTTCTGAGTCATTCTCACAGCAGTTACCCCCTTGGGACCAGACAACATCCCAGAGAGGCTGACCGGCAAGGCTGCTGCCTAAACACAGTAGTGTGTGGTGTGCACTGCACAAGGGTGTGGGCTGTATGGCTGAAATGTAGCCTGTCCCCACTCTGTGTCTGAGCATGGAGGCTGCACCAACCTGGAGGAAGGGGCCACTCTCTGTATTTCATCCACCAGTGAGGGGGCCTTCAGTAATTCCTACAAGGATATCAGATGTGCCAGCAGTGGCCTTGCGGACAGCGTGAAGGGAATGTGATTAGAGAGGGGCAGGGACTCGCCATAGGACACAGAGCAGCAGGGCCAGGACTCAGGTTTCTTGATTCTTTACTTTTTATCACTCTAGTAAAATATGTTGGAGAACTGAGTATTTCCCACAGGCAGAGTGAATGCAGGATATGACGTCTCCTTCATGCCCTTTCTCGCCTGCTCCCCCCGCCCGCGTTCATTCCCTCCTGGATCGACGTCTTTTCAGCAGCTGGACTTGCCTCTAACCCTGTGTCTGTCTTCCAGGCCCGACTGTGAATTCCTGGAGTGCAGGGACCGTGTCTGTGGCCTCAGTCTCGGCACAGGGTCTGGTAAATTATAAGAGCACAGTGCGTGCATAACCCACGTATCCTGGGGCCCCAGGGGGCCCAATCTCAGCACCAGGAGGGCAGAGCACTTAATAAGACACAGACCATTAGCCAAAAGTAATTTAAAAATAATTCCAACTGTGACTTGCATCTAATATTCTTAAAGTCCTCTTCCCTCTGTGTCCTTGTCCCTTTTCCTCCCACTTTTCTCCGCTAGGCCCTCTCCATCCATTTACCTGGAAACCAGGTTGTCCAAAACTCAGATTCACCTCACAGAGAGAGGGTTGCAGACCAGCGGGTTTTCCTCCAGAACCCGTGCTCCTCTTCCTCATCGGCCCTTGGCTGCTCTGCCAGACGGCATTTCCCAGCCTCCCTTGCAGGAGTGGCCACAGGACTAAGTCTTGGCCAGTGTAATGTGAATGGAAGTGATGGAAACCACTTCCAGGCCCAGGCCCTAAGTCACTGGGTGCCTCTTTTTCCTCCCTGCTGGCTGAAACCAGACACAGTGACAACCCATAAAGATGACAGCAAAGCCTCATGGGATGGAAGAGTCATATCGTGGAAGGAACCTAGATCTCCAAATGACTGTGGAGCAGAAGTGCCCTCTAGACCTGGAACACTCCCCCAGGACTGTTTTGTGAGAGAGAAATACACTTCTGCATTCTTTTTATTTATATATATATATATATATATATATATTTTTTTTTTTTTTTGCTGAGGAAGACTTGCCCTGAGCTAATGTCTGTGACCAATCTTCCTCTATTTTGTATGTGTGTCGCCACCACAGCACGGCTGCTGATGACTAATGTAGGTCTGCACCTGGGAACCAAACCTGGGCCCCCAAAGTGGAGCACGCTGAACTTAACCGCTAGGCCACCAGGGCTGGCCCACTTCTGCATTCTTTAAGCTGCTGTGTTTGGGAGTTTCTTTGCCTCAGCAGTTTAGCCTTGCCCCTAAAAATTAGAGGAGGGAAGAGGGAGAAGGCAGCTGGGGAGTCAAACCAGAATTCTCTTTAGGAGAAAGGGGCAGCAGTCCGGGACTACTCCCACATCACAGACCTTGTCCCAACGCATGCTTGCGAAATGACTGTACAGCCAGGGAGTGGTTGTAGTTGCAATGAAAGACGACTGCTTCTTGTGTAACTAAGGGGAAGGGGAAAGAATGGGGTCACACGACCTCAGGGGTGCAGGGCCGACAGCGACGCCAGTGCAACAGAAGCAACCTTCCTCTCATCCACCACTGTTCCCCTAAAGGGCTCAGGCCCTGCCACGCTCCCCGGGAGGAAGGCAAGGGCAGGCCCCCGCTCATTTCTCAAGGGCCTCCCCAGAGGAGAGTGGCCGGCTTGCCCAAGGTCACTCTGGCCGTTAGAAGGGGAAGGGGCCAAAGAAATCCCAAGAGAGGACTTGGAGCCAAAAAGGATCTGAGGGTGGAAGCAGACGGGGAAGGCAGCAGGGGCACCTTCCCGAGGCGGAAGGATTAACTCAAGGAGCTGCAGCCAGAGACAATGGAGGGAAGTGGCCTAAGGGGCTCCAGGAAGGAGAGCAGCCTGTCATCCAAGCACCTGGGAGCTCCTCGCAGGCTCCCACAGCCCCGTCCACAGCGACAGCGCCGGGCTGGCAGGAGACTCGGCCGCAGCACAGAGGTCTCAAAGGGACATGCCAGGACCACAGAGTTCCAGTGGGAACTGTGCGCGAGGTGACGAGGGAGGGCCTGGAGCCCAGTGGCCAGGGGTGGGGAGATTGCCGGCCCGGCCCCCCGGGGAACATCCATTCACTCCACGGGCCCCGAACAGTCACCCGGCACCAACAAAGTACCTGGCACCTCTGTGCCCTGGGGACATGGCCATGAACCAAGCAGACAGAACTCCGTCTTCTGGGAGCCCACCTTCCAGTGCGGGGAGCAGGCCATAAACAACCACCGTAAGGAGTCAGTCAATTACAGAGTGTCAAGATGCGATAAGTGCTGTTTAAAACCACAACAACAACGGGACCAGGAGTGACGGAGACAAGGCTGACTACGTAACTTACAGAGCCCAGTGCAAAATGAGGACGTGGGGCCCTTGTTCCAAAGGCAGAGAAAAGGTGCCACCGAAGGTACACAGGAAAGCTTTTCCGTCCTACTGCAATCTCTCTCTCTCTCTCGACTTGTCACTGTGTTTTTTATCTGCTGCTTAATGAGGTTCTCAGTAAAGAAAAATCCAACATTTAAATTAGTAGCATGAGTCTTGCCATTCATCTTTATATTGTGCAATGCCAGTTTTAAATGCAAATATCAGAGCATTTAACTCGCATGTGGAATCACGGAAATTACACAATTTGTAGTTCATGGCTCGTCCCCAAGGGTGCCCCAAGCCCACCAGGGAGGCAAACAGGAAGACTGGAAGGAGGAGGAGAGGATGGGCACAGCCCCAGAGTGAGGGAGCGCTCCTGGCTCTGGGGTGCCTCAGGGTAAAGAGCCTCACAGGCACGGGGTGGGGGGGTCCACAGCCTACTAGGGGGGACTCGCCCCCTCTCAGGACCCTGAAAACTGCCAAGTTCCCCCACCTGCCAGATGCTGGACTGATGCATAGCACCCCAGATGGGGGCAGGGCCTGGGGAAGGCAAGCCAGGCCTCTAGGTCCCACAGGTACCCCACTCCAACCCTTGGCAGATGCGTGACCCCCAAGGATCTTTAAACTTCCATTCCAGGATATGCTCAATGCCTGGATCAGGGTCTTATCCTCACTGAGATTTGGCCTCTGGCCAGTCACCCACCCACACCTGGATGTGCCATGCTGCTGCCAGCCCAGGGTGGGGATGGTTGCTGCCGTACCCTGCCCCAAAATGCTTTGGGGCCCGTGCACCTGACTGCCCCTCCCTGTCCTGTGCCTGTGACCAGGGGCCTGCCAGGCACCAGAGACAGCCGCAGTCCTGGAGCAGGGCAGGAGGTGCTAATGGTGGGGCAGCAGGCGACTGAGGCTACGCCCCTGGCTCACGCTGCCTGTCCCATGGCATTTCACTTACAAAACACAAATTCGAAGATAAAATTATTAAGAATTTCAAGACAGTGATGGCAGAGCATAAAATGCCAAGCATGGGGCCCTTCTGAGCACAGGACCCCTTGCAAGTACACTGGTGACACTCCCAGAAGCCAGCCCTGGAGGAAGGAGAGGTTGTCATTTAAAACCAGTGTTCGGAGAAGGCTTGGATAAGAAGGTGATGTTTGAGCAAAGACTTAAGAATGAGAAGGAATGAGCCACTCAGATTTCGGAAGGAAGGGTGTTCCAGGCAGAGGGAACAGCAGGTGCAAAGGCCCTGGGTTGGGCATGTGCTGGTATGTCCAAGGACAGCAAGGGGACCCTTGTGGCTGGAGCTGAGGATGAGGAACCAGTTGTGCCAGGCCCTGGGGGACAGTTTAAGGATTTGGACTTTTAGTCTGAGAGAAAGGGGGAGCCAAGGAAGGCTTCCAGTAGAGGAGTGACATGATCAGACTTGGGTTTTCAAAGGATTCCTCCTGGGTTGAGAATAGACTATAGGAGGCAGGAGGAGAAGCAGAGGGCTATTGCAATAATCCAGGAGAGGGATGATGGAGGCTGGGGCTAGCCTGGAAGGATGGGTGGTCAGATCTGCATATTCAACCATAACAATCTAATGAATATTTATTGGGGCCCAGTGTGCGCCCATGGTTCAAGGCTCAGAGTGTTAAGCAGACAAGACAAGGTTCCTGCGGTTCTGGAGCTGACATTCTGGTGAAGAAGAGGCAGATGATAAGCAAAGAAAGGGAGAAAAGAAAAATATTGGACAATGACAAGCGCTCTACACAGAATTAAAATCAGGTGACTGGAATATTTCTTTAGAAAGGCCAAGGAGGGCCTCTCTGAGATGACATTTAAGTTGAAATCTGAGCGACAAGATGGAGGCACCATGAGATCAGGGGAAAATCATTCTAAGCACAGGGCACAGCATGTGCAAAGGCCCTGTGCACAAGTCAACTCAGGCTGCCATAACAAAAGACTGTAGCCTGGGTGGCTTGAAAAACAGACATTTCTTTGTCTCACAGATTTGGGGGCTGGAAAGTCCAAGGTCAAGGTGCCCACCCACTCCGGTCCTGCTGAGAGCTTTCTTCCCGGCTCGCAGACTGCCACCTCTTGCTATGCCTTCACGTAGCCTTTCCTCGGTGCGTGTGTGTGAAGAGAGAAATCTCTCTCTTCCTCTTCTTCTAAGACCACCAATCCTATCAGATTAGGACGCCACACTTACGGCCTCATTTAACACAATCATATTGGGGGTTAGGGCTTCAACATACGAATTGGGGGGGAAGCTATTCAGTCCATAGCACCCCGAGTTGGGAGCCAAGCTTGGCTAATCCAAGGCAAGACACAGAGAAGGCCAGGGGCGCGGTGAGAGCGCTTCAGACGAGGCGGCAGAGGCAGGCAGCGATCGGCTCACACGGCCTTCACGAGCCAGGCTGGGCATCTTGGATTTCGCCTCCTACGTGTCAGGCACACACCACAGGCCCTTCGGCCACGATCTCATTTCATAGTCCCCATGACTCTGCAAGGGACATCCTATCTCTGCCAATCTCACAGGGGAGGAGACCGGAGCCCGAGCACAGTGCTGGCAGAAGAGAGCCACCCGGCCCTCACCCATCTTTCTGCTGAGCCCGGGAGCAGCCCTGAGCTGAGCGGGAGGCTGACCCCCCAGACGGAGATGCCCCGGGAGCAGATAAGGGATTAGAAGTGGATCTAGCACCTGGTCCTGCTGAGGGCTTCCGAGGCCTCAGGGGGATCAGGCACAGGCCTGGCGAGTTGGGACAGGGTTTTTCAAGGTCAGGTTCTCGGGTCCTCTATATCCAAATCCCATAGGGCACAGATTCCCAGGCCCCACCTGTGGACACAGATGATCTGAGGGTGTTGCCTAGAAATGTGCATTTTTAACTAGCGTCCCAAGGGAACCCACTGCTGTGGGGGGAGGGGCCAAGGCAGCTGAGCCGGCAGCTGCAAAGGGGCACCAAGGGAGACACGCCTCCGTTCCCAGCCCTGCGGAGGGGCCTGGAGCAGCTTCTGCTGGCCTGAGAGTATAACGGAATGACTTCTGGAAGGAAGCGTGTTTCAGCTGGGCATTGAAGGGGGAAGGATTGCCAGGGGTGGAGAATGGGGAGGGAGAGGGCATTCCAAGCAGAGGGAACTGCATAGGCAAAGACTCGGAGGCTGGGCATGACTAAAGGAGGAGAGGGGAGAGGAGATTGCAAACAAGCCTTCGCCAATCCCCACTGCGACCAGGGGACACTGTGACCAGGGGACGTTGCGACCAGGGTTAGCTTCACCAGCCTGCAACCGCTGTGGGGACAGGACTATTGCAAGTTGGCCCCTGGTGGCCGCTCCGGTAGCCCCCGTTTGCCTAGGCCCCCAAGAGTCACTGACGGATAGATCAGCTGGGCCCGCTGGCCCGGCTTCTGTTCTTCCTTCTGAGGAGGAGAGAGCAGACCGACTTCACAGGCTTTTAGGCAGAGAACAAAGGGGCTGCACGCTTGGTGGAGGGGATGAGTGAGGACCTCTGTAGGGCATGGCTGACCTGGTGCCCGTCCCTGGGTGCCCTCCAGTGCTGGCTTGGGCACAGGGCCTGGGAGGCAGCCTGTCTCTTAAACGGGGGCCTGAGCCCGCTCTGCCTGCTCTCTGCTCAGAGCTGGCACACCCAGAGGGCATTGGAGCTGGAGTCTCCCAGAGCAGACTGTTCAATACTCAGGAAATTTGCAAGCTGGCTGTTGAACTTCTGGTGACTTGAAATTGGCCATCGTGGATGGATTTACACCATGGAAATTGGCACATATGAAAAAATCAGGGCTTTTTTTTCCTTCTTCCACAGAGATCGTTAATCAGCACTCCACAGACAAGGGCGCCACGGCCACCAGCACCTGGGCACAGGAGACATCCAGGTACAGCAGACGCTCTCGAGTGTCCCTGCTCACAAGGAAGAACCAGCCCAGGAGGGAGACCGAGAAACACTGTGGGAGGTTACACACCAGAGGGATGATGCTCACAGCACCTGCCACGTCCTGAGTCCCTCCCGTGTGTCCTGTGCTGGAGCCTCTCGCGCATCATCTCTACTCCTCGCAGTGGAGTCCCCTGCACAGATGGGACAAATGAAGCTCAACGGTATGAAGTCACCTGCCTAGGACCATACAGCTGCCCAAGGCAGGTCCCAAACCACACTGCTCTGACTCCTGAGCCTGTGTGTAGCCTTAACCACTGCAGTGTCCTGCCTCCACATAATATGCTGCACTGTGCAGGCAGAGCAGGGAACAACCAACCCTGCCAAGGGCAGGGGCAGGGGTGGCACTGGGAAAGACTTCCCAGGAGTGGTGACATTTGGTCTGGGCTTTAAAGGATGAATAGGAGTCCGGCAGTTTTCGGGCAAAGTGAGAAAGACATTCCAGGTGGAAGGAAAAGCAGAGGAAAAGGCATGGAGGAGTAAGAGCGCATAGAAAGTTTGGGGGAAGGGAGAACAGGATGGTATGATGGGGGTTGGGGTGGGGAGGAGGCAAGATGGGAAGGTAGCTTGGGGTTATAGCGAGAAGAGCCTCAAAAGCCAGGCTAAGAGATATGGTCTTTATCTTGCAGGCTTTGGGAGTCACAGAAGTTAAAAGTTCCCGGAAATCACACCCTAGAACTATGTAAATATTATGATGAAATTGCTACCATTTCTGTTTTACAATGACCCCCAAAGCAGCACTTCTGGAACCATCTGTGGAGAAGGACTGGTTTTTAAAAATTTCTAATCTGTCACAGACCAAAACTTTTATAAAATACAAGAAAAATGAGTTACTAGGAAAATAAAATGAAAAAAATTACAAGCCTATTTCTTTATTATGAGACTCAAGACATAAAATTACTCTACCAAATTGCTCATAAGTTCTCAACCCTTAATTTCTGCATCCACTTTGATAGAGAGGAACTTGTCCAGGGTTCTCTGTCGCAGGCACAGATCTAGGACAAACGCATATTCTCCTCGTAAGAGCTAAGTGCTCTCAGACAAATCCCATTTTGGAGATGAGGACTCTGTTGCTCAGAGAAGGTAAGTGGCCTGCCCAAGATCACACAGCTGGTGAGTGGCAGGGCTGGGGTTCAGACCTGGGGCTGTGTGCCTTGTTGCATTCAACCATCCGGCAAGTGCAGCCCCGTCGGCCCCTTAGCCTTGTCCCTCCTCTTAACACAAGGTCAAGAGCCCTGCAGACGAGGAAATGGAGCTGACGTAAGAGGGGAACTTCCTTGCTCAGGGTCTCGCTGCAAGGGGGCAGCAGAGGCAGCCAGTCTCCAGGTCTGCTTGACACCAGCCTGTGCTCAGTGTTGCCACTCCACCGGGCTCTGTTTGTGCGGAGGACTTCCAGGCCAGGCAGTGCCAAGCAGGGCAAGGGAAGGAGGGGCAGGAAGAGGCAGGGGACTCACCAAGTGCTGGCAATTACATGGTGCTTTGTCATTCTTAATTAGCTCAGCAGCTCCATAGCCAGAGACCTCCCTCTGTGGATGCCCAGACTGAGGAGGAGACAGCTGCTGGTCCTCTCCAGGAGGGCAGTCTGGGCTGGTGGGGGCCCTCAGGGCCACCTCCTCCAGCCTCCACAGTTGCTGTTGCTTCTCCAACTGCAGAGGGTCACCCGCTTGCTGGGCACACTCAGAGAACTGGCGGACAGAACTTAAGTTCCTGATGCGTACTGGGCACCTCCTCTGTGCCAGGCACTGGTCAACGGCTCCAGGGAAGCCTGGGGTGAATGATGCTTCCAGCCTTGATCCTTGAGGCATGCTCAGCTGCTGGGGGAGGCAAATTTATTGTTGTTAGTGTCGCCAAGTGGATTCCGACTCCTAGCGCCCCTGTGTTCAGCAGAGCAGAACCCTGCCTGGTCTTTTTGCGCCATCTTCTCACCTTCTGGCGCTGTATCAGACAGTGCTCTGCTGCTATGCATAGGGTTTTCATGGCCAAATTTTTCAGAAGAGGGTGGCCAGGTCGTTCTTCCTGGTCTGTCTTAGTCTGGGAGCTCTGCTGAAACCTGTCCACCACGGGGGACCCTGCTGGTACCTGAAATACCAGTGGCATAGCTTTCAGCATCTCAGCAACATGCAGCTGCCACGGTATGACAACCAGCAGGTGGGTATGCAGCTGCCACAGTATGACAACCAGCAGATGGGTGGCGTGGTTCCCTGACCAGGAAACGAAGCTGGGTCCCAGTGATAAGAGTGCTGAATCTTAACCACTAAACCACCAGGGCTGGCTGGGAGGCAGACAGGTTCACCAACAACCATAAAAAATGAATGATAACCAGGGTTACCGTTTTCTGAGCACTTGCCACATGCCAGGCACAGGGCAAAGCCTTTCCCATCTATCACCCCACAGAAGCCTTACAAAGCCTTCTAAGGCAGGGTCTGTCCCCATTGTACAGATGAGGAAACTGAGGCCCAGTTAGCATAGGTGGAGGATCTGGTTTTAGAGCCCAGGTATGTTCAACTCCAAGGTCAAACCCTTGTTGTGTAGGAGTGTGTGTGTGTGTGTGTGTGTGTCGGGGAGGGAAGGCAGGTGTGTGGGTGGCTGTGACTGTGGGTTCTGGGGTGGAAGCCAATTAGATGTTCTGGGCAAAGGTGGGGAGGCTGGGGAGTTGAGGAGGCCATCTGGCTGGATGTTTCTGGAAGAGGAAGCAGCATGGAAAGGATCTGAGGAGGGAAGGGTTGCGGCTGCTGAGTCAGTGGGACCCAGCAGACAGGAGAGGCCCTGCGGGTTGGGTGAAAGGTCAGAGCCACATCTGAGCAGGAATCCCTGGGGCTTCTGACTCACCAGGGTCCCTGTGGCTCCGGGAGAGGGCTGTCTCAGACCTGGGCCCAAGGGGGGTGAGATGAGGCCAGATCGGGCCAGGCTGACTCCCATCCCGAGAGCTCCCTTCCCTGGGGGCCAGTCAAGAACCATGATAATACTAACCACTCTGTCCTCACTGTCCGTCCAGCTAGGAGAGTGCATATATTAGCTTGATTATAATATACGACATATCTAGCACTTATAATATGCCAGGCGTAATTCTAAAGACGTCCCAAACATTCACTCTTTTAATCCTCACAACCACCTATGAGGCACATCATTTTATAGACGAAGACACTGAGGCCTGTGGGATTTAAATGATTTGCCTGAGGTCGTGAAGTAAAGAAGTGGCGGAGACGGCGTCCCAGGCTCCAGCATCCCCGTGTTCGGCCCCCGCGCTCTGCCGGGCTCCAGCATCCCCGTGTTCAGCCCCCATGCCCTGTTAGTGAGGGCAAGAATACACACGCTGCCGGAGAAACTCCCATTTGACAGATGGAGAAACGGAGGTGAGGGGACTGGCTCAGGGAAGTGGGGAGGACAGATCACCTGAGGAAATCAGCCTGGGCTTCCGTTGTGGTCCCCTGCGAGCCCGAGTATAGCTGGAGAGAGGCTGAGAGCCCTCGCAGCCCTGGCACCCACTATCCACTGGGGTCCCCCGAGGGTCCAGTGGGAGAGAAGACAGTAAGATTACAATTCTGACACCATTTTCCTAAAGACAAAAGCCAGTTACTCCCATAGGTAGCTTTTTCCTCCCTTTGATTCTATTTTTTTCTTTCTGATTACTAAAGGATACATGATCATTGTAGAAATTTTTACAAAGTTAGATCAGAGAAGCAAAAAAAAAAGAGAGGGAAAAAATCACCTTAAAACTCCTTGAATACTGGTGTATTTTCACGATTTCTTTGTTCCCTCTGATTTTATAAGCACTCAAGATAGGAAGCAAGACTTGGATTCTGGTCCTGGCTTGCTGTGTGACCTTGGGCAAGTCCCTGCCCTTTCTGGGCCTCAGGCCCCTCACCTGTGAAATGAGGGTTTGGATATAGTGACCTCAGAGGAGGCCCCTTACAGCTCTGACCTTCTGTTTCTGTTTCTGTTTCTGGGACTGGCAGAAGGGACACAAGCAGGCTGCCCCTCTGTGGGGGACGCATGGCTGACAGCTCCCAGCAAGTCACCTCCGGGAGGATGCAGTGGCCCTGTAAACAGGCTTGGTTGCAGGCACAGCATTCCCAGGCTGCCTGCTTACCAGCCCCATATGGTGGCCCCCGCCAGCCGGACACCACCACTGCCCTTCACCAGCCAGTCCTGGGTGATTGCTTTTCCTTCAAGTTCCAGAATGCTTTCTTGACTGCCCCACGACGCAGCTGGCATGGGGTAAGAGAGCTGGCGGCTCAGCCCTGAGGACTGACTACCCATTGCCATAGCCCTTTGCAGGAGAAGACAGCCTGGTGTGGTGAAAAGCTGGAGGGAGGCGGGGGCGAAGAAGGAAGGAAGGAAAGGAACATTGACTGTATTCCAACTCCATTTGGACCCCTCACTAGGCATTTGGGATTCAGAAATGAATCAGAAAAACTTACTGCCCTTGAAGGACACCAAGTCTAGTGGGGGCTAGAAGAGTAGAAGCAGGCAGCAGCCACGCTTGCAATGCTGAAAGCTCAGGCCTGTGGGACCCCACAGGGAGAAGCGTACCGATGGGTGGTAGCTGGGGAAGGCTTCCCGGAGGAGGCAACTTTACAGGGGAAATCTCAAATACAGGACTCAGCCTTTCCACCTCATGATATTTAATCCTTACAGACAGCCCTGTGCAATAGGTCCTGTGGTGCCTTTCCCAAAAGAGGCTCAGCAAGGTAAGCTCACAACCACCAAAAGAAGGAAAGTTGGGTTAAAACTCCTGGCCTTCTCTTCTGGCCTGGGGACCCGGGTTTGAGTTTGGTCTCAGCCTCTGCCTTGCAGAGACCCTCAGGGAGTGCCTCTCTCCCAGGCTCGGGCTGTCATCCATAAAGTGGGTCTGTTGCTGGCTGCAAGTGCTGTTGGCGGAGCAAAGGACAGAACGGCTGAAAAAGCACTAAGTTCATAACCCCCGAGAGGAATGTCAGCGAGGCCTCCCTGTCGAGCTGGGGACAGCACACCTTGTCCTCCCCCAACCAGGAGCAGGACTCCTGCCTGCTGAGCCGGGAGCAATCCCAGAGGCTGAAGTCACCTTGCTGAGGCACCCCCATCTGGAAGGCAGGCTGTGCTCTCCCTTTGACTCTCTTTGACAAAGCCTGACGGGCAGGATCCTAGAGAGAATCCTAAATCCTGGAGTTAGAACATCTGTGCTTGAGGAATTCTAAAATCCAGACTTCCTCTAAGCACCTCCTAGCAAGCAGGGCAGGGTCCGGGTCAAGGTCATGATGCAGCACCTGGCCCTGCCTGGTTGAAAAGATCACTAGAGATAGGATCAAGACCCAGAGAGGGGAAGGAATTGCCTGAGGTCACACAGCAAGTCAGTGTCAGAGGCAAGGCTTCTTTCCCCACCCTTCAGTGCATAGGGGTGGCCACACCACCTCTGAGGCTACTTAAGAGTGGGGTGGGCAGGGAGCAGCCTGGGTGCCACTGGCTGTGTAAAGTGCCCACTGGTCTTGCAAACTTTTAGACTCCTGTCCCTTTCCCAGAAAAGTTCTAAAACCTCAATCTCTCCTTCTAAGCCTCCCACTGCCCTGGGCATCTCTTTCTGCTTAGACAAGACGCTTCTCTCCGGCCCTCAGTCTCCCCATCTGTAAAAGGGTTTCCAGTACCTTCCAGCAGGGCTGTCTACAAATCCTAGAACAGGTCTTCGCGGTGGGGGGCGGGGGCTCTCGGACCCTCACGCTCCTATGGGGTGAGGAATAAGAGGATTGGAGACAGGGAGGAAAAGCGGGGGCGTGTGAGGCTTTCCGCTGACTATCTTAGGGGCGCCCTTTGTTTAGACAGCCTTGGGGAGCGCGGCGCGCCGGTCCCGGGAGCCGGGGCGGGGCGGGGCGGAGGGGGCGGGGGCCGTGGGCGTGGCCGTGGGCGTGGCCGGGCGGCCCTCGCCCCTCCCGTCGGCGTCGGCGCGGAGCTAGGCGGGGAGGGAGGAGGGAGGAGCGCGGAGCAGACCGCGCCGCCGGCCCGGCGGAAAGTTTTCCTGCTGGAGTTTTGGCTGCGGCGGCCGGAGCGGCCATGGACGCGCTCAAGTCCGCGGGGCGGGCGCTGATCCGGAGCCCCAGCCTCGCCAAGCCGAGCTGGGGGGGAGGCGGCCGGCACCGGAGTGAGTGTGCGCGCGCCCTCCGCGGGCCGGGGCCGGACGGGGGTCGGACCGCGCGGCGGGCCTCCCGCGGGCGCCCGGGGAGAGGCGGGGCCTGACGGGCGCGCGGCGGCGGGCACCGGGGGTCAGGTCGTGCTCCTCGTCCCGCCCCTGCTCTGTGCAGCTGGGGAGGGGGCCGAAAGCTGGGGGTCTCCAGGGGCAGGTGGCAGGCGGAGGGGTTGCAGGTAAGGAGAAGGGACCTGTGCGACCTCAGCACCTCCCCACCTCGCCGCCCTGGGCAGCCGGGGGAGGCAGGAGCTCCGCGTCTGTGCCGGCGGCGGGGGGCGCAGGGGCTTGGGAAGATGCCCCCATCCCCGCACCCCTGCGCCCCAGCCGCTAGGTCAGCGGCCGGCGGGAGCCCACTTGCCCCGTCCCCGCAGTCAACCCACGAGGTCGGTCTAAGCCTCTCAGGCGCCCGGAAACCGACTCAGGTGTGAGCCTGGGTTCGTAGGTGTCTACTTGAAGTTGGGGGCGAGGCTGAGCCTGGGGTCTCAGGAAGTACCGCACATCGGGCCATCTAGATCCCTGCGTCTCTAACTCTGGCCGGGTCCAGGTGGCGAGGCTGGCGTCTCGGCTGTTTTTGAAACCTGTTTTCTCTCGCATTTTTCCTCTTGGGCTTCCGAAGTCCCCGGGCGCCCAGGCGAGTGGCAGGGGCGTCTGGGAGGCTGGGAGGAGCCTCACCCGGCCCCCCTCCTCTCCCCTTCTCGAGTTACTCTCAGGGAATCAGTCACCTGGCACCTTCCCCTGAGGCCTGAGAAACCCAGCCCGAGTCCCTCCTTTTTCACGAGGGGAAACCAAGTGGCTTGCCTGGGGTCACACACACCTTCCTGGGGGACGTGGAGTCAGAGCTCCTGCACCGTCCCCACCCCCTGCCCACCACCTCTGACCTGGCCTCTCACCCACCAGAAAAGCACCCCACCCCCCCCTTCCTTCTTCGCCTTCCAGGGCTCCGCCAGGGGAGCCCGAGTTCCCTCGGCCAGGAGTGCCAGCGTGTCTGGGCCAGAGAGCCCGCCCTGCCCCTCCTCTTGCCTGGCTCTGCTGTTCCAGCTGTGGCCGCCTCCTGAACCACGGCTGGCACTGGGAGCTTGGGCTGGTGCCTGCGGGTGGGGGTGGGGTCAGAGACCCATTAGGCCTGGGCCAGGCCAGGGATGCACCATTTCCCTCCCTTGTTGGCTTCCAAAATAGCCCTTTTAAATATTTGTGGGATTTGCCCAGGACTTCGGAGAATGATGGTCTGTTCCAGGGGGGGAACCCTGCAGTTTTCTCCTGGGATGAGGGAGGGAGGGGGCCCTGGGCAAGGGAGGGAAGCTTGGAAGCTCCTGTGAAGCTGGGGAAGGGGGAGAGGCAGCCCGCTTGGATGTTGGAGAGGAGTTTCTCCCGCCTGCTTTGATCTTGGACAAGTCACTTACCCTTTCTGATCCTCAGTTTCCTCATCTGCAAAATGGGGAGAGAAATTCTAACCTGGCAGGGGTCTTGAGAAGGTTATTGGTAATAATGCTTCCTCCTGTCACCTGATTGGTGGTTTCCTTGTCCCCCGCGCCCATTCCTGTCATGTGGACCTTCGACATGACAGTTAGTGGTGGAACAAGTTTGGGGGCTCAGAGCCTGTCTCCACCTGCAGAGGAAAGGAGAAGAGAGCCCCCTGCCCCTGCGGGCCCCCAGAGAGCTGTCCTGAGCCTTCAGGACCCAGCATGATCTGGGTCTGGTCCCCGCCTGTCCTTCTGTCCCTTGTCATTGTCTCGGTTTCCTCATGTGTAAATTGTAAATAACAGTAGTTTCCGTCTCTGATTTTTGTGTGTGAATGAAATAGTGTTTTCCTGGCCCAGAGAAAGAGTTCAGTGCTGCTTTTGTCACTTTACGTTTTCCACAGTGCTTTTGCTTCTGTTGTCTCCTTTGCTCCTGTGAGGTGACAGCGCAGGGATTCTTGTCAGACCCATTTGAGCGATAAAGGAAGCAGGGCTCAGGGAAGTGGAGTCACTGGCCCCGGCACAGAGCCTCTGAGAGGCTCCAAATCCCCAGCCCAGGGGCCTTGTCGGGGTGCCTCATGGACTCTGGCCCTGGGAGGAGGAGGAGCCGGGGGCAGGCCCCACCCCAGGCTGGACTGGCAGCCCCTGAGGACAGTGGTGGCCACAGGGCACAGGGGGAAGCTCTGAGGTGTGTCCAGGTTGGGGGTGCAGGAGCAGCCTGGCCCTGGGTGGTGTCCCAGCCAGACCTTGGGCTCAAGGTCTGAACTCTGTGGTTGAGTTTTGGTGCCAGATTGAAGCCAGTGGAGTTAAGGTTAGAGTTGACACCTGCTTTGGCTGTGACCTGCTCCTCGCCTTTCAGGGTCCTTGGCTGGGATTAGTATAATCGTTTTATTTGTGGAGAAACTGAAGCCCAGAGAAGGGAGGTCACTTGCTCGAGGTCACCCAGCAAAGCCAGCACCCCAGGCATCTTTGCACTGAACCTCATGGCCCCCTCTCTTACTTAGTCCTGACCTCGAAAGAGGGCTCTCTCTCTCCCACATGTGGCCTTTTTCCCATCTCTTGAAAGGAACCATCAATATTTTATCTCGTTCCTGGCCAGGGATTTTCCTTTCTTCCAGCTGCTTGGAAGGGTGGCTCACCCTGGTCCCTCAGCACCCTTCTTTCCAGAGGTACTGGAGTCCTCTGACCCTCGGGCTCCCTCGAGGCCTCTGCCAGTCTGTCAGAGAACCCCCTGAGGATGGCTAAAGAAATAGGAGGTGCAGGTTCCAGTCAAGCTGGTTCATGGTGGTGGGCGGGGGACAGAGGACCTCGTCCTCCTTATTTATGATACTTATAATAAAGATATTATAATAACCGTCATCCTTATTGAGCACTGACTAAGTGTCAGGCCGTGATGGAGGCGTGGGGGAGTCCAGAGAACGGTCAGGCTGGTGGAAGAGGGACCAAATGACCAGGGTGCCCGTGGGGGGCATGAGTGTGGTGCTGGTGACGCTATGAAGAGAGAGACAGCTGGCTGAGGAAATGATGGGACAGCTTCTTAGGGTGGCATCTTCGTTTGGGTTCTTCTAGAAGCAGATGCTGAGACAAGGATCTGAGTACAAGTCATGTATTTGGGAAGAGATCCCAGGAAATATCATCAGGAGAAGGGAGAAGAAGGAAGTCTAGAAAGTGGACAGTATGAAGCCGGTTATCACTGTGGGCAACGGGTGTGCCCTCGCAGGGGACTCTGGGAGGTGGTGTAGACATGGTCTTCAGTTACTCTGTTCGAGGAGCAGTTCCCATCAGTGGTGGGTGCAGGGCTGCTGGGATGGGAGCTGTCCACACCCCAGTCTGCAGGGCATCAGCATCGCCAGCTGCCGGCAGAGAGTGGCGTGTGCAAATGGTACCCACCGAGGGACTGATGGTGAGCCACTGATGGCGTCTGCGCAGGGATTCAGAGAAGGTGACTTGGAAGGCTTATGAATACAAGGAGGGAGGAATCTGGGAACAGCGCTCCAGCCAGAGGGAACAGCAAGTGCAGACAGTGTTTAACTGGAGGTTGGGACTCTGCTTCGCACAGTCTGGCGGCTGAGGGGGGCATGTGGCTTTGAAGGAGTCAGGTCACCCACTGCCCACTGAGGGTGAGCCAGACTCTCCTTTCAGGCATCCCCGGAGGGCAGGACACCCGCCCCTTCTGGAGATCCCGAGCCGGCACCCTGCCTTGCATGGGGAGGGACGTGGGCTGTGGGAGTGGGTACAGGACACTGATTCGAGGCCCAGCACTGTCACTTCCGAGCCGTGGCCAGACTCCTCTGAGCTCCTTTAGCTGTGTCGTGGGGATGCTAACATATCCTTGACTCTTCTCATAAAATACTGCAAACAGCCGTGCACGCGTGAAAGCTCTTTGCACCTGACCCTTGGTGGTGACCCTCACTCACACGTCAGTGGCACTTGGTGTGCCCCAGGCGCGGGTCTGAGTCCGCCTCATGTGTGAACTCATTTCATCCTCACAACAACCCCATGGGGGGCTACTGTTACTGCCCCCATTTTAAAGTGAGGAAAGCGAGGACCAGGGAGGGGGAGTGACGGTGAACTCCTCAGCCCGTCTCCAGGCCCCATCGCTTTAACCTCGACAGCGTATTTTTCTCTTGCAGTGTAAATAGGTGCTTAGGAAATAGTAGCTGCTGCTGTTGTCATCTTTTAAATTATTTTCTTTTGATAATCTTAACAACTTCTGAAATTTGCCCAGCACTTTTCACATGCTGAACCTTTTTCCGACGATGCTGCTGAGGGACTGAACTCATTTGTTAGATACAAAGACTGTGGCCCAGAGAAGCAGCCACCCAGGTCCCTGCAGGGCTTGAGTCCCCTTCTGAGATGTTATCCCTCTGTCTTCTGAGGCCATCTCCCCGCCACGCTGGAGGAGGCTGGAGGCCAGGGCCCTGGGCAGAGGTCCCCGCCAGCCCGTGGTTTTGGCTGCGGCTCTGAGGTTCCAGACACCAGCCAGGCCGGGTCTCCCAGGCAGCAGAAGGCACTGGCCCCCCACCCAGCTCTGAATCCCGGGCAGGGGCCTTAACAAGGAAAGAGCACGTGTTCGTGGCTGCAAGTTACATGGGGCGTATGGTCTGTCCCCAGCTAACTCTGACAGCAGGTCCATCTATAAAACTGCGAAGTTAAAATAGCACAGTCATTACCCACCACAAGGCCAAAAATAAGCAGGACCGGAACAGGGCTGTGGACTCAGGCCTGTATTTGCCTGGTGGCCTCTGGGAGCTCTTCCTGGAGTGCCGGCTCTTCCTGAGGAGGAGTATGTGGCTTCCAGCTTATCTGTGATGACGAGATGGTGAGCAGGGTGGGCGCGGTAGAAAACCCACCGTGTCTGTGCCATGTGCTCCCCGGTGCTGGTTGCTGCGGGGAGGCCATGGGACCCGAGAGACCTTACACCTCACTGAAGAGATGAGTCACGCGCAGACGTACAGGAACAGAGCGAGGCAGGCAGGGTTCCCTGGAGGGAGAGGAGGATCTCGGCCGGGCCTGGGAGGACGGGGTGGTGGGGATTCAGGGACCAGGGAGAAGTAGGACAAGGCAGGACAGCAGCATTGGCAGGAGGGCACCCTCTCGATACAGTTCCTGGGGGAGGCAGACAGGACTGGGCGTCCTTCGAGGGGAAGACACACAGTAGGCAGCTGCTTGCTGATGGGGGATGTGGCTGCGGGAGGAAGAGAAGGGAATCCGTGTTCAAGAGAGGCGCAGGCAACCCGCTGACAGGAGGCATGGGGCCCGTTCACTGAGCACCTGCTGGGCGGGCCCCTCTGCTCAGTGAGTTACATTTTATCATCTCATTATCTCATTTTATTATCTCATCCGAGTCAGAACAGCCCTGTGAGCCAGCGACTTTTGTTTCCCCTTTTACATCGATGAGAAAACTGAGGCTCAGGGAAGATCAAGATCGCTCAGTGTCAGAACTGGGCTTCTAGGATTAAGGCCCTTGTTCTTAACCACTAGGCTATACTGCCTCAAAGAAGGCTTCCTGGAGGACGCTGGATGGGAAGGTGTTTAATCAAATGAAGGGAAGGGCACTGGGCGGAAAGGAACTACTTGAGCAAAGGCACAGAAGTGGGAGAGTAAAAATTGCATCATGAGGAAGAAGGTCTGCGTGGTTGGAGCTCCTGTTGTGTGTGTGTGTGTGTGCATGTGTGTGTGTGCAGGGGTGTTGTGGGAGAGGAGACAGGGGAACTTGTAACTCCCCAACACTCATTGTGGGAATTGCCTGTAGAGGATCTGGGGGGGCTCTGACTGGCTGTGTGACTTTACACAAGTCCCATCCTTCTCTGGGTCTCAATTTCATCATCTGTCAAGTGAGGGGTTTGGGCAGAGGGTCTCCGAGGCTGATGAGTAGCAACCAGTCTATCAGGGCCCTCTTCCAGGAGGCTACAGGATAGGAGAAAGGTCAGCCAGGGAAGGAGGAATGCAGAAAAATGCCGAGCATTTCAGAGGTCTGGAGGACTGGGGAATGTTTTGACAGCAAAGAGGTCATCCGTGACCCTGGTAAGCAGAGGGTGTTTGGAACGGAGGGAGCGGAAGTGGCTTTGGAAAGGGGCCAGGAAAGGGCTGAGCCGGAGACAATGGGAGAGTGGGGACACGAAAATGGGGGGAGGAAGGCTGTCCGCCTAGGGCAGCGATGGATAATGAGATGAACAGGCTGCCCCGGGATTGATTGGTATTGCCTGCCCAGAGCCTTGTGTTGAGAAACGGTCCAAAGCCTGTCAATCAGAGGGAATCAAGCCACAATTGATTAGCGATGGCTGCCAAGGACACAGGCAAGTAGCTGGGCAGCACGTAGGTGGCCGTCCTTGCTTAGATGGGTCTTGGGTTGAAAGTGGTGGTCTGGGTGACTTGACCTATGGAAGGGGAGCCTCAGGAATTGGGAATTGTCGGGGGAAATACCTCTGGCTCCAAGAACTTTTCCCCGACCCTTTGCTAGAGTTAAGGTAGGTTGCCTCATGGGAAGGTAGTGTTGCCTAATGGTCAGGAGCTTGGGCTTCAGCGTCAGACAGACAACTAATCTGACAAATTGCTTGTCCTTTGAGCCTGTTTACTCATATGTGAAATGAGAGTGAAGGAATGCCTGCTTGCAAGGCAGCTGCGTGGCAAAGCTGAGAGCTGATGCTTTGTTACGATTGTGCCCTCATTCCGTGGTAGCTCTGTTTGTGCCCTGATGGCGGTGGTGGTATTCTCGGTTTCCCTGAGAGCAAGGCCTGTGTCTGAGTTGCTTTGGGGCCCCCGTCACCCAGCCTGGGACTAGGACGACTCAGGGACTTCCTGATTCTTTCTGGAGGATCAAATGAAACAGGCTCGTGGTTGGTGAGGCAGCGAATGGGGTCACTTTGGGATTCTCTCAGCAGGAGCTGGGCCTCCTGTTAGGTGGAGGCCCGAGGGCGAGGGTTGGAGGGCCAGGGGCCAGAGCTGAGGATCGGGTTGGAGGCGTTGTAGGCCCGAAAGAAGCCTTGGGGTTGTCAAGATCACTCCTTCACTCAGCAAATATTGAGTGCCAGCTGCATGCCGGGCTCGGGATGACCAAGCAATGAGTCCCTGCTCACCTGGATCTCAGTCCAGGGGGACCGGGTACACCTGTAAGTTCTTGTATGACTCATCCCTCTCAAACACACACCCCATTCTTTTTCAGAAGAGGAAACGGCTCGGAGAGGGACAGTGACTTGCTCGAGTCCAATCCAGAGAGAGAGATGTCGGTGTCCGAGACTCCTCCTGGCTCGTGGAGGAGGCGGCAGAGCCACTGGAGGCCGAGGGCTGTAGGACAGAATCTGGGAGGGAGCAGCACAGGCCCCGAGTGGGTAGAGGACGTGGTGCTGTCCCCTGGGCCCTGGTTCCCGCTCCTCACAGCGCAGGAGCCCCTGAGTCAGGCCGTGCCTGGGAGGGGGAGCCCATAGCCCTGCCAGGGCCTCTCCTGCCCTGGGACCAGCGATGCCCGGTCCTAGACTGTCCTCCTGTGGCTCTTCCCTCAGAGCCAGTGAAGGAGGCAGGGCAGGCACCAGACTTCTCCCATCTCCGCTCCCAGGAAATGGTCTAGGGAGGCTGGCCCTGGCCTGTCTGGATCCTGCTCTATCCAAGATTGTATGTGAGGCTGAAGAGCAGTTTCCATTGGACAGATAAGTCCATAACATCTGAGAGAGGATCATGAGGGACGGGCAGAGGCTCCTAACACACAGGAGTGTGGGGAGCTCATTCGTCCTGGTGATGGGCCTTGGAGGGATCTCTGGAGACCTTCCTTCTCGCTCTGGCCTCACTGCTTCCCAGCTGAGTGATCTGGTGCCCCTGGGCCTCTGCTCCTGGGGAGGAGCCCTGGGGATGGTTAAAACCACCGCCACTGGTGAAAACCACGCTTCCCCTCCCGTCCCTCTGCCTGCTCGGGGCCCTCTCACGTGGTTGGGGTGAGTGGGGGCCTCGTTCCAACTCTCCCTCCTGATCTGTTTCCCCACCATAGAGCTGGCTCATCCCCTCCTTTCCCAACCTTCCTGACCTCAGTTGTGGTCAGAGTTTCCAGAGGACCCTTCCCATGGGCCCTGCTCTGTGTCATTGCTGCAGCCCAGGCATTATTAGTCTCAAAGTGGGGAGGGGACTTCCCTGAGACCGTGCAGGTGGTGGGAGGCAGAGCTAGGATTCAAACCCGGGTCTGCTGGATTCAGATTGCCTTTGTGTGATACTATTTGAGAAATCAACTCCCCCCTTCGCCACTGGCCTTTACCCCACCCCGACTCTCCTTAGGCTGCTGGCTGTTTCTGGGTCGCCCTCCTCCTTACCTCTTGGCCTCTGTCACTATACAGATGGAGGAAAGCAGAGCAGGCTGGGGCTGTGCGAACCACCCGGGTTTGAATTCTGACTCCAACCCTTCACTCATTGTATGTGGCCTTTGTCTGATGACTTCACCTCTCTGAGCCTCAGTTTCCTAATCTGTAAAGTGGGGATAATATCCACCTCACAGGATTGCACTGAAGATTCAGTACGAAAATGGCATGGTTCTCCCCCAGCAAGTGTTAGCATTGAAGTGAAAAGTTTGGGCTTTGGATTTGAAAATATGAGTTCGATCTTGGCTCTTGAACTTGCTGGCCCTGAGGACTTGATTATGTCATTGTGCCTCTATGTACCTGAGTGTCTTTGTAAGTGGGTATAGTAGAAGTGTCTGCCTCATAGGTTCTCGTGAGGATTAATGAGAATGTTTTATGTAAAGCTTCTTAGCACAGTGCTTGGCGTGTACTGGAAAATGTTAGCCTCTTATTAAAAATAAAAATAATGGTGGCTGGCCCCGTGGCCTAGTGGTTAAGTTCAGTGTGCTCCGCTTCAGTGGCCTGGGTTTGGTTCCCGGGCACAGACCTATATGACTTGTTGGTGGCCATGCTGTGGCCGTGACCCACATACAAAATAGAGGAAGATTGGCACAGATGTTAGCTCAGGGCGAATCTTCTTCAGGAAAAAAAAATAATAACAGTAGATGGGTGGGACCCCAGTGCCCCTTGCTGGGTCTTCCTAGGCAGGGGGCTGGTGAGAGCTGTTGCTGTGGCGGACCTGCCCAGCAGGGTCTGAGGGCCTGTCGTCCTGCCCAGAGCTGCCTGAGAACTGGACGGACACCCGGGAGACACTGCTCGAGGGGATGCTGTTCACCCTCAAGTACCTGGGCATGACGCTGGTGGAGCAGCCCAAGGGCGAGGAGCTGTCGGCTGCCGCTGTCAAGAGGATCGTGGCCACGGTGAGCCCCAGTCAGGATGGGGCGGGGGTGGGGAGCGTGTGACAAGACCGGCTTCTTCCCAGGGTGCCTCTTGTCCCCTGCTTATTGCCCCTATTGGGTGTGTCTGAGCCGCCTCTGCTTGGGATCCCTTGCATCCAGCTTAGGGATTCTGGGAGAGGGGGCCGTTGGGCTTGCAGGCTCAGGGTCACTGTCCTCTCCAGCTGTTGTATCCATGGCCTCTCCCAGCCTCTCCTCTTCTAACTCAGGCCCCTGCCTAAGTGTGGGTCACTTATCGGTGCCAGGGAGGGGTAATGGGAGGTTGCTGTTGCCCAACCACTCGCCCTGTGGCTTGAGGGACAAGGTAGCCCACCAGAGACTGTTCCCCCTCCCCTGCTGTGAGTGAGCATGGGCCCTATAAATCCATCTCCTGTGGTGGCCTTAGACCCCTCAGCTCAGGCCCTGGCAGGGGCAGTGGGTGGAGCAGAGAGTCCCCATCCTGCTGGCTTGTGCTCAGAGTCTGAGGTCCCTCCTAGCTGTGTGTCCTTGGGCAAGTCCCTCAACCTCTCTGAGTCCGTCTCCTCCTGGGGAGAAGCCGTTCTGCTGTGAGGATGGCTCGAGGTCCAGTGCTTGGCGGAGAGCAGGTGCTCTGGGAGCAGCAGCTGTCTGTGCCTTTATTAGCGGAGGCCGCTGGCCAAATTGTCTTCCCACTGTGCCTGCCAGGAACCTGCGCTGAGACCTCACGTGGGCCTCCCATTGGGCGTAGACAGTTAGGTGTAGCCCACGCAGGTGGGTCCCAGGTGAGGCAGGCAGGCCCCTCTGACCCATGTCTGCCCCAAGGCCAAGGCCAGCGGAAAGAAGCTGCAGAAGGTGACTCTCAAGGTGTCTCCACGGGGGATTATCCTGACTGACAACACCACCAAACAGCTCATTGAGAACGTGTCCATCTACAGGTAGGCCCAGCATCGCCCACATCCACTCTGCCACTGGGGCAGTGGGGGCATGCCCTGTCTGAATCTAGGTTCCACCACTTCCTGTCGGGGCACCCTGGGAGCCTCTGACCTCATCTGTAAATGGGATGGGAGCAGATCCTGCCTTGGTGTGCTGTTACGAAGCATTGGGTGCACGGTGCCTGGCTCACAGGGAACACTTGGTTAGGTGGCAGTTGCCACTGTCCTCATCACTAATTGCAGCTGGCAGCTGAGGCCTGATCAACTGGGGAACCCCCTGCCCCCCAGCCTGCTGCTGAGTCAGACTTGGAGCAGAGAGCTGCAGAGTCACTGCCTTTTCCTTCCGCTGTCAGTGCAGCAGCTCAGCCCTGGACATCTGGCCAGGCGTCCAGGGAGGCCTCAGGCAAAGTCTGTGGCCAGACGGTATCTATAGTATCTATGCTCTGTAGCAGGGGTCGGGGGACCCTTCCACAGGGAGGCAGGGGCCAACCCTGGAGTGTCAGGCTATCCCCACCTCTCACTTGGCTGGTCTGTTGTAGGATTTCAGAGCTGGAGGGGACGGCCCAGGTCCGTTTCACAGATGGAGAAGCTGAGGCCTAGAGAGGGAATTGTGTAAGGCCTTATGGTAAAGTAGTAGCTGGGACCAGGACACTGAGGCCGGAGTTCTGTGCAGTGGGCCCCAGGCTGTCAAGCATCCCTTCACCCACTTACTTTGTCTACAGGCAGGGGGGCTCAGCCGTCTGGAGCACTGGCCAGTACTGGGGCTGGGTGGATGTGTGTTGGGGATGGTTTTAGAGTTTCTGGCTGGTGTCTTCCTGTCACCTTGTGATTCCACCTGCCTCCTTTAACCAGCGTTTTCTGAGTACCTACTCTGCTGGGGTCTGTGTTAGGTGAGGGATCAGACCCAGCCCCTGCCCTTAAGGAGCTTCCTGTCTAGGATGGAGTGGAGGAGAGAAATAGGAGATCAAGTTCAAGCATTTCCCAAGAGGGCAGAGAAGGAGGGGCCTGCCTGGGGAAACCTGGGAAGGCCTCCCAGGGGAGGTGGCAGGAGGCTGGATCCCCTGAGGTGGAGAAGAGGCAGCTGGGGAGCCAGCACTCCCGCCCTCTGCCCACCTGGGGGTCTTAAGTGGTGCCGATCCCTATGTCAATGCCTGTGATTGATGGTGGGCCCACGCAGGGTAAGGGAGGCTGCTGAGCTCCTGTCCCACCTCCAGGCTGCCAGCCCCTCTCCTGATTGAGGTTCTCAGGATGACTGGAGGTAGTGGGGAGGGATCAGACAAGCGGAGGCAGGCATTCCAAGAGGAGGGAGCCGCTGTGTCTCCCTCCTGCATCCACTGGGGTTCCCGGTCTGGCCATCTTCACACACCCCCCACCCTCCTCCCAGCTCCGCCACTGCTGGCGGCAGCCCCAGGAGAACTTGTCTCTCCCAGTCACCCTGGGAGAGATGGGACTGGCACTTCTCTGACTTCTGGAAAGAGGCCTGATCAGATGGCAGGTAGGGGAGAGGGAGGCCGGGGGAAGGGCAGCAGTGGGGGCAGTGTCCTGTGTCCCCTTCCAGCTGGTCCTTTAAGAGGCAGTGCGGCGGTGGTTACAGCCCCTGGAGTCTGCAGGTGAGTTCAGGTCTCAGCTCTGCTGCTCACTTGGTGGTCTGAGATAGTTAACCTCAGTTTTCTCATCAGAAAAGTGGGGATAACAATCGGACCTCTCTCAGAGGGCAGCTTGGAGAATTAAATGAGGTGATGTCTAGAAAGCTCTTGGCGCATCACCCGGTATACAGTCAGGACTCAGCTATATTACTATTTTGGGGTGGCTCAGTAGAGGGGGACGGTGTCCTTCCTCCAGCCTTTACCTCCACTCCTTCCAGTCTCACCTGGGCGCCCCCGTAGAGCGCCCGGGACACCAGCCCAGAGGCCAAGGCTGTCTCTGCCGAGTCTCGCCCTGGTGGGGGCGATAGCAGGCTCTCTAGATCTCAGGGGAGATGCCCTATGGGCCATCCTGGATATAATCAGGCCCCTGTGCCTGGGTCTGGTGACACTTCCCACTTGCCTGCAGGATCTCCTACTGCACAGCGGACAAGATGCATGATAAAGTGTTTGCATACATCGCCCAGAGCCAGCACAGCGAGAACCTTGAGTGCCATGCCTTCCTCTGCACCAAACGGAAAATGGTCAGTGGGGAGGCTGGGGCTGGAGTGGCTTGAGCCCTGCCTTGGCAGCCCTGCCTTTGGGGGCCCTCTCTCATTGGGGAGGCAGGACCCAAAGGTGACAGTCACTTAAAGAAAAGTGTGAAATCCCTGGGAACCCGAAGTGGGTGCTGGGAACTGAGGGCTCCAAGTAGGGCCACAGTCAGAGTGGGCTGCCTGCCTGGCCTGTGGGCAGTGAAGAGCCCATGTCCCCAGTCAGTGCCTTGGGCGCCTTCCTTTCTGTAAAGTGATTAGTTGTATTTGTGATTTTGGGGGGTCTCCTGTCAATAGTATGATCTGGGGGTGCAGGGCCTTGTAGGGACTAGTCTTGGGGACTGGTGTTTGGGGGTCCCAGGTGGAAGACAAGGGTGAGAGCCCTCCAAGGCCCTGGCTTGCTGTGGCCGGGCAGGAGAGGAGTGGCCATTTTTGGGTCCCTACTATGTGCCGGTTTCAGTGGTAGGCTTATAAGGTAGCTTCTCCTTTAACCCTCACAACAGCTCTGCCAAGGCGGGGCTGGTACTCTCTTCGTTGTTTTTATTCTTATGTTTAATGAGGAACCAGCCTCACGGAGCTCAGCTGTCTCCTGAAGATGGCACAGCCAGCCAGGCAGGGTGAGGGTTTACACGCAGGTTGCCTCCCCTCCCTGCGTGACTGTGAGGGGCCAGAAGCTCCTTGCCCCGTTTCCAGGCCACCCCCGACCACATCTGGCTGACAAGCGGGCACCTCAGTGGCCTCTGGGGCAGGCGGTGGAGTGAGTCCACCTTTGGTGTGGGAGCTTTCGTTTGTGAGGCCCCCGCGGTCTGAGCATCCTGCTGCGAGGAGCTTCCTGACGTTTATTGATTTGGTATTGGCCTCCGTTAACCTCTGTATGTGGAGCTCAGAGCCCCAGTCCCCGTGCCCTGTGGTCCTTGGGGCCAAGGAGACAGGATCCTCTCCCTTCCCCCATCACAAGGACACATCAGGGACCTCACAGTCTGTACGTGGCCCCCAGGCTTCCTGCTACCCCTCAGGGCCCCCTCTCCAACTTCAGAGCCAGCCTCTTCCCATCCCCTTCTCTGCTTCGTCATGTTGCTATTTCTGACTCTCCCCCTCCGGCCTCCCTCTCATAAGGCCCCTTGTGACTGGGTCCCTGGGTAAGCCAGGATAATCCCCCATCTCATAGTCCTTGACTTAATCACGTCTGCAAAGTCCCTTTTGCCACGTAAGGTAGTGCTCATAGGTTCCAGGGGTTAGGTTGTGGGCATCTTAGCCACGGTTCAGCCTACCACAAGTCTTAGAGGAGGAGACGGTCTCGGGCTCTAGAAGCTGTGTGACTGTGGATAAGACCCTGTCCTTCTCTGGGCTGCGTGCCCATCAGCAGAGTGAGAAGGTCACCTCAGTGACCTCCAGGATTGTTCTGAAAAGCCCTGGTTGCTTCTGTGCACCTTGTTTCTTTCCTGCAGAGGCAGTGTCACTGGCCACTCACTCAGGGCTTCATGATGCCCTAGGTCTCTGAGCTGTGGTGGCTTCTCTCCCGTAACAGCCTTGTTCCCACAGATGGTGACTGTTGGCTTTGTCTCATATGAGGCCACACAGACTTAAAAATACAAGTTCATTGTGTCCCCATTGTTGGTCTCTTCCTCCCCACTGGCCAGAGCAGGCCCTGGCAGGGCAGCTGGCCCAGGGCCATTGCTGCCGAGGGGGCCCCGGCTGGGAGGGCTCCCAAGGCACAGAGGCTTCCTCTGGGGTGGGGAGGTTGGGGTAAGAGAGAGCGGATGCTGACCCCGCGCCTAAGGGAGGCCTGGCCCGGGGCCAGCAGACTTCAGACAGGCTTGAACAAGAGGTCGGTTGCTGAGGAAGCCAGCCCTGTCACTGCCAGCTGAGCCCCGATCGGGCAGAGGGCAGGGCTCCTGCTGGACACGTAGGCTCACTCGTGGGCCACTTTTCTTGTCACATTCTCTTCTGCGGTCAGGGGCTGACTGGCCGGATCGCGGCCTATCCTTCTCCACCCTTTCCCACCTGGCCTCACCACTTCAGGGAGCCCTGGCGAAGCCCCTTGGAGAGAGCCCGGCCCAGGGCCGTGTAAATAGACCAGCCGATGCGAGGGTCCTGTTCTTGTGTCCCCTGAGGCCTCAGGCAAGCCCAGGCTGGCAGTGTGTCGATGGCCTTGTGGCCTGGCCATGGTAGAGACCCAAGATTCTCAGGCTTGGTGGACATTCCTGAGGAGGAGGCAGAAGGCGGAACGCCCCTGGTCCTGCAGCTCACCTGCTGGCCGGTCCCGCCACAGGTGTTTGCTGCTGCCTGTCCTGGGCTGGGCCCTGTGTTGGACACTGGGCCCCTGGGATCAGCCGTGGAGACACAGACACGGTGGCGGTCGGGATTCAGCAGCTGGAATGCAAGGGGCTCGGTTCTAGGGTGGAGGTTATTAAGTCTCGCTGGAGGTCAGCAAGACTTCCCGGAGAAGGAGCCGTTGTGAACTGCTTTGCGGGATGAGTAGGAGGAGTTTGCCAGGCTGAGAGAAAGGGGGTGGGTGGTGAGAGCAGTGCTGCCCAGGAGTTAGCACGTGCGAGGACGCAGAGGTGCCAGATTAAATGGTATGATGGTGGTGGAGGACGCGGATGTCACTGGAGCCTGGGTGGCGCAGTCGGCCTGCAGGAGAGCCTGCATCTGGGTGTTGGCAGAGCCCTCCCTCCTTTCAGCCAGGGACCCACGTCTCCATGTCTTCACCCATCCTTGCCTGGCTGCCTGAATGAGCAAGAAGCCTGTGAGCCACCCAGGGTGGGGGGTGAAGGGGGCCCTTTCTGGGTCGCCCACCAGTTCTGCTCAGCTCGGGCAGCACATCCACCAGGCCTCCGCTCCCCAGTGGCTCCCGCTGGCACAGCCAGGAGAAGCTTCTCTACAAAGAACCGTTTCCGCCTGCGCTCCTGGGAGGCCTCAGCGCCTCCTGCCTCTGGGCTCTGAAGTGAAGGTGCTGTGGCTGCATTGACGGGGAGCTGGGGTTGCCGTGCAGGTGAACCACAGGGTGGGGCCGAGCTGTTCTCCCTCACGTGGCCGTTGGCATTCCTCGGGTAATCCTCCTGGGCAAGGATTTATGCTTCTCAGGCAGTGGGGCCGTAGGAGACATGTGGCCCGACTTGGTCTGAGTACCGAGCTGCGATCTGGGGTCTGGGGGTCCTCGTCCAGGTCTGCAGCCCTAAGCTAGACCTGCTCCCTTTGAGGAGCTAATGGCCTGGTTACTGGGAACAAGACAGGGACACAAAAAACTGAGCGACGTCGAACCTGGTCCTGGTAATAAGACAGATCCAGAGGCCAGAGGCGGTCAGAGGAGAGGGAGGCATCCGGCCTGTGGACTGAAGGAAGGAAGACTTCCCGGGGGGCAGGCCCAAGCAGCCCTCCCGTCTAGGGCTGCCCGGATTCCTGCAGCCGTCCCAGAGAGCGGCCCGCCCCCCCAGGCCCTGCCCAGCCCGGGCTTGCAGCAACCTGCACATCCACATCTTGGGTTATATTTGGTTTAACTTGCAGCTCGGGACTTCAGGGCGAGATGATGGGAATGTATGCAAATGAACAAGCAGATTTATGCAAAAACGGTATCAGGCTTGTGCCCCCCGATTTCCTGGAGGCAAAAATAATGGTGTTTCCATCTCCCTGCCACGTTGGGTGACCAGCCCTTGCTTGGGTATATAGTGATCTGACTCCAGCTGGTAATTAGCCCGTATTTTTAGTTCATGGACAATTCTCAATGGTAACTGGGTCTATTAAACTTGATTCAGACGTGACAGCTGAAATTGTAAACAGCTGTGAAGAGTTTCATACTTAATTACCATATTTAAGTTTTGCCATAAAGCGCCCGTACTTCCATCAAAAATGTAAATGACGGAGACATTCAAATGAGATTTTATACTTCGTGAAGTTTAATTGGCACAGATCAGTCAGCTTGTTTAGGGATTTTTACATTTAAAAAATAAAAAGAGTTTTAAAGGCAGTAGCCATGAATTCATTTCTCAATTAAGTCAAGTTGTCTGGTGGAGTGGAAGTGGGTGCGGCGGAGGCTGGTTAGGCCTGAACTTGGGCTCTTGAGAGAGTCTGGTGCTTTCTCCCTGGCTAGACTGTCAGGAGGAAACTAGACATCGCTTCGGGCTACAGCCCTGAGCTCTGGGACTTCCACTCCAGTTCGTAGCCGATGAACCCTGAGCTGGAGTCCGAGAGAGGAAGGGGTGGGTTGAGTGCGGGCTGGGGTAGGTCCTGGCTGGAGTGTGAGGACCACCTTGGGCAGATGCAGTTCAGCCTGGCGGTTGCCCCTGTGGCGGGCTTCGGCCTGCTGTGCGAATCAGGGGTGTTTAGACTCGATTCCTGCCTTCAGGGAGCACCCAGATGGGGTGCCATGGGCGTGTGAGCTGATGACACTTTTATATGCATGATGTCAGAGAGAGGGAGGTGTGGCTCTAGGAGCCCAGAGCTGGTGACATGAGAGGTCGTGACATTTGAATTGGGTTTGAAGGGGTGGATGGGAGTTCCCCGGGGATGAAGGGCCAAGGGGTGGCCCCTCCTTACAGGTGGGTTACGGCACTAAATGGTTTTGGTCCTCTGCCATGGGTACTCGTTGACGTCTTGCTCCTGCCAGGAAATGTGTATGCCTCCTACTCCCCTTTGGGACCCAGTTGTAAGGCCCTCCAACCCTGCATAGTACTGAGAGTCTAACCTTTGCCTCTGCCTGGGGCTCATTCAGGCAGTGGGCAGGCTTTTCTGATCTCTAATTCCAAGGGCTAAATTACTGTGTGGAGTCCTCGGGTAATCAGGGAGGGCTTCTTGGAGGAAGTAAGCCTCACAGTTATTGAATTTAGGGAGGCCCAAAGGGAGGGAAAAACAGTGGAGGTGAACACTCATTGCGAAGGTGGGGGCTGGAATGAGGGTGGGGAACCCTGGCTGGGCTACAGGTAGTGAAGATGGAGCCCCAGCTGCCTGAGGAGGGTGCGGCCTCATTACACCCCAGGCTGCTTCGGGGACCTGGGAGGGACCAGGCCTCTGCCTGCGCGCATCAGGCATTCCACAGCCTTGGGCTGAGCCAGGGCGGGCCTGGCCTGGAGCCCCGGCTTCCAGTTGAGACTTGCTGTTACCTGCCTGGCACTGTACACACCCCCCCAACTCCGCTTCCTGTTTTTCAGGCCCAGGCTGTCACCCTCACCGTAGCCCAAGCCTTCAAAGTCGCCTTCGAGTTTTGGCAGGTGTCCAAGGAAGGCGAGTCTTGTTCCCGGACACTGTGGGCGGGTGGAGGTGTAGAGGGGGCCGCGGAAGGCTGGCAGAGCAGGGTGGGGCGGGGTGGGGAGTGGATGGTGAAGGCCCTGGAGTCAGGCCTGGACTGACCCCCGGCTCCATCACCTGCTTGGTTTGTGACTTTGGGCAGGTCCCCTCACCCCTCTGACTCTCAGTTGCCCCCTCTGAAGAAATGGGAACAGCTTTGCCCTGCAGGCTGCTTGTGAGGATTAAATGAATCTCAGAGCTCCTCCCCCCGCTGGCGGCCTAGCACCTGCCCCCTGCGCTTGGCCACAGCCTCCCCCTGCCCAGTGATTGCTGTGGACCGAGCGCTGGGGGTCGGGGGCTCCAATGTGCTGTGCTTGGTCCCACAGAGAAGGAGAAGAGGGAGAAAGCCAGCCAAGAGGGCGGGGACGTCCTGGGTGGGGGCCGCTGCGACAGCACCCCGTCACTGAAGAGCCGTGAGTCTTGGGCAGGGGGCGGGGCTGGATTCAGCTGCGATGTGGGGTCTGCCCTTCCTCCAGAGGGCCCCACTCCCTCCTGGGCTGGGGCAACCTCTTGGTTTTTTGTGTTTGTTTTGTTGCTAAATGAATGATACATGTTGGTCATAGATAAATTAGAAAATGTAGATAAAGGGAAAAGATTACTCATTTTGGTGCGTGTTCTTCCGGATATGTCCCTATGTGTATACATCTCTCTGTATACACTTTACATCCGCTCTTGTGAGCGCTTAAAAAACTTAACACCTGTTGTGAATTTGAGAGTTCCCACCCAAACCCTTAGTGGGGAAGAGAGTCTCACCCTGTGGGCAGCTGTCCAGCTGCTTTGGGAGGGGCCCGAGTGGGGATCTGGATGGGCTGGCTGATGGGCCTGGAAAAGGCCACGCCCCAGGAGGGAGTCAGGACCCGGACAGCCCAGAAGGCTCCAGGGTGGGGCTGGGAGGTGAGACCGGGAGCCAGTGGGCTCCTCTCCCCCTGACACACCTGACCCGACCCCTCACAGTGGTTGCCACTGGGAACCTGCTGGACTTAGAAGAGACGGCCAAGGCCCCGCTGTCCACAGTCAGTGCTAACACCACTAACATGGACGAGACACCTCGACCTCAGGCCTTGAACAGCAGCAGTGTGGTCTGGGTGAGTGGTCATGTGGCCTGGGGACCCCACGGGGATCCAGCGAGCCTCCGCCTGATCCCTGGATGAGGCCTGAGGCTGCTCGGCATTCAAGCCCTGGGGCCCATGACTCGCAGGCCTCTGGGAGGGCCAGACCCCGCCCAGCAGCGCTCAGGCCCACGGTAGAGGGATGAACAATGTCCCCTTTGAACCCAGGGCTGTGTCCCCAGCAGGCTTGGCTCCCAGCACAGCTGTCTCCTCACAATGCCCGGCCTCTTGCCTGAGCATCCGCAGCTCTGCCCAGCGCAGGACCAACCAAAGGCTCCTTTGTTCTCGGGGCAGGCAGTTTGCTCCTGCTGGCCCTCCCCCCTCCCCCCTCTGAATGCGGAGCCTGAGACTCAAGCAGTCGGCTCGGCCATAGGCCCCTGACTCACTCTGTGACTCAGGGCAAGCCCCCTGACCTCTCTGTGTCTCAGCTTTTTCATCTTCTCAGGGAGGAGGAGGACCCTTACCTGCAGAATCTCCCAGAGGAACCTGATTTTTTTCTATTAAAAATTTCTTTTAATTTTTCACTTTGAAATAATTTCAGACTTATAAAAAAGTTACAAAAACAGTGCAAAAATTTCCTGTTCGCCTTTCATCCAGATTCCCCAAATGTTTACATCTTACATAACCACATTACAATGATTAAAATCGTTAACATTGATATGACACTATTATGTAATCTCCAGACCTTATTCTCATTTCTCCACTTGTCCCTCCAATGTCCTTTTTCTGGTCCAGGATCCATTACAGAATCACACATTACTTTCCTTGTCATGTCTCTTTAATTTTAAAAAATCTGGAATGTCGAGGGACTTGAAAAACTGTCAGATCCTGCTGCCTGTTAGGGGCCAGCCAGTGTCCGCCAAGCAGGGGCCAAGAGCCTGTTCTCTGCTGTCTAGGAAGCACTCTTGCCCCTGTCCATCCTCCCAGGAAGGCTGTGGAAAGAGTCTTGCCCCCCCTTTTTTTTTTTTTTTCTGGTGAGGAAGATTGTCCCTGAGCTAACATCTGTTCCAGTCTTCCTCCGCTTTGTATGTTGGGCGCTGCCACAGCATGGTTTGATGAGCGGTGTGTAGGTCCACACCCGGGATCCGAACCCACAAACCTCAGACCACCAAAGCAGAGCCTGTGAACCTAACCATCATGCCACCGGGCTGGCCTGTTAGAGTCTTGCCAATTTTTTCCCCCACCTAGGCTGTGGGTCCCTGCCATCGGTTATCCCTCTTGAGCTTAGAATTTTGGCTCGGATTTTGGAAGCGTCTGAAAGCGAGACACTTCCTTCCTCGCCCTCTTCCTCTTGGAATTTGAAAGCTATAGAAATCATCCAGGTCCAACCCCCTCATTTTACGAAAGGAAAAGCTGAGTCTTAAAGAGGAGCAGTGACTTGCCCGAGATGTCACTTGAGTGGTGGCAGAGCTGGGGACTGAACCCACCCCAGTCTCCAGACTCCCTGTGAAGTGCCCTCTCTCCCGCCCCACATCCCAGGTTTGGGTCCGTGGGTGGTGATATGCTGGTGGCAGTGGCCAGGCGAGAGGCCTACCTGTGCCCATTCCTCCAGGCACCCACCAGACTCCTATGCTTGTCACCTGAGTCCTTGTAGCTTCCCCGGAGCTGGGACAGGCCGGCTGTGAGCACGGGCCCCCGAGGGTTCACATCTCCCGCTTTCTTTTTCCCAAGGAGCTGGATGATGGCCTGGACGAAGCATTTTCAAGGTAACGAGCCGGGCTCCTTGTGCTGGGGAAGGAGGCCTGGCCTTCGTGAGCTGGTCTCCCGGGCCCTTTGCCATGCCTGAGAACATGAACTCTGACCTTCTCCAGAGCAAAAATCTCAACTCGAATACTTCCAGGGATGGGGAGCTCACTATCTGGGGTTGGCCGGGTCTGCTGAAAATTTCTTGCTGTGGAATCAGAAACAGTTCTTCTGGCTGCCAGAGCAGCCTGAGCCAAACTAAACACACGGCAGCTCAGGTTGGTTTCCTCTGCCTACACTTAGTGGAGTCTTCACAAACTGGCTTTTTCACAGGCTTTGTTCCCTCCAGAGGTTTTGCATTTCTGGAAAGGGGCAGGGAGAAGGCAGTGCTTAATTAAGCCCACGGGGGAGGAATGTCAGGCCACAGTGAGGAGAGCTCTTGATCTAGTCTGAGGGTGGTGGCATTTCCCTATTTTCCCTGTAACCATGGCCACCTCCACCTTGGGGACGTGCCACCAAGAAGGCTGCAGCTGAGTGGAGGCCTGGGCAGCTCAGGGGTCGGAGCACTGGGCCCCGGTCAGTCAGGCCTCCTTTCTCCCTGGGACCCTCAGCAGCCCCCTACAGCCCCCTCTCGTCTCCCCGACCCCTTCCCGCCGGGGCCTGGTGGAAGCCCCTCGGTCAGCCCCGGGAGGTGGGGGCCGCACGCGTGGCCCCTTCACGGCAGCAGAGACGTGCTTTGTACCATCTTCCCTGCTTCCCCGGCGGCCTCCAGCTCCCGTGTTTGAAGACAAGCTCCCGTCTGCAGAGACTCAAGGAGCGAGTGCGCTTGGTTTTAACAACTTCGAAAATCAGCAAAGCGTTAAACAGGAAATAACACCTCCCCACAGTCCCCCGGCCCAGACTCTGGGGCTTCACTCAGGCTGATCCTATGCATGTACGTTGTTGTGGGTTGATCAGCTCGTCGTATTTGCACCTGGGCTCCTGATTTTCACTTAACACTGACTTAGCAGGAGTGTCTCTCTCTGAAAATCCCCATGTGAGCAGCTCGTGCATCGACTGCCTCACTTTCTCCTAAGGGCGTGGGCCGTGACTTCCTTCACTCTTCCCCTCGTCTTGGGGCATTTAGGTTGCCTCGCTCAGTGAGTTTATTTTTTGAGCAGTACTGCGGTGAACCTGGTTGCAGCCGGCAGCCTCCCCGTGGCTGCGCTGTCTCCCTCCCTCACTGCCCCCTCCCTGCCCTGGCCAGCGCTGCCTTTCCTCCTCGTTCCTGGTGGGGCCGTGGACGGGGTGGTGCCCTGGCCTCTCTCTGTGGTGGGAGTGCCACTGTCTGCGCCACAGTTTTCTGAGCTGGTTGACCCTCCAGGGTGGGCTCCCTGGTCAGAGGCTCTGCGTCTCCTGACATCCGGGACCTTCTTCTCTGGCCCTGTGTCCTGGCATTTCCCCACCCGTGCCCTCTTGCTTCTGACCCTGGGGCTGGCCAGGCTGGCCTGTGTCCTCAGGCCCCTGCCAGCTCCTGGCTTGGGGCCTTGGCTCACACAACTCTGCTTTCCAGGCTTGCCCAGTCTCGGACGAACCCTCAGGTCCTGGACACTGGACTGACAGCACAGGACATCCATTACGCACAGTGCCTCTCACCTGTCGACTGGGACAAGCCTGACAGCAGCGGCGCTGAACAGGACGACCTCTTCAGCTTCTGAGGGCCCGGTGACAGACCAAAGCCACCTGTGGTGGGGGGCCGCTCCAGGCCCCCCAGGCACCGTCTTCAGTCCGTCAGCTGCAGCGTCAGCCTGTAGACCAAAGCTGAGGCCGATCCAGCAGGGGAAGGAGACATTTGTTTCAAGCCCACTCTTTCTCTAAGGACTGAAAGATGCCTTGAGTATTTATTCAGTGACTCCTGGTTCAACTTGGAAGCTGGTTTTGTGTCAGGCACGAGCACAGTGTCATAACCAGCTTCCTCCCATCTCTTGAGCAGGCTGCGCTCTGCTATGGGTGTCAGGACAGTGACCAAAGCATTCCTTGTTCCTTCTCTCTCCAAGGACCTGGATTTCCCTGGAGGTGCCCCTGCTGCTGACTGAACATAGTCAGACCATTCACTTCTGTCATCTTTGAGTGTGGGAGGGCACCGCAGCCTCAGGAGAGGACCACGTCCTCGGGCAGGGACCCCGCAGGCCCAGGCTGGAGCCCCTGGACCTGGGGGCTGTCAGCAATAGAGGAGCAGCCCCTGACCAAAGACAACACGTAGCTGGCACTTTAACACACTCACAGCATTGTGGCCCCCGGGCCCGCGACGGCACTGCCCTGCTCAGAGCTTTCTTTCTGCCCTTCCTCTGCGGGAAGGGGCCCAGAGTCCCACTAGATGGTCCCCGTCAGTGCTCAGAGCCATGAAACTGGCTGCCCACAGACTCCCAGAGTCTCCCTGGGATGGTGGGGATCATCTCTGTGTGACTGCCCTCCTTCAGATCCCCTACCACTCCCTTCCTCCCCTATACGGACGAGGTTGTGTCCATTCATCCGTCTGTGTGTCTGTGTGTGAGTGTCCCTGAGCCCCGGCTCCCGTACCTCCTGGGATAATGTGTGAAACCTAACCCATCGACTCGTCTAAGGATATTTTGTTGCCATTTTACAGATGAGGACCTGAGGGGTAAGCTGGAAGGGGTGGAGCCCAGATCTGATGCCAAAGCTGCCTTCTCCCTGGGCCCCTCAGAACTCACACCTTTTTTTCTAGCTTTATTGTCTTCCCAGGAACCAAAAACCCCAGCTATTTTCTGACCAAAATGTGTTTCATAACAAGCCATCTGGTGGCTTTCCACGCGGAGCTGGCATGCGCCTCCATGCCCTGCGAGCCATCTCGCTGCCGAGTTCCATGGAAGTACGAGTTCTCGAAGTCTGCTGGTTCATGGGGTGAAACAAAACCAAAGTCCGCAGCGCCCCGCTGCCCTTCCCTGACACCCCGATCCCGGTCGGGACAGGCCAGCGGTGGTGGCCTGTCTTCAGAGTCTCCCTTCCACCCGGGACCCCCGGCCTCCTGAACCCAGCAGAGCTGCCGGCACCTCTGCCAGCCTGAGGTGCCTCCCAGGCCTGGCTTTGCTGAGCTTGTCACTCACTGGTGATGGATGGAGCAGGTTTCACCAGCCCAGGAAACACACCCCATTGTTTCAGATCTACTTACCTAACCGAGCGTTTGAATCAAACACAAAGACACAAGTGCCTGGGTGAGGGGTGGGGTGGATGTGTAGGGTCTCCACCAGAATGTGGGGAGGGCTTCCTTTCCCTGCCCAGCTCCTGCACACCGTGGCCTGGCCCCCAGACCTCCTTGGTATCGGCCCCTGTGTTTGTTGTGGGCCTGACACGAGCTGTCCTTGGCACGAGGATCCAGGAGCTCCTGTGAAAGTCTGTGCTGTGTTTGTGTGGGTCGGACCGTGGCCTTCATCTCAGCCTCTGGCCAGTGGCGGTGGGTGTGCTGGCTGCATGTCTGCTGAGAAGTCTTGTTCTTTCCTTTCTGTTGCTGTAAAGGAGTTTCTAATGAGGAAAATAAGTAATAAACATTCTCTTTTTGAAATACGAGGAGCACGTGCGTGGAGCGGCCTGGCAGCCATGGGGGCAGTGCCGGCATCCAGCAGCTCCTGCCCTTTGATGGTTGGAGCAGCAGTGATGACAGGCCCGGACGTGGGGGATAGTGGTCTGTGGTCCCCTGGTTGAAGCCCAGCAGTTGATGAGGTTGTCTCTGGGTAGCCCAGCGAGGCCACCCCAGTGAGCCAGTGTGTTGGCGCTGAAGAAGTCTCTGAAAACCTCAGTCAGGGCTTCCTGGCCAGGGGGCTGGTTATGATTATGTGCTTGTGATTATGTGTTTGTCTCCACATGTAAATTTTTCTTGGAGAGGGTGTCCATCATTTCCATCACGTTTTCAAGGGGATCAACAACATTTATTTATTTGACAGACTTTGTGCCCAACACAAACTGCGCCTGGGCTCTACAGGGGATGGCAGTCCAGACAGGGTCCATATGGACTCAGGATGTAAGGCTTGGCTGTGACTGGGGACTGGCATGGGAGATGGCAGAAAGTGTGTTTCAGTGACTTGGGAGACCCAGGGTCTAGCTCTGGCTCCTCCACTTGGGGGCTGTGACATTGCATCAGTCACTTCTTTCCTTGAGCCTCAGTTTCCCCATCTGGGACAAGGGCACAACAAGCTCTACCCTTCCTACCTCCCTGGGTTTTGTGGCACCCAGAGGTAACCGTTATATTGCTGGTGGTGTCCCTAGACGGTTCAAAGTTTATCTCAGAGCAAAAGGCAATTTGGGTCAAAAACAAGGAAGTTGAAAGAAAATTGATAATAACGCTGCTGCTGTTGACCGAGCTCTTAGACAGCTCTGTGCCCGGAGCTCAGCTCCCTTCTCATCACAAGGGTCCTGTTGAGCCCAGAGGGTGTTAGCTCCCTTCCTGCTGCGGGGAGGAAGGCTGACATGCCTCTGGCACTTGGTGGAGCCACAGCCCAGACTCAGATCTGTGTGACCCTTGACCCTCCCACATCCTGGCCTCCCACCAGCCACATCTGCAGTCATGCTGCCCGTGGCCTGTCAAGCCGCACAGTGCGCACCACAGAAAGGCTGCTCTCTTCAGGCTCCAGTGGGGGTCTCCTCAGACATCTATCTCTTTGTCCCTTTCAAACAGTGATATTTAAAATGTCTGGAACCCAGAGGCAGATGCGTCTGATGTCAGCCGTCAGGCAGACTCGCTGTGAATTCTGAGAGCATCGTAGATGACTAAGAAATTCTCTCCTTTCTTCTCCCATAATCTGAAAAGACACCCAACAAGTTCATCTTTCGGTTTAAATTTGGCCAATATCTTTAGTCTCCGGATGTCTCAGATTATGAATCCTGAGCACCCACCATCTCCCCTTTCATGCATAACGGATGAAGCCAGGAAGAACAGAGTCGCCTTGCAGATTTGGTGTGACCTTCACCTGCACTGGAAGATGTTGGCATCTTCTCTCCCAGGAGCCACCATCCCAATTAAATCTCTGCAAGGCCTTCTCAACAAACCGGGATGGGGGATCGGCGGATTCATGCCCTTGGTGCTGGCGTGGGGTCTGGTCTTCCTCCGGCCACTCCATGCGTATGGACCACGGCAGGGGGCCCGTTTATTTATTAGGAAGCAAACCTTTCTCCAGTGCCTACTACGTGCCAGGCCCTGTTAGGTCCTTTACACCTAAGGTCAGTGACGCCAGTCCTAACAACCTATGAGGTGGGTGGTCCTAGTCCCATTTTCAAGATAGGACAACTGAGGGCCAGGGAGGACAAGTGAGTTGGCCAACGTCTCAACAGCGAGTAAGCAGTGGGCCTGGGATTCGAACCCCGTCTGTCTGACTCCAGAGCTTGTTTATTCCCACGGCACCACCCACCCCGGGGAGTGGAGGGCCGATCCAAGCCAAGCTGCCCAGGCCCTGCTCTGCCTGCCAGCAGCCCAGCAATGGGGAGCTTCTCCACGGCCAGCGGTTGTCTCCACAGGCAGAGTGGCAAGGCCCAGACGGGGCTGGGTCCCTAAGGCGGGGCCTCCTTCACAGACAGGTCAGAACAGACCCTTCCCACCTCTTCCCGGGGGGCAGCCCTTTGGGGCACTTCTCTGCATTTGCCCAGTTTGGGACTCGGCAGGCCGTGTCTCTTCACATCAGGACCCTTCTTGCCCCCAGCAGGCATTGCCCCGTCTGTGAGGGGTGAGGGTGTAGAATGAGCGTGGGGTCCCTGCAGGGAGGAGGGCTTCCTCTGGAGCAGACTCAGTGCGTTGCTGGCAGTGAATGCCAGCCTCGGAGGGGCCGGGAAGGAAGGCACACGTCTCTGAAACAGGCAGCGTCTACACAGGTCAGCTAGTCTAAGCTGCTGCACAGTGACGATGCTATAAGCATTATTAGCCTATTTTCGAGACAGCAAAACTGAGGCCCACGGAGCTTATGTGACCTGCCAGCCTCACACAGCTGGCGAGGGGCAGGCCTGGGGTTCAAAGCCCACATGTTCACTGTCCTGTGGTGGCCCTGCCTCTCTGCAAATCCCTTGGAACATTTGAACAACATGATGACCTTGCTCAGGAGCTTCTGAGCCCCACAGAGAGTAACCTCAGTTAAGTGCCTGGCACACGGATGCTGGGTCAGGTTGGTGCCCTTGCGTCCTGCCAGGACAGATGTGAGTTGTGTCATAAGTCCTTGTTGCCAAGCAACAATTCTGACCACCTGCTGAGCCCCAGCATGCAGCGGGGCTGCCAGGGTCTGTCCTGGCCTCTTCACAGTCCACGGGTTGTGGGTCGTGGTGCCCTGGAAAGCTGGGTGAGACATTGGAAGTCAGAGCTGAGGAAGCCAAGGGGGGCTCCCGGGAGAGGGGAGTGTTCCAGCCAGGCCTTGAAAGACGGTAGAAAGGTTGGAGCCTGCCTTCGCTAGCCTAGGAGCTCCGCGAGGTCAGGGCCTGTGGCCCCAGTGCCCACCATAGCATCTGGCACAGAATGGCCGTCAGTGACTCCAGTGAGCTCCTCAAAAGGGGGACAACCAGCCCGGCTTCCTGTAGAAACCTGCTGAGAGAAGAGACAGCCCTGGGTCCGTAGGCAGACTGGAGCCTCTGCAGCCCAGTGGCGCCTCTGCAGGTTATCCGGTCTGGAGGCAAACTCATCCTGCGGCGAACTCCCCTACGCACCCTGGGCCTCGGCGTGCTGCGTCTGTCACACACAGCCAGTGGCCTGGTGCACCCAGCCCAGCCTGGTCTGGTAAAACGTTGTGTGGTCCCCTCCTCTGCCCTGGCCAAGGATCTTGGTTTTCAAAATGTCTTTAAAGCAGGATTCTAGAATGTTATTGCTGGAAGAGCCCCTAATGGTCCTCCAGCCCACCCACTTTGTTTATAGTTGGGGAACTGAGGCCACAGAGGGACCGGACTTCCCCAGGCCGGGGGTGGTTAGGCAGAGCTGAGATCTGAGCCATGTTCTTTTCCACGGACCCCACGCCCAGGCCTCCTTCCATCCCAACAGGAGAGAGAGCTCTGTTCCCCACGCTGGCTGGAAGGGTGCTGGTGCCCGAGGTCAGCAGCGCTTGTGGGCAAGCGGAAATGGTTGTGATAAGCAGAGGCCGGAGAAAGGACCTTGGTGAATTCTCAAGCGCGTAATGAGCATCAGCTCGTCATCCATCTCCATTCTCCTCGAGGTCCCGAGGTCTCTTCTGCGGCTCAGCTGCTGGCCGGTGCCTGGAAGAAAGACCAGGGAGCTGTGATTATGAGCTCGGCCTCCAGAGCCAGACTGGCTTGGAATGTCAGATTTGCCACTTACCAGCCGTGTAAATGACTTACAGCAAATGGCTTCATGGCCTGGGCCTCAGTTTACTCGTGTGTGAAAGAGGATAACAGTCTTGTCCGAACTGGGATGTCGTGAGGAGTAAATGAGTTAATGAATGCGTTAGTCCTTGCATGGTGCTGAGAACACCGTCCACTGTGGCTGTGAGGGCCGCGCTATGGGTGGGGCAGGACGGGCTGGGGAAGACCAGTCACACCCAGGGGTAAGGCCCCTCCAAGGTGGCCAAGTTGGGAAGGAGACAAGTCGTGTCCCACCAGCTTCCACGCTGATGCCACCCAAGGGCACGCTCCCCACCCTCAAAGTGTGCCCTCAGGAAACTCTAGAAACTTCCTTGTCCAGTCAGGATTCAGTCAAGAAAACATTCCACCCTAGCTGTTTCAAGAAGGAAATAAATCTCTTAATAACAAGGTTCAGTTCACAAAACCGCTGGAAAGGCTAGGGGTGCGAAGGAGGCCCCTGCAGCAGGTCAGGAAGGGTGGGATTGGGGGACTTGATGCTGGTGGTCCCGGCGGCGGCCTGCTGCCCTGCGGCTCTCTGTGACGGGTCACAGGGGCAGCAGCTGGCACGGGGAGGGAGAAAGGTGGTGTGCAGGCGTCCGGCCCCTGAGCTGTGGGAGGGCACATAGGAAAAGGGAGGTGTGCTGAGATGCCGTCCGACGACCTGTCAACCCCTCCCACCCTCACACTCCTGGGGGAGAAACCGGGTGGTTAGTCCAGAGAAAACCTCCCTGCAGTACCGACTGTGCGCTGTGCTGGCCTGAGCCTCACACATGTTTTCTTTAGTCCTCACGACAGCCATGTGAGAGCCGAGACTCTGAGAGGTGAGGTGACCTGATAAAGCAGTGACAGAACCAGGACAGAACCCCAGGTCTGTGTGCACATGCGCTTGGGCCCTGCCCCGGATGCTCTCTGAGCCAGGCCAGGGGTCGAGCCACTCATTCCACACCCATTGATGGAGCCCCCACCACATGCCAGTCTGGGTCCTAGGTGTTTGGGACATGGCAGCAAACCAAACAACAAAAGTCCTCACGGAGCTGACATTCCACTGAGGGGGTGGGTACTGACCCCCTCCCCCCCACAAATATGTATAAACAATCTGTGTGGCGCTCAGCGCTGTGAAGGAACAAAGCAGAGGGAGGGGTTAGAGGGCGACACGGTGGGGCAGTGCTGCTCCATGCAGGCGGGCCAGGGACCTAACGGAAGGAGGAGGCAAACACGTGGCTATTCGAGGAAAGGGCAGCGGAGGCAGTGGAGACAGAGACAGCAAGCCAAACCGCCAGAGGCAGACGGAAGCGTGGAATGTGCAAAGACCAGCGGAGCAAGGAGATCGTGTGGCTGGAGAGGAGAGAGCTGGGAAATGAGGTCAGAGAGAGGTCGGGGCCGTGGGGGACCTTGGGGCCAGGCAAGGACCCTCGACTTGCTTCTTGAGTGCAATGGAGTCTTGGTAAGGTTCTGGGCGGGAAGAGACCCGATTACGCAGAGGCCGCGTGGCAAGGGAGATGCGTTGACGTCCTCACCTCAGTACCTCAGCCTGTGACCTAATTTGGAAACAGGGTCTCTACAGAGGTAATCAAGTTAAAACGAGGTCATCAGGGTGGGCCCTGATCCAGTGTAACTAGTGTCCTTATAAAAGGGGAATTTGGACACGGGACAGACATGCACAGCAGGAAGACACTGTGAAGAGACACAGAGAACGCTGGGCGAAGGCTGGAGGTATGCTGCCACCAGCCTGGCACACCTGGGGCCCTCGCAAGCTAGGAGAGGCACAGTAGGACCCTCCCCCCAGGTGACAGAGGGAGCAGGCTGCTGACACTTGACTTTTTGGTCTTCTGGCCCCCAGAGCTGTGAGACAATAAACCCAGCTTGTGCCCTGCTTGTTGCGGCAGCTCCAGGAGCCTCATCCACAGCCCGTGACGTGATAGCCACATGCCCACCTTCCTTCTGGGGTGGCAGAGACAAACTCATGCCCCCATTGACCCTGTGAAGAGACGGAGGCTCAGAGAGGTGCGGTCACTAACCCCATCACACATCAAGTGAGCACAGTGCCAGGACTCAAACCCGGGTCTGCCCGACTCCAAGGTCAACGCTGCTCTGCCCAGGAGCAGGGCGTGTGGCTGGAGGCCAGGTGGCCAGGTGGCCAGTGAGCCTGGAGCAGCCCAGGAACCGGGGCCCACCTCTTCAACTTGCTCTTGGCCTCTCCCCGTCCTCCTCTGTAAGCCAGGCAGTCGCCCTGCCCTGCTGGCCTCCAGGGCTGTTGGGTGTCACAGCCTGGGTCATTGGGACCCACAGAGTATCCCCAACTACATGGCATTTCCCACATGGCAGGGGGAGGTGGCGGTTAGTGGCTCACTGGTCTCAGAGCCAGAGGTTTGGGTTCAGGTTCACTGCTGCCTGGTTGTATGACTTGAGCAAGTCACCACCTGCCTCTCGGAGCCTCAGTTTCTTTGTCTGTGAAATGGGACTATGAACGGAGCTCTGCCTTCCCTGCAGGGCGGCTGTGAGGGTCCAGTGAGGTCAGGTAAGGGATGAAGCTCAGAGGGTGGTATAACTGGGGGCCTGTGGGTAGAGGATATAAAGTCCTGCCTGGGGCCACCAGGACACCGTGTCCCCAGCACTGGCTGATTGGTCGGGTCTAACCCAGAGTGGGAAGGAAGAGGGGTCAGGTTTGGGAAGATTCTGAAAGCTCCAACTCCCCTCCCTAGCGCCCCCCACCCAGCCATCTCTCGGCCCCCAGGGTTGCTGTGGGCAAGGGAAGATGGAGTAGGATAATTCATGGTAGAAACAGATCAAGCACTTAGCCCGTGCATTTTTGTTTTAATGTAATTTTCATAACAGCTCTGCAAAGTGGGTGATGTTGGGCCCATTTTATAGATGAGGAAAGTGAGGCTCAGAGAGACAAAGTAATTTGCCTCAGATCACACAGCCAGGAAGGGACAGGGCCAGGATTTGAGGCCAGGCCTAACTCCACACACCAGTGCCTTTTCCCTTTCACAGAGGCTCCTTCATGTCGTATCTCATGAGCCTGACATTTGGTGGAAAGCCAGGTGGGGCCCAGAGAGGGGATGGAACTTGACTGAGACCACGCAGAAGGGCAGGGACCAGACCTCAGGTCCACGCCTTTCTTCGTCTTCAGAAAGTGGGGCTCAAGGGCAGACGCCCACGCAGTTAGCGAACCCCAGTTATAGGTCTGGAGCTTTCGCCAGCCCTTCCTGGTGTGGAGGAGGCAGTGTGGTGCTGTCAGGAGGAGGAAATGGGACTGGCCTGCGGCACGTACCAAAGAGGGCCAGACAGTGTGGTCCAGGCTGGTGCTCGGTCTCTAAGAACAGACAGACCTCTGCCTAAAGCAAGGAGCCACAGGGCAGCTCGGGCAGGGGAGTCCTCAGCTGGGCTGTGGATGCCCTGCCAGTGGTTCTGGCCCGTGGTGACGTCCCGCAAGCATGGCGTTCAGTCCCAGCCCTGCTGAGTCACCCCGGGCGGCAAAGGCCCTGTGCCATCTCGCTTCCACTGCCCAAGAAAGATCAGGAGAGAGAACGTCTTGAATGCTGCTTTATTGCAATAAGTTTGTCGATTCAGCTCATTACATTTAATTAGAATTATTTAATTAGAATCTTAATAAAAGAGTAAGGCAGGAAGGAGGCTGAGAAGCGGAGGGAAGGAAATCGTGCTGAGCGTAAGAAGTAGACCCAGCTGGGCGTGGAGTCGGGAGGGGCTGCCAGGATGCTTGCCTGGAAGGTTGGGGAAAGGGGTCTGCACCTTCCGGACCACCAGGGCCCAGGGACCTGGCAGTGGGGAGAGGGGAGCATGCTGGGCTCTTACCACTTTACTGAGTGGCGCCTGCGTGCTGGGTCCTGCGCTGAGGACACTGGGCATGTGGAGGTGAGCAGAACCCACTTCCTGCCCTCAAGGGAAGCAGACAAGAAGCCAGATAGCCACAACACCCGGTGGCAGGGCTCTGATGGTGGAGGCAGAGGTCACCATGCCCGCCATCGACGGGGCCGCCTCGGGGTTAGAAAGGCTCTCTAGAACACGGATGCCTGCGGTGACATCTGAGCCTTGAGTTGGAGTTGGCTGAGGAGAGGAAGGGCTTCAAGCAGTTTGGAGGGAAGGCGATGAGCCTGAGGCACCTTTTGGGGGGTAGGGTGGAGGGGAGGTTCAGAGCAAGGCCCTGGAGCCAGGAGGTGGGTTCCCAGTCCCGGTGCCACCACGGTGGACCCTGGCAAGTTATGCCCCCTCTGAGCCTCATTTACTCACCTGAGCATGGGGCCAGCAAGGGACCCACCTCACAGGGCTTCTGTGTGGTTAGATGACCCCATACATGTAAAGTGCTTGGAACAGCAGCCAGTTCTTGGTCAATGCCGTGTGCATTACTCCTAGGATGGTTGTTCTTATCATCCGAGTGCGGATGTCCACTGAGTGGTGCGTTACACAAGTCTGGGTGGGGACATAGCTCTGGTAGTCATCAGTGGAGCCGCGGGTGTGGGTGGGCACCACAAGAGAGAATGACGGACACTGCTGCCCCCAGCACCTCCATTTCCTCTTTCCTCCTTCCCTGAAGGATCTGTTTTTTTCTGAGATCTGCCCCCAACAGAGCCCTCACTCTCCAGGGCAGCTGACCCCACAGTGCAGCTCCAGAGAGGGATCTGGTGAGACTTGGCCCGTGGGGTCCTGGCATTCCCCTGGTGCTCGTTCTCAGTGAGGCTGGAGAGCCAACCTGGTTCCACGGTCAGGGGAGAGAGACTCTCTTCCGCCTCCTTCTCTCGCTCCCCTCTCCCTCCTGGGCACACACACAAAGAAGCAGGTAGCCCCATTGCCACCCCTCAGGGAACCAGACCTAGGATGAAGCCAATAGTGTGCTGGTAGTATACTTCTCCAAAAAAAAAAAAGAGCACTGATTTGTAGCGGATGCTGATTTCCATGGTGTAAATATCCCGTCCATGGCCAATTTCAAGCTGCCAACGTGACATCACTAAACACAGAGTTAGGATGCACACAATCGGCTCTCTTAAGCCAGCCTGAAGCTGGCTCCAGCACGGCTGGATGGAGCCATCGTGGAGGATGGTGGAGCTGAGGGAGAAAATCACCAGCACCTCTGGCAGCACTGGGGGCCGCTGGGAGCTGTGCCACGTCAGGAGCCCACCTACCTATCCTGGAGCTCCACTTCCAGAGTTTTCTGTTACTTGCAGCTGAATGCATCCCACCTGCCGCAGGAGGCGGAGCAAGAGGAGAAGAGGACCCAGGACCAGCCCTTGGGAACTGTCAGCGTCAATGCAGCAGGCAGAGGAAGAGGAGGCTGTGAACTCAGCCACTGTTGTGATTTGGCAATGCAAAGGGCTAGACTTTACATTCGCTTTCCACAAACTTAATCCTGCCGCAGGAAAAGACAAGAGAATTCTTAGCCCAGCTATAGAAAGTTCCTAGGCTCCAGTCTACGGCTAGAGCCAAGAATTTGGGGATTGAAGCTTGTTATTCTTTTTCTTTTCCTTGTCCAGTGTCGGCGAAGCAGCCGCCCTATCTTTGAAATCTTCATGCCGTTCGTGTGTTCAATGGTGACTCAGGCCCTCAAAGCTTTGCCTTCAATGGCCCTTTTTCCCAGATGGCCACATGCCACAATTTAATTTAATTAATTTAATTTAATTGGCTGTTTCACCACTACATACCACAGGCTGCTAGATTCTCAGCCCCGGATACTAACTGGATTTTCGCCACCTTCAGCCCCAACTAGACCAGATAATTATTTCTCCCATTTCCCAGAGAGTGTGTTGTCTGAAATGCACCCTCGCAGACCAATTTCCAAACCAGTCAAGTTTCTGGGTTGAAAACAAGGGAAACTGACCCTCACTAATTTCAGCAGAACAGGAACTTCTTGGAAGGACACCAAGGAGCTCAGAGAATCGATTGGAGAGCCAGGCTCCAGGAAAGGGCAGACAGAGGCTGGCAGCTCAGGGCTCATGGAGGGGTCCCTTTAATAAACATTCGGTTTGGTGCTGCTGCTGGGGCTGCTGTCACTGGACATCACGGCCTGGGCACTGCCACTGGCCCCACGAGTGACCTCTACTGTCCTACGCAGCACCTTTGTGGTCCCCGAATTCAGGGTGGGCTCCTGATTGACGGAGTCAGGTCATGCGTCTTCTCCTAGCTGACCAGGGGGAGTGTCAGTTTCCGCACTGGGAGGACAGAGCCACCTCCCTCTAAGGTTCACCCCATGTGTAGTCCCCCAAAAAGAAAGGGGTTTGTGGGGCCAGCCCAGTGGTGCAGCAGTTAAGCTCGCATGTTCCACTTCGGCGGCCCGGGGTTCGCTGGTTTGGATCCCGGGTGCAGACATGGGACAGCTTGGCACGCCGTGCTGTAGGCGTCTCATATATAAAGTAGAGGAAGATGGGCACGGATGTTAGCTCAGGGCCAGTCTTCCTCAGCAAAAAGAGGAGGATTGGCAGTAGTTAGCTAAGGGCTAATATTCCTCAAAAAAAGGGGGGGTTTGAAAGCTGAGCAGGGAAAACAACCCCCCCAAAAAATCAATGTCCACCTTGGTTAGGCACCACGCTAACATTTTGCCTGCATTATCTCAATTTAATCTTCACGGTTATCTTGTGAGAGGTGTTACTTTAATCCACTTCATTTTACAGCTGGGAAACAAGCTCCGAGTTTCTTCATCAGTAATACCCTCAGAATTTGGGGGTACTGTGAGGATCAGGCTGGATGCCATGAACACCAGACTGCTCAGAGCCAGGCTTCTGGAAGGGTTGCCCTAAATTTAGGCCAGCCATGGTCTTTGGGCCTCACAAAGACTTTGGGTGGGAAAAGCCTGTCCAGTCTGAACACTTCCTAATTCTAGACACTGCTGTTGGCCTGCCCAGTGCAGGTCCTGGACCAGGGGACCCCATCCCGGGGACTGTGGCAGCCACAGCTGAGCCAAAGAGCTTCTCACCAGAAGCAGTGTGTCAGGAACCTGTATCCTCTGGGCCGTCTGTCATGACCCTGGCTGTAGCCAACAGCCTGAGGTGGGGCCCACTGCCATGTAAACTAAGAGATGCTGGGTTCTCAGAGACAGGCGTGTGAACCCCTCACCCCACAGCCGGAAAGAGGAGAAAGTATCTGAAAAAGAGAGAGAATCATTGACACTGGGGCCTCCTGCTGGAGGCTCGGTCTCCCCTATCAGACTAGGAGTTCCTGAATCTGAGGGGGTCTCCCCGCCTAGACTGGAGGCTCCTAAGAGTGGAGTGACATCTCTTCCAACATATCAGGAGGTCCTGTGTGCAGGGCTGTCTCCAACCTTGGGCTGAGCTTGCTAAGGGTGGAGTGTCTCTGGGGCATCTGAAGGCAGGGCTGAGTGTTCTAAGAAGTCGGTGTCAGCAAGAGCCACACAGATTGAGGATTGGGAACAGCAGAGCTAGATAAAACCTGATTGCACTGAAGGGAACTTGAGACCCAGAGAGGGGCAGGGCCCTGCTGCGTTCATCCCCAGGGAGTAGCTGACCAGGGCAGAATCCCAGGACTCCTACCTCGCAGCTGGGAGGAATTGGGGTAACAGGACAAGATGTGGCCTTGGGAATGCAGCTCCCAGAGCCAGGCAGGAGGAGGCAGCCCTGTGGGGACCCAGGCTCAGGGCTAGGCTGCCACTCCCACCCCTTGGAAGCGCATCCTGTTTTGTGTCCTGGATGTTTGAGTCCTTGGCCAGCTTCCTGCGTGATTGCTTCATGCTACAGAGGCTGACAGATGTGCACAGCTGGAGGAGGGGCTCTTGATGGAATCCAGCCCCGCCCAGGGTGGGCTTAGGCCATGGGAAGTGGAAATCTGAGTTCTAGTTTCCACCTTTATGGGGTTGTGTGGCCCTGGGCAGGGCCATGACCTCCCTGGGCCTCAGATTCTTTTCTGTCTAGTGGGGGAAGCTCTTCATTCTTTCATCAGACATTGACTGAGGACCTGTGATGTGTCCGGCTCTGTGCTCGTCCCACGCTCAGGCCAGACCCAGCGGTTCCTGCCTTCAAGGCGTTTACGCCCCGGGAGCTGACAGTGAGCATCTCTAGCCAGTTTTCTGAGTGCGCGGAGTGCAGGGGTCTTCACAGGAAATAGTTTCATTTTTCTCCAATCACCGGCCCCAGCTGTGCGGTGGCAGATCCCAGGGTGTTGTGGTCACATTCAGTTATTATAAGGCCATCTGTTTGAAATCCTAATCCCAGAGGCAATTGAAAGCTTTCCCTTGCTTTGTCCTCAGCCATCAGACTTGAGGGACTTGGAGTGTGTGGGTGCGGGGGTGTGTGTGAGTGTGTGTGTCTACCCAGCCCTCGGGGGGAGACTGGTTCTTCCTCGTCTCCTGGCTCCAGTATCTTGGAGCATTTGGGGTCCACAGTCTTGTTCTGGGATACTTCCCTCCCCCTCCATTTTTTTCAAATTTAAATTGAAATGTTTAAAAAACTGTAGTAAAAGATACATAAAATCTACCACTTTAACTACTTTTCAGTGTACAGCTCAGTGGCATTCCGTACGTTCACATTGTTGTGCAGCCATCACCATGATCCATCTCCAGAACTTTCTCATCCTCCCAAACTAAATCCCTCTCTGTTTTTAAATAACAGCTGAATTGAGATAAAATTCACATAACATACAATCCAACCATTTAAAGTGGACACGTTAATGGTTTTTAGTATTTTCACAGGGTTGTGCAGCCAGCATTACAATCAATTTTAAAACATTTGCATCATTCCCAAAAGGAAATCCCCTTCCATTAGAAACTGTCCAGCCATCCTCCACCACAGACCCCCCACCTTAGCCAACCGACAATCTATTTAATTAAATTAATTTAGATTTAATTTAATTAGCTGTTTCACCACTACATACCACAGGCTGTAGGTCTCTGTGGATTTGCCTATTCTGGGCTTTTCGTACAAATGGAATCATACAATATGTGGCCTTTTGTGTCTGGCTTTTTTCACTTAGCGTAATGTTTTCAGCGTCCACCCGTGCTGTCACAGGTGTCAGTACCTCCTTCCTCCCTCTCTGTTTTTAAGGCGTAGCTTCTCTGGGATGGGGGCTGAGGGCACGGGGGTTCAACAGCCAGCATCTCCTTGTTGTCCACCCTGGCTGAGCTCCTCTCTGGATTAATCCTGCCATTGCCAGTGCCCTCAGTGTGGCGGGCTTGTGGATGCTGGCTCTCCGCTGGGCACAAGTGTGTGTTCTTTGGGGGTCCTGTGGGAGCCCTGACCTCCACGGTCCCCTGATGTGGGTACACGGCTCCTCCATAACCTCTGCCGTCCTCCACTCCCCCGCCTGCCCCAGTCTGCCCAGTGACTCCTGTCTGCCCCACAGGGCCCCTTGTGTGGTGGGGTGCCTTCCTGGACTGGTACCAAAGATGGCATCAGCCCAGCTCTTTTCTCTGACATCTGCTGACCCTCAGCAAATGGCAGGCATGCCAGCTGCCCCATTGCCAGGCCGTTCCACCCTGCCGTTTCTCTCTACTTCTCTCCTCCTCTGCTAGATGGGCCCTGGGCCAGGACAAGTCTGCCCCACCAGCAAATGTTCCCGGGAGGGAGATGCCAACCTCGCCTCCTAGCGGGGAGCTTCCTGCTTCCATACTAACAAGTGATTTTCTTGGTACCTCTCCCACAGGATTGGTTGGGTGGGTCTCTGGGGGAAAAGGGAGAGAAAATCCATAGCATCCGTGTGAAACTGAAGCTTTAGACCCCCGAAGAATCCCTCTCCCCTAGCCCAGTCCCCGACGCAGAAGGGTGGCACTTGCTGTGGGGGTGCCAGGCTCACCCTCCCAGAAAGCTCCAGAGGGGCCCCTGGGCCCAGCCATTGAAGCTTCTCTTCAGAATGTGGGGTGCTCAGCAATTATTCACCCCCGCTCTGCACCCCACTTGTCAATTCTGGGGAAAATGAGAAGGTCCCTCCCAATACCCCATCAAACATGTAATCCCACCTTCACGTGACCGTCCTGACAAGTGGTATGAAAGCAAGTGTAGAGAATGCTCTGGTCCCAGCTGGAGGTGCCCCGAGGAAGTGAATTTATAGGACAGACCAGGCTGAGAGATCAGCATGTCCCAAGGTCCTGAAGCAGGAAGAATGTGGCACGCTGAGGAGACGGAAAGTCCAGTGCCTCTGGGGCAGCGAGAATGAGAGGAGCGTTAGGATAAGGGGTGAGGCTGGGCTGGTGGTGGCACCGGCAGCAGCACCAGCATTCCTAGGCCGTTCATGCTTTACAGCACTTCTCACCTAACAATCACCGGAGACGAAATGACTCTTATCCCTCTTTATGGATGGACGTACGCATCTTGCTCAGAGAAGGGAGACTTGTCTGAGATCACACAGTAGATCCACAGGGAAGCTGGGATTTGAACCTGGGTCCAGAGCTGGAACTTCACCAGTGCAGAACAGGCCTGGCCTCTGGGTCTATGCAGCTCTTCTGTGTTCCACGACCCCAGCAGACCCAAGCGGGGAGTCTATCCTGACCCCCATGCACCCTTTCTCTTTACTGCCTCTCCTAGGAGCCTGCCTGGGGTGGGATGGGGCAGGGAGGGGTCAGTCTCAGAGACAAAGGAGGCCATATTGGCAAGAAAAGGAAGGCCTTTGGTGTTGACAGGCCTGGGTTCTGGTCCCCAAGCTGTCCCTCACTGGGCTTTGTGAGCCAGGGTCAGTCCCTTCCATCTCTGATCATCAGTTTCCCCATTTTTCAAATACCCTTCTTAGTTTATTTTATTCCCATTTTACAGATGGCCCAGAGAGGGGAAGCAAGGCAGGCCTCAAACCTAGCGCAGGACTCTTTCCTCTGCTCCTGGCCATTGTCGTCTCAGGGGTCTGGCAGGGCCAGTCCCAGGGGACTCACGGTGGGCGGTTGATGCGGAGGCCCAGATTTCTGACCACTGGTGGTACTGGGGCTCTCATGGTGGTCAGGCCGGGGCAGTGCAGCCTGAGCCACGTCCTTCTCCCTGCGCCCGTCTCTGGGCCTGCCTGGGAGCTGACTCATTTCCCTGGGCCCCGCCTGCCCTGTGCAGACCATTCCCTGAAGACACCAGACTCCGGCAGTGCCACAGCCTCGCAAGGGCCTCGTACCCAGATCCGTGCTTCCTACATACCGTGTGTGCATGTGAGTGTGTGTGTGTGTGTGTGTTGGGCCCGGGGAGGTTAGAGGGAGGGGGCTGAGTTAGGGGATCTGCAGCAGGGGTGTGGCTTCAGCTGGGCTGAGGGTGGCATGTGTCTGTCCTCCCTGGACTTCTGCTGCCTACTCCCACCCTGGGCACAGCTCAGACTCCAGGCCTGGGGGACAGGGAAGCCAGACCCCTGATGGTCTTTCCCGTCTCAGATGCAGATTCACATCCCTGAGCCCCAGCCCAAGGCTTAACCCCGACTCTGGCTCCAGGCTAAGACCCAAACCTGCCCCGATACTGAGCCTTGCCCCCAGCTCCGGTCTAAGCCCTGATCATAGTCCCAGACTGAGCCCTGGCCTTGTTCTAAAACTAAGCCCTAATCTTTTTTCTAGACTGTTCTTTGACCCCAGTTCCAGGCTGAACTCTGACCCAATTCCAGACCATCCTCTGACCCTGGTCCCAGGCTGGGCCTTTACTATAGATCAAGCTCCAGATCTCGCCCCCAACTAAATCTTGACTCTGGTCAGAAATTCAGTCGCGATCTAGCTCTAATTTTAGTCCTGACCTGAGTCCTTGGCTGAACTGTGACTGTGGCCACAGACTGACCTCTAATCTGCAAACATACCAAGCCGTGGCCTGAAACCCAGGCCAGTGGGAGTCATGAGCCCTTCAAATGGCAGAATTCAGGCCAGAATTAGAAGGATTGTTAGCGCTTCCCTGGGCAGAGTTGTGGAAACTGCGCAAAGACACAGAGGGCGAAAGTGGAAAAAGAAAGTGCCATCTCGAAGATAAGAAAGCAGTGACCGAGGACTGGCGTCCAGATTGGGAGTGGGGTGTGGAAGGATTCTGGATGCAGAAGCCACAGTGCTGGTTCTAATCAGGCTCCATCACTTATTACAACTTTATTTTGCATGAGCCCAGTGGCCTCATTGAGTCTGTTTCTTCGTCTTTAGATGGATCCACCTGCTTTCCTCTCGTGGTGTACGGCTCCTTGAGAGCGCTGTTTCCCATCTTGCCTTTAGGTCTTCTTACAACCGTCCCCTTGCCTGGGCCACTGTTCTGTCCTTGCCCGCCCCTGCATGCCCAAGGCGAAATGCCCCTTCCTCTAGGAAGTCTTCCTGAAGCTCCTCATGGTGGAATAAGATGCACCACGCGGGTCGCTGTGCAGTGAAAGGCTTGGTGCCCCGGCTCTGCAGGCAACCTTCACCCTTCCGCTGTCACCCCACGCAGGATTGCCCACATCCTGTTGATTGATCAATGACTGATGGCAGGAAGGAAAATCAAAGCCTCTTCCCAGCCAACTCAGGACAGCTCTGAAGGCTAGCCTAGTTCCAGCGCTCCCAAAGGGTCAGCTGAGGTCACTGGACCTGTACTGGGGTCTTTCCTTCCCCCCACCCAGCTTCCTGCCCCTCCCTTCCACCGGTGTTGATCTCAGAATTCCCTAATAAACACCTGCATGCTCACCTCCATCACAGATTCTGTCTCCAGAGAGCCCGGCCAGTGACACCGGTCCAAGTCCTGAGTTACTCCCACAGCCTTTGTCCTGCCTTTGTAACACTCATAACAAGGTGGGGTACTTCCTTGTTTTCTGTCTCCTCCCACTGGAATTGTCATGCAAGGGGGCATGGACACACGGTGCGGATAGAGATCCCTGGGAAAAACTCAGAGGCAGAGAAGTAGTAGGGTGCCCGCAGTCGTCCGACCTCTCATCATCCTCAGCATGGGTTCCCAACCTGGCAAATATGTCCTCAGTATGGCCAGTGTCCCAGCAAAGAGGGGCCTGCCTCCGCCAGCAGGCTGGATATGCCACAATCTCTAGGAGAAAGGACCTACCCCACATTGTTGGCTTAAGAGGGAGGAGGGAACGTGTAATTTTTCTAAGTAACAAGAAGTATATCAAGGGATGTCTGGGCGTGAGCGACACTAGGGAGCATGCTTGCCAGGGCCAGGGCCGCACCCCGAGGACTCTAGGAGAGCCTTGGAGAGTCTCGGCACGCAGGAACACTGATACCCGCCAAAGGTGATGTCAGCTATTCCTCCCCCGACGGGCCTGGTCCAGCCAAGCCAGCTCTCTACTAAGCTACCAAAAGCGGGGAGAAAATGAGCCTCCAGGGCCCTCTAGACTTGTCTCTCATCAAAAATATATGCTTCATGAGGGTAGGAAGTGAGTCTGTCCTGTTCCCTGCTCAATAAATTATCTATGTGCTATGGATAAATACATGAATAGATCAAGAGATAAGAGATGGAAAAGCAATTTACAAACCTGAAGCGTTATGCAAGGCAGAGGCTAAGTGGGGGAGAAATGCTTCTTCTAGAAGTTATTCCTTAGGAAGGGCCAAAGGAAAAAGGAGTCTATTAATAGACCCGATTAATAAACATCAGCCAAGGTAAATGTTAACAGGAAGTCCCTCTGTAAACGTGGGCGGGCTCTCCGGTGGGCTCAGGGTAAGCAGGCAGGAGGGCGGAGAAGGCATCCTCCCTCTCTTTTGCTCAGAGAACGTTCTTGGTCCCAGGGGAGCTGCCTCCCTCGTCCCAGAGTGGGGGCCACAGCCCAGGCTTGCTGCCCCCTGGAAGCTCACCTCACTCTGCTACCTGGCCCCTTGGATGTTCCTTAAACACGCCAAGCTTATTTGTGCCTCAGGATCTTCCCCCTTGCTGTTCCCATTGTCCCTCTTTCCCTCACTTCCTTCACCTCCTCAGAGAGGCCTTCCTGACTCCAGTCTAAAATAGCAGCCACTGTCCCCATCACTGCCCATCTTTTCTTTTTTTTTTAATTCCCCAACTCTGTTTTAATTTATTCAAAGGACTTATTACAACCAGAAATTGTATATATAATATATATGGTTTTTAAATTTTTTTTTTATTAATGTTATGATAGATTACAACCTTGTGAGATTTCAGTTGTACATTTTTGTTAATCATGTTGTGGGTACACCACTTCCCCCTTTGTGCCCTCCCCCCACCCCCCCTTTTCCCTGGTAACCAGGTTTTTAAATTTTTTTAATTTATTTTTCTTCAACTTCCCCTCTGGAATAAGACAGACTTTTTCTGTGCCATTTACTGCTATACCTCCTAGAACAGTGGTGGCACTTAAGCAGGCATTCAGCAAAACTGCTGAATGAATAGTGAGGGGTGAACAGGACAGAGTCGCCAGCTCGCCTTCTAATAGGCAGTGCTGGCAGTGAACCGGGCAGTTTCTCAACCGTGGGCTGAGTGATGGATGAAAGATGCAGGATGCTCTGGGGGCAGTGAAGAAGGGCATCTGAACCTGCTGGGAGGGTGAGGGAAGGCTTCCGGGATGAGGCCACAGCTAAACCAAGACCTGGGGGCTCAGTAGGAATTCCCCAAGTAAGAGAGGGGAGGAGAAAGTTCCTGGCAGAGGAATGTACATATTCAAAGCCCCGAAGGCAAGAGACAGCCTGGAAAGTTAGTAGAATGTAAAGAAGTTTTGTGTGTCTGGATCAGAGTTGGGAGGCGGGAAGAGATGCGGAGGAGACTGAGTGGTGGGCTGGGCAGGGGTCTGCTCACAAAGACTCTGGAGCAGAGCTTAAGCCTGGAAGTGACATGACCAGATCATATTTCTGCATACCAGTGTTTTCTAAACATTCGTGATCTTCAGGAATTTTGCCACATCCGGCATCTGTTGTCCCGGTAACAAATACTGTTTACTTAATATTTGATATATAACTGACTCACTTTACTGGAATACACTCATTTAAAAGGGAAACCCTTTGTAACACTATCCTAATTTGTGTTGTATCTACAAAGTGACAGTAAAACTAAACCTAATGAAAATGAAATAATGTTACATTCTATCAGCTACCTAAAGCTCTGATCCCAAAGTCTGCCTTCTCTTGTTTAAAAGGGAGATTAGGGGCCAGCCCCAGGGCCGCAGCAGTTAAGTTCACACTCTCTGCTTTGTCAGGCCTGGCATTCGCCAGTTCAGATGCCAGGTGCGGACATGGCACCACTTATCAAGCCATGCTGTGGCAGGTGTCCCACATAGAAAGTAGAGGAAGATGGGCATGGATGTTAGCTCAGGACCAAGTGTCCTGAGCAAAAAAAACCAAAAGAGGATTGGTGGCAGATGTTAGCTCAGGGCTAATCTTCCTCAAAAAACAACAACAACAACAACAACAAAAAGACTAAAAAATAAAATAAAATAAAAAGGGAGATTAATGTGTCAGCGAGGTGTCAAAGATACAACAGCACCAGAAGGAACTTTCTTCTTGATGTAATCATAAGATTGACAGAGGATTCGCAGAGAATCTCTTTCTTGCTATGTGATTCAGTGTTACTTCAAACTATGTCTGGATTTCTTCTAAGATTATTTCATAACTACATAAAATAATCTTACACATGACCTGTGGTACAATTTCCACATGTTGAGAAACTTACTGTAAACCTTTCAGATGTCTTTGACTGAATGGGAATAGGGAATGGAAGAGGAAATGGGGTAGATGGCCAAGAAAATTGAACAAGCCAATCAACCAAATTTTATCCCCTTACTTCCCTTACATTGTAAAACTACCCACCCATCCAACCACCTGGGCATCACCTGCCTGCCCATATGTCCATCCACCTTTTTGCTTCTCTGCTCGCCCATCCACAAATCCATTTACTTACCCGCTTGCTCACCTGCCTGCCCATCTACCTGAGAATCTTCTTACCTGTCAAATATATGCACCCACTCCCTCCACCCAACTGCTCGCCTGAATACTCCCCATCCATTCCCTGGCTAGCTATCTACTTCCTATCCATCCATCCATCCATCCATCCATGCATGCATGCATCCATCCATCTATCCATCCATCCATCCATCCATCCATGCATCCATCCATCCATGCATGCATCCATCCATCTATCCATCCATCCATCCATCCATCCATGCATGCATGCATGCATCCATCCATCCATCCATCCATCCATCCATGCATGCATCCATCCATCTATCCATCCATCCATCTATCCATCCATCCATCTGTCCATCCATCCATCCATGCATGCATGCATCCATCCATCCATCCATCCATCCATCCATCCATGCATGCATCCATCCATCTATCCATCCATCCATCCATCCATCCATGCATGCATCCATCCATCTATCCATCCATCCATCTATCCATCCATCCATCTGTCCATCCATCCATCCATGCATGCATGCATGCATGCATCCATCCATCCATCCATCCATCCATGCATGCATCCATCCATCTATCCATCCATCCATCCATCCATCCATCCATCCATCCCACACATTACGTTCTACGCTTAGTGTCTCAACCCCCAGTTTTCCTGTTCTTTCTGAAATAGAAACCATGCCCATGCCTCTTTCTTTGAGTTCTGATTTGATTCTTGCCCTCCCTGACCTCTTACCTTCCCTGGGTCTCCTCCTCCTCTCCACCCTGGTCTTATTTTTCCAATAACCTTACCAGGGTGGAGTCCTAGACAGTCAAAGCTGAAAGGGACTGCAGAGACCATCGAGCCCAAAGCTTTCAGTTTCTAGAGGAAAGCCAAGGTCCAGGGCGGGCAAGGGCACAGCATGAGCCAGTGGCAGTCACAGAACCTTTCTTTGCCAAATGGGATCCTCCAGTCCCCACAGACCGCTCATGAATTTCTAAAATGGCAGGGCTCGAAAATCCAAGTTTTCCACTCAAGGAGGTGGCCTTGCAGGGGTGGGGGTCAGGGGTGGTTTAGTCTCTGAGTCCCTTCATCCCGATTTAACTAAAGGACAGAACTAAGCAAGATTTATTTATTCTCCTTTTTTGAAAAAAGGGTTTTGCTGCAAAGAAAAACAGTATAAACTCTGTGTTCTCATTCAATGCCCTCATTTCATGGACAAAGAAGAAGGTTCAGAGAGCAGAAGGTTCTTGCCCAAGGTCACACAGCAGTAAGTGGCAGACCAGGTTTGCTAACCCAGTTTTCCTGGCTTTGCCTTTTCCTTTGCGGAGCATCTGCTGGCTTTAGAGGGACCTGAGCTAAGGTAGCCAGAGAACAGGAAATGCTATTCTTCTAGCCTAGGACTTCACAGACTGGGCCCAGGGAGGGCAAGTGATCTCACTCCTGCCTATGGACTAAGGGCATAAGACATTTTTAAAAAATCAGATGAGGTGCTCTGGATTCCTCGGCTCCCTTCCCTGGGCCCTGGCTGCCAAAGGGAGGCAAGCAGGGCACCAACTCTACCCCAAGCCCTTCCTTTATGATGGCGCCCTCTCCTCAACAGCTGTCTTTTTGCTTTGCAAAATTCTGCCTGTTAAAGTTATGAGAACTGAGCTCACTTTGTTCGCTGTGATTGTGGGTTTTGTCACTGAAATTGATAATCCCTCTTGGGAGAGACACGAGATGCTTTCTTCCCCTTCACACAGTGCGCATCGCTCTCTGCTCCCTGGCGGAGGGCGGCCGTGTCAAGCCTCTGTAGACTCCTCTAGCTCAGCTGTATTTGAAACTCAGCATATCGATGTTCTCTGGGAGCTGGGGCCAAGCTCCGCAGCATCCGACCTTGTCCTGAGTCCTTCTACCGGCACCTCCTGTCACTCACAGTTTTCTGGGCTTGTCAACATTTGCTGAAGCGTCATCCTTGTTTATTTGCAGGGCAGCTTTAGGCCCTGCCCCTGGTCTTTTAACCCAGGTGAACTCATCTCTGCATAATATTATGCAGCTGTTAATAGCAGACTCTGGAGTCAGGTTGCCTGAGTTCAAATTTCAGCTGCACTGCTTACGAACTGTGTGCTCTTGGGGAAATTACTTAACCTCCCTGGGCTTCAGTTTCCTCATCTGTAAAATAGAGATATAAAATGATAAGAAGATCAGAGAAGATGCTTGCGCTGGGACCTGAAGGAAGAAGGGAAGACGAGGAGAGGGAAAAGAATTGTGGGCAGAGGGGGAACAGCATGTACAAAGGCCCTGTGGCAAGAGGAAGCAGAGCAATTACTAGGAACTAAAAGAAGGCCCAGGACTGTGGAGATACTGTAGCTTGGCTTGCTCAGCATCTTTTGTAGCGTGCCTTCCTGTTCCAGAGAGACTAAGAAGCTAGACTTCTGAAGCCAAGAATCCAGTTGTGATTTAGTTTCCATCAATAAGACCTACCATGCATCTTACATCGGAAGGTGGAGGCCAGGCTTCTCTGATTTTTGGGCAAGCAGAGTTATGGGGGTGTTTTATTTTCTGCACCAGCTGTTGCAGAGGGCTCAGTGTCTAGACCCTTGTTTTTGGTTGTAGGAGTAGAGCTTGGGGCGCCCATTCTGCTGGCAGGGATCAGGGAGAGGATAGTCCTGGAGTCAGCAGTGTGGGGGCAGCAGCCCCATTCCTCAGCTTCTTGATCATAGCAGAGGCTGCAGTATTATTCTGGGCATCATTTCTGGAGGCTCAGCCTAGAGGCGGCCTCTCCAGCTCTCCCAACAGCGCTGTAAGCACTTTCCCTGTCTTAAGCCCCTTTCTGCTTGAATGAACTGGAGTGGTTCCTGTAATCTGAAGCAGAGACTGTGGTGGATTAAAAGGGCTGCAAATTCCTGTCATCAAGAAATGGAGCCTGGGGCCGGCCCCATGGCCGAGTGGTTAAGTTCATGCGCTCCACTTTGGCGGCCGAGGGTTTCGCTGGTTCAGATCCTGGGTGTGGACATGGCACCACTTGTCAGGCCACGCTGAGGCAGTGTCCCACATGCCACAACCAGAAGGACCCACAAGTAAAAATATACAACTATGTACTGGGGGGATTTAGGGAGAAAAAAAGCAGGGGAAAAAAAATGAAATGGAGCTTATATCCCCTGCCTGTCAACCCAGGCTGGCCCTGTGACTTCTTAACCAAAGGAAAGTGGCAGAAATGATACTTGATCAATTCCAGGCCTAGCCTTGAAGTTAAGAGCTGGAAGTTTGGCTTTTTATCTTCTGTAATGCTCATCTTGAGACACTCTCTCTCAGAACCCAGCTGGCAAGCTGTGAGAATCCCAAATCACATAGAGAGGCCACATGTGGCCTCTTGTCGACAGCCCCAGTTGAACTCCCAGGCCTCAGCCAGCATTGCCCACCAGACATGTTAGTGAGCATCTTGAAGGCCAGCTCAGGCATGCCTCCAGATGACTTCAGCCCCAGAAGAAACTCACAGCTGAGCCTAGTCAAGAATCATGGGAGATAATAAACAGCTATTGTTTCGAGGGCCTAAGTTTGGGTTGACTTGTTAAGCAGTAATAGATAACCAAAGCACTGACTGATACAGGCGAGGAAGTGAGATGAAGGCGGAGAGCCAGCAGGAGTGGGTTACGTGGAACCTGGTAGGCCACAGTCAGGAGTTTTGTTGTTATCCTAAGAGCAGTGGGAGACTGCAGAAAGGCTTTAGGTAGAAAGGTGACATGATTGCGTTTACCTTTCAGATGGGTCATCCTGCCTGCTGTGTGGAGGACAGAATGGAGGGGAGCCAGAGAGATGAGCCAGCCTGGACATCAACGCTGTTGAGGCAAGAGCTGAAGGTGGCTTGGGCTTGGGGAGGAGAGCAGCCGTTGGAAGGGAGCGAAGGGGTTGGATCAGAGAGACTCAGGAGATAGAATGATAACACTGGGTGATGGCTAGGGGACTGCTGGTAGTCCATGTGGGCTTTACCTGACGAGTTCCTTCTACTCTCTGTGCGCCCATTACTCAGAGTGGACACACAGAGTCACACAGTGGGAAGAGCAAGCGCTCAGCCATCAGACACACTGGGTGTTAATCCCAGACTCACCGTCTACCTGGTGTGTTACCTTGGGCAAGTCACCTAACTTCTCTGGACTTCAATTTTCCTCTTCAAATGGGGGCAATGAGAAGAATGATCATGGTCATTCCGGTGGTTTACTAAACAGTGCCTGGCACACAGTAGGCGCTCAATAAATATTTTTGAATGAATGAATTTAACGGGCTGGAATTGATGGCTTACGAGGAAGAAACGGCCTTAGTTTTCTCCTCCGGCTGCAAACTTCTGTCCAGGGCAGGTTTTCCTTCCTGACTCCTGATGATAATCAGGTAGATCTATGACTTTCTGGTCCCTTTTGGTCAAAATAACAGTTTCATTTTGCTATTTTAAAACTCACTTCCAGTAAGTAGAAAGTCCGCTTGGACCCAGGGAAATCTAACATTTTGATTTCTCATCCTGTTTGAAGCTCAAACAAGTCCCTCCTTCAGTGAGTACCTACTATGCGCCAGGCCCTGTGCTGGGGGCAGGTCGAGTCGCCAGATGAAATACAGGAGGCCCCATTACATTTGAATTCCAGATAAATTAGTGAATAACGTGTTAGTATAGATATGTCCCAAATATTGCATGGAGCACACTTACAGTAAAAATTGTTTGTTCCTTATCTGAAATTCAAATGTAACTGGACTTCCTGTATTTTTATTTGCTAAATCATGGCCTGGAAATGCCTTGGCCTCTGTCCTGCGGGAGTGTGAGCCTTCTCTGCCTCTGCCAAAGGCATTTCACTCCAGGTGAGCAGACAGGGCCAGGAAGGCCCTTTCTCGATGTCCCCTTCACACACTGACACTGTCCACATGGGGGAAGGCTGACCGTCCACAGGGGAGACTTGAGCTGCGCTCTTCTGTCCAACAGGTGGGCCCCGCTGCCTGGGTTTCCGCCGTGATAGCTACGATGCTTTGATCTTTGGAAGCTTGTTTCTTTTCAGATGGTTAGGAGAGCACATTTGCCTCTGGGTGGGTTGAAACCGCAGCAGCTAGCACTTTATGTGACATCCGACCGACCGACCGGGAGGAGGGGTTTCTGAGAACAAGATTCTGTGGTGGTTTCCTGGAAGGGGGTGCAGCGCTGCCAGGTGGGCGGGGAATTGCCTGACTTCAGAGGAGTGGGAGGGCCCCAAACTGGGGACCCTGGGCCCAGCCACCAGCTGAGCAGGACAGTCCCTACATTTCTCTGAGGAGGGCTGAGGAGAAGGCGCCTGGAGCAGGGCCTGGAGGAGGCCACTGTCCACCCGGGTAGAGAAAGGGAGGCACAGAGAGAGCTGGGGCTGGGAGGCGGGCAGGGACAGGCTGAGTGTGGATTTGGGCAAGGCCCTATCCTCTCAGGCCTCAGAGCCCTAGTTGGAGCAAAAGCTCTGCATGAGGCAGCCCATCTGACCCCCTGTCCCAGGCCCCTCTGCTCACTATCTCTAACACTGCATGGCAGGCTGGCCTTTCTGCTGGGCCCTGCAGAGTGTCTCTCCCAGGAGGGACCACTTCTGCTGTGTTTCTGTGTCTGCCACCCTCCCCCACCACGGACACCTGGGGCCTGGCACTTGGTGCCACACTGCGCATGCCCACAGGAGGGACAGCCTCTCTGCCACCTCCCCCAGCCCTGACCCTGGTTTTCTGAAGGAGCAGTAGCTGGGTACCGGGGAAGGCAAGGAAGAGAGCGGACCCACTCTCCTGTGTTTAGCACCTCCTCACCTTGGCTCCGTAGGTAATCACCGAGCCTTTGACGGGATTCATACATTGGGTTTCTTCCAGCTTTCCCCATTGCAGGTTTACGGTTCAGGGTTCTTAGTTCCCCCAAGTTACAACCCATCCATCTACTTTTCTGCCTTCCAAATTTTGTTAGTGCTGTCCTCTCTTCTGAGCTAATTATCCTTGTGGTTTTATGCCTTTTACAAAAATTCCTATTGCCTTTGCGTTAGTAGAGCATCAGGAGGGAGCAGAGCTGGGCGCGTGCTCAATCTGTCTTATTTAGCCAGAATTCAGAGTCCGTCTAATTTAATCTTCACAACAATACCAAAGGGCCAGTATGATTATCTGAATTTTCCAAATGAGGAAACTGAGGCTCAGAGAGGATGTCTGCAGAGCTAATAAGTGGCAGGACCTGGTACCACCCACAGCCCTCTGTCCCCAACACTGTTTTCACCAAACACAGCTCTCCTGGCAGTGCTCAGAGAAGGCTGAGACCTCCTCACCTCCACAGAAGTTGGTGTCTTATGTGGGGAAACCCCAGTTTGCCAGAAGGACGCCTTGGGGTGATCACGCCTTCCTGCATCTGAATGTGTCCTCTGACTGCGCCTTCCATAGGCGCCGAGGCGGAACGAGAGTGATCAACCACTGCGGATTGCAATTAACAATCGGAAACAACCTTCACGTCTGACAACAGTGGACTGAGTAAATAAATTATGTAGATCCATTTAAAAAATACTATCTGGCTGTTAGAATGATGAGGTAGAAGTATATTTAATTTTATGGAAAAACGCTCCTGACATATTGGTCAATCGAGGAAGCACATTTTCTAAGCAGTGGGTGCAGCATAACAACAATAACACACATATATAATAACAAATTAACAAAAAGTAATTAACATTTAGCTGCCATCCTTGAATATAGGTCCAAAGCCAACATCCAAAGTCAAAAGGAATTCTGTCTCCCCAGGCAGGAGATCAAGTCCCAGTGCCCCAGTATCATCGTCCTCCCTGCCCTCCCGCCCCATCCCTCGTGTCTGGAAGCCCACCGTCCACATCCTGTGAAGAAGAAAGCGCATCTGCTGCTCCCCCACCTCCTCCTCCACTTCCGCCTGGGCCTTAGTGAACCTCTGCTCCTGGAACACTGTGGGTACCGAGAACAATTTAAACAGAACTTTCTCTTTACTTTCAACCTGGGCCAATTGAAAGGTGTTGTTTTCCCCTTTGAGAGAGAGTAGGGGTAAGTGAATTAGCTAAAGGCAGAGAAATTAAGCAGCCAGTTGTTATGCTGGGAGGAAAACCCTCACTGCAGAGTAGATGAGAAAGAAGGGATCAAAAATGTAGCCACAGCCCATTTTATGAGACATTGGAGTTCCTTTTCTGAAGATCCTCTGGACTAGGATAAAGATTTATTTACTCAGGATGCTTTAGAATAGTGTGTTTCACGGTGAAGTTCACTAAGCATTACAGCTGTGCTGTCCCGTCCAGCAGCCTCTAGCCACGTGGGGCTTACGGCGCACTTGAAATGTGGCTAGTCTGAATCGAGATGTGCTGTAAATATAAAATGCACGCTAGATCATGAAGACGTGGCATGTAAAAAAGAATTTAAGCGATCTCATTTCTGAATTTTAAAATAATAATTGAAATGACAATATTTTGGATATATTGGATTAAATAAAATATATTATTAAAGTGAAATTCGCCTTAAAATTTTTTTTTTAGTTAAAACCTTTTTTAAAGCCCTGTGGTCTCAGTGGCTTGACACAACACATATTAATTTCCCATTTATGCTCCACGGCAATGCAGATGCGCAGAAGGTGCTGCTCATTGTAGTGGCACAGGGACCCTGGCTGATGCAGCCGCTGCTGTCTCCATCACTGTCAGTCACCTTGCTAGAGGGAAGGCCACAGCTCTGGAGGATGAGGCATTGGCAATTAAATGCTCTGGCTAGAAGCAACACTTGTCCTTTCTGTTCACAGCTCATTGGTCAGAATTAGTCACATGGCTCGACTCAACCACAAGGGGGCGGGCAATCCTACCATGTGTCCCAAAGATAGGGATCAAAGAATACTTGGCAAACGGGACAAAGGACTAGCTTGGTTTCTGTCAGCTTTTTTATTTCTTTAAAACATACAGAATAGAAGAATAGAAAAAGTAGAATGGAATAAAACAGGAAATATCACAGGGTATCACAAAGTTCTACAATTATGTTTGCGGCTCAGTGCATATTTGTGGAATGATGAAAATTCTTTCTGAAAAGGGACCGTAGCCACAACGAACATGTCTCTTTTCCTTGATCACTAACAGAGAGCTTGCCCACGGGTTCTCTCATGGAGGGTCTCAGGGCCTCCCTTCGCGGATGAAGAAGCTGGCTCAGAGACGTGAGTGAGCTGCCCAGGTCGCCCAGTCAAACAGCAGAGCTGGGACTTGGGACGCGTAAAATAACTGATGGAGCTCAAACTTTTCAAACTCCAATCTTTCTTCTCTCTCATGTAACAACCTTGAATCTTAAACTTGCTGTTCTTTACTCAAGAACAAGGCTGTCACCACAACGCCCGTTTGCCGCTCTGGCTTATTGATCTGGTTCTAGAAAACACTTGAAAGGTATAATGGATAAGGTTTGAGGAAACTTCCCATGATTGTTGGTCCGTGTGGTCTTCACCCAGCAGCCCCTGCCTGATGCCTCGGGCCCTTCAAACCATCCTAACCCCAGAGGGGCGGATCCTGAGACCCTGCCTAGAATCTGGAGCCTCAGTAACCCAAGGATGTTAAAAAATGACAGACACACACGCACACATGCACACTCACTCCCTGATATTAGCCAGTGGAACCGGATGACTGAATTACGCCAGGGTTTCATTTTAAAGACACTCTTTCGTTTCTAGCTTTATGGAGCTTGATGCAAGCTTTTAGAAATGTACGTTTATGAGTTTCAAAGATATTTATTTTACATGCCCTTTAAAAAGTGCCAGTATCATAAATAACAATAACAACTAACATTTAGTTCCTACTACATGCCAGGCACTCGGCTAAGACATGAATGTGCATTATTTCATGTAATCCTCATGATGTCAGCAAGGTGAGTGTAACCCAGGACACGAGAGTGAGAAGAACCTCGATCCCTTACTATGCTCGGGGAGGTGGCCTCAGCTGAGATTCTTGAGTACTGTGATCCAGCGCCTGCTGTGCCTCTTACTGCCAGTTACTTACATGCTCTGATCCTCAGATTCTACATCTGCAACATTCTACCATTGAGCTGATGGCCTAGAAACTCCTGGAGAGGAGGGCCTTCCCTGTGCGTGGCACAGTGCCTCCTGGAATAGGGCTTCATAAACAGCACTGTTATTATTGTCCAGGCAGGGACCGTATCTTCTGAAATGAAAATCTGGGTGCACAGCCTGACAGATGAGAGTTCTCGTGGGGACCATGGACAGAGTCCTTGAAATTGGAGCTTCCCTGGAGACTTCGAGTTCCGAAGTTTCAGTTTGGGAGGCAAGCCTGCTTCCCACTAGGACATGAGGCAGCAAGGATGCTTTTCCTTTTATAACGTTGGTTTACATCCAGGGAGTGCTCACTCTGGACCAGACTCTGTGCTACAACATTTACAACGATGAGCTCCTGTCATCCTCGTAACCACCCTGTGTGGTGGGTACTGTGATCACCTCCATTTCACAGATGAGGAAACTGGGCCTTCAAGAGGTGAGCCATTTGCTCAAGGTCTCACTGCTGGTAGGAGATTGGGTCCAGACTCCAGGGTCCTCGTTCTTACCACTCTGCTTTCCCTTTCCCAGCATCCTGAGGACTTAGGTTTGGGATGTAGATCAAGCATAAGTCCAACCCAGCCTCCGCTCACTTGGTGGATGAACATAACATTTGCTTCTGGCTCTTTATAGCCGGTTATTTAATTCTCACATCATCTTTCTGAGGTGTGTGTTACTATTGACCCCCTTTGACAGATGGAGAAACCAAGACTCAGAGAGGTCAGACAAGTTGCCCAAGATAAACCAGCAAATGTGCGGCAAAGCCAGGATTCAAACACGGGCCTCCCTGACTTCACGCCTTGGCTTTAAGCCAGGTTTCTCACCCCTGGCCCTGTTGACACTTGGGGACTGGACACTTTTCTGTTGTGGGAGGCTGTCCTGTGCATTGTAAGGTGTTTAATAGCACCCTTGACCTCCGTCCACTAGAGGCCAGTAGCACTCCTCCCCCAACTGCGACAACCAAAATTATCCTCAGACGTTGCCAAATGTTCCCTGGGGGCAAAGCTGCGCCCAGGCGAGAACTCTTGCTCCTGGTGGGCTGGGCCACCTCCGATGCAAGGCCAAGGGCTCAGGCAGGAAGATTTGAAAGGAAACTTTTGTGATCTTCTCTTAAGAGTCTGAGGGCAGGCGTTCTAGGCTCTGTGACCCTGAAATCAGCTCCCCCTGCACATCGAGGCACTGACTGGGTCCTGCAGCCTGCAGGATGGAGCGCGCCCAGGACAGCCACAGGGCCTTTTGCCCGGGGACCAAGCTGGGGTGCTCTCACTGGGCAGGCCCCTAGTCCGCAGTGTCTCTCCTGCCCGGGGTTGAATTTGTCTGCAGGCGACTAAGGAAGCTGCCCGATGATTATCTCTTGGCTGGAGCTTGCCTTTATCTCTAGTCTTCGACTCTAAATAGGACTAATGGCCATTTGAGATTCAGATTCTGCACCAGCTGCCCAGCACCCTGACCGCCTGGCTCACTGCTCCCATCTCAACACATGCCCCCAGCCGGGGACAAGTTAGAGGCCTGGGGATCATTGCAGCTGCCTTCTCTATCAATGTCCAATTTCAAGTCATCACCAAGTCTTATCAATCTTTTGGATTCTAAATATGATTTGGATCCTGTGGTACTGTCCGCCTCCCACTTCTCCAGTTCAAGCCACCATAGACTATTGTAATATCCTCTGAAAGGCACCCACTTCATTCATTCCTGCCCTCCATTCTGTTTCTCACACTGTAGCTAGAGTAGCCTTTTTAAAATGTTAATCCGAATCCACCTACCCACTTACTCCTACACACACATTCCTACTCCTGCCCTAAATCATTCAGTGATGCTTCCTGTCTTTCCCCATCATTCTCTCTACCCAAGACATACTGGCTTGTCTGCTCTCAAAACACTATGTTCCCTCCACCCCAGGGCCTTTGCATATGCTGCCCCCTCAGCCTGGCTTGTCTCACTATCCCTCTTTGCTTAAGTAACTCCTCTCATCCTCACCACATCTCACCCACTTGGACTCTGAGTCCAGAACCACTGTTACATGTTCTTATAGGAGCATTTCTCTCTCCTCTTAGCTTGCATACTTATTTGGGGGTTGCTTAAACTCCTCTTCCCTATGAGACTGTAAGCTCCACAATGGGAACAACGCATCTATTTTTGCTCACCATTATATCCCTGAAGCCTAGCATATAGTCTGGAACATAGTAAGTGCTTTATACCTACTTGTTGAATGACTGAATGAGCGCATATAATCCTCCCAACAAGCCTGTGAAAATTTTGCCTGAGGCAGGTGCTCTTTCCCTACTCTGACATGGTACCTGCCCTCATGGTATTATAAGATAGAGAGCAATAGACTCGGAAAGACATAAAGGGCTCTGGAGCCTGACTGGGCTCAAATACCCCCTCTGCCATTTACCAGCTGTGTGACATTGGGCAAGTTCCTTAACATCTCTGTGCTTTAGTTTCCTCTTCTGTAAAATGTCAGTAATAATAGTACCTGTCTCATGGGGTGGTTGCAAGGATCAACAAGTGAGTTTCTATAATATGCTTTTACAAGGACTTGGCACATAGTGAGTACCCCATTCATCTTCGTTATTATTAATGTTATTAACAGAAGCAGCATAGATTCTGGGATTAGATGAGTCTGGTTTTCTCTCGTATTTGCAAATTATTCCCTATGTGACTTTGCACAAGTCATGGCACACCCCTGAGCCTCACTTTCCCCGTCTGTTAAGTTGGGATCTCAAGGCCTGCTTCAGAGAGGGCCATTGTGAGGGCCGGATAGGATGGAAGTGAAGCCCTCAGCACAGGGCCCAGTGCCTGGTGTTCCCTTCCCGACGGGCTGCACTGGTCCCTATTGCCTTTTAGATAAGAAGCTCCCTGAAGTAGGCTTCAACGCTGCCTTATTTAGGGCTGTTATCCCCACCCCTCTGTACCTGGCACACAGTAGCTGTTTAATGGGTGGTTCTTTACTGAATGAACCAATCACTAATGACAGCGACCAGGCTTTGCTCATCTTTGTGTCCAACCCGAGCCTAGCGCAATACCTAGCATCTAATTTCAATAAATGTTTGTTGATGGAAGAGATTTTTTAAACGGCTATTCGTTTCTTTTCCCAGTCCCACTTGAGTTTCTGAATTAAACTGAGAAAGATACTTGTTCACCTCTCCTCAATCTCCCTAGCCTTAGTATTCTTGGCTGTAAAATGAGACTATTGATAATATCTGCTTCCTAGGAATGTTCTGAAAAGTAAATGAAGCAGTATGGATTCGGCACATAGAAAATGTTAGTTTATTATCATGCCCTTCCCCGAGCCTCAGTTTCCTCATCTGTGAAACGGGCATCCACTCACTCATTTATTCATCCATTACTCCACAAGCAGCACCCGTGTGGGAAGCACTGTAGTGATGACCTAGGGCAGCTGGAGAGGTGAACAAGACATGGTCCCCGCTGTGAGGAACTGAGTGTCTGCTGTGGGAAGAGGCCAGGCCAGGCCTCTGGGCTCCTGTGTCAGGTGCATCACGTGCTTGTCTCTGATGTTCACAGCTGGTTCCAGGCAACAGTCGCCTGCCAGTCAAGCTCATGAGAGACTGAAACATCTGAATTAGAATTTTACATTTAAGCTGGGTGTACTTGTGGGGTTGGGAGAGACTATTCATCTCCAGCGACCAAAATATTTGCCCCCGTTACCCAGAGCAGTCTTTTCTTTTCAATTAAAAGAAATTTACACACCAAGGGTATTTAAATATCAGGGCGAGTCTGCTGTCAGCAGCCTGGCCAGAGGTAGAAGGATGTCTGAATCCCAATGGCCCGTCTGTAGCCTCAGGGAAGAAGCAAGATTTATGAGATGCGAGCCCGCCTGGACCGCTGCTCCTGCTGGGAAAGGCCTCCCTGCAGTATTTTCTGTCTCGTCAACGCTGCATTTCACTTTAAATTGCAGCTGAAAGCAGATATTTTCCCTCTTGCCTATTACACCTCTTAATTTGTCTCTCCCTCTGCTGTTATTTGTCTCTATAAAGTGTTTTGCATGAAAGACCCACGCAGCACAATGTTGCTTTGCCCTGGGTTAGGTTTAACAGGAAGGGAAGACACAGACTTACCCCCAAGGAAGAAGGTGTGAGGGCCTTGGAGTCAAGACACACATGTGTCTGGGAATATATCCCTGGCAGTGTGCACGTGTGTGTTTTTGGACCTGTTGTGTGGGTATGTGTGTGCACATGTTAATATTTGCACTAATAGATATATATGTCTGTGTACGCTTTGGTATAATCACTTGGTGTCCATAGCCAAATTGTGTATGCTTGTGTGCAAGTACACACCCACATGCAATCTCTGAGTGCCTGTGTTTCTATGCATAGGAGCACACGTGTACACAGGACACATGCAGGCTTCTAGATATGCATGTCACATGATGTGTGTGGTCTCTGCACACGACTAGGGTTCTCTCTCCTTCCTTGCCCTCGTACCGCTGCGGCTAGCGTCTCCCCCTGCCCCACCCAGGGGCCCCGGCCACACTTGGGGCTGTGGGTAAGGAAGGCTGAGCAGTGGTCTGCGGGGGTCCCGTGCAAACAACTGCCTTAGGCCGGCCCAAGCGCAGCCACAGCTCTGTGGCTTGGCTCTGGCCACCCCTTGCCACAGCAGCACCACCGCGGCTCCCGCGGACGCTCTGGGGACCCCCGGGCAGTCCCCCAGCTCCCTGCCAATCCTGGACTGGCACAGAAAGGTGAGAGAGGTGACCGAACGACGGCCAGAGACCCCCAGACCAGCTGGGTCTCCTGCCCCCTCCCGGGGACCAACAACCAGAGCAGCGCGGACGGGGGCGGGAGGGGGGTCTCGGTCGCTCCCAGTCCAGCGAACTCTGGGCACTAACCAATGGGCGGCTGCGGCCCAACGGGGATCCCTCCGAGGCAGCCAATGACCTCGCTCCGCTCTGCACCCCCACCCTCGCCAGCCCCGCGCAGCTGGACCATTGGTGCTGGCGGGACTGGGGGAGTGTGCGCGGCGCGGGCCGTGGGGGAGGGGGCGTGGCTTGGAGTCCCGTGTCCTCTCCCCACCCTCGCTTAGGCCCCGCACTCCCGGCCCAGACGCCAGGCCATTGGCCTGGGGCGGCGCCGTGGCGGACCGGGCCCGAGGGGCGCGCAGGGGGCGTGGCCGGAGGGCGTGGCCGGCGGGAGGCGGGGCGCGGGCGCGGTCCCGGGGACAGCCGGGCTGCGGCGCCGGCGGCGGAGGCGTCCGGGCGGAGAGCGCGCGTGCGGGGCGCAGGCTCGGCTCGGCTCGGCGCGGCGCGGCGCGGCGGCTCAGTCTGCGGCGGCAGCGGCCCGTCTGGAGCGGCCGCGGCGAGGACGCCAGCTGCAGCGGGGGAGGCGCAGCCCGGCTGCACACTCCGCGGAGCCAGCGGGGCCGGGAACAGGTGATCCTCGCGGGAGCCCGGAGCCCTCCGGAGTTGGCGGGGCGGGAGCCCGCGCTCCCGGGCGCAGCTGCAGCCGCCCCGGCGCGGCTGGGGGCGGACGGCGCCCGGCTGCGGACTAGGGCGCGGGCAGCCCCCCGCTCTCGGGGGCGCGGGCAGCCCCAGCCCCTGCACGCTCGGAGCGCCTGCTCTCGTCGCCTCGCCCGCCCCGGGGCCAAGCAAAGTTGTGGACGTGTCCTGACAGCCGAGCCCAGGCTGACCCGCCGGCCCCGCCACCTCCTCGCCCCCTGAGCCGGCCGCCTGCTTCTGAGGCTGAAACTTTGGGCCGAGGGGGGCTCGGCGTGGGGCCCAGGCCTGCGGGCGCCCCTCCGCGCCGACAGCCCGGGCGCCGCGGACGGCATGTGACAGTCCCGGCGCAGCCGCACGCGGGAAGGCGCGGGCCCCGCGGGCTCCGGCCGCGGCGAGGAGCGGCTGCGCGGCGGCCGGGGGAAGGCTGCAGCGCGCGGCCGACCCTTGCGGGCCCGGGCCCCGAGCCGTGCCGCCCAGGCTCGCCCGGGCCCCGCCGAGGCTGCTGCGCCCCCGCCGCAGCGCTGGGGGACCCACTCTGAACTCTCTGAACTTCGGGGGCAGTCCCCGGGGCGGCAAAACTCTCAGGGACCCCCGGCCCGGGTGGCGCCCCTCGACCACCTCCCCTGGCCGAGCCCCCTGCTGCCAAGTGCCTGGACGCCGAGGGCTTCGGGGCCCGGCCGGAGCTGACTGTCCCCAGCCCCGCGCCAGGCCACGATGCTCATGAGGAAAGTGCCCGGCTTCGTCCCGGCCTCCCCGTGGGGGCTGCGGCTGCCGCAGAAGTTCCTCTTCCTTCTCTTCCTCTCGGGCCTCATCACCCTGTGCTTTGGGGCCCTCTTCCTGCTGCCCAAGTCCTCTCGCCTCAAGCGCCTCTTCCTGGCCCCTCGGACCCCGCAGCCCGGCCTGGAAGTAATGGCCGAAGCCGCCAGCCACCCTCTGGCCCACGAGCAGGAGTCGCCTCCCAACCCGGCCCCCGCTGCGCCGGCCCCCGGCGAGGACGACCCCAGCAGCCAAGCCACTACCCGCCGCAGGAAAGGGTGGCTGCGGCGCACCCACCCCACCGGGCCCCGGGAGGAGGCCACGGCGGCCCGGAGCAGCGGCGTCGCGGCCCTCAGACCCCAGGAGGAGAGCATTCCGTTCAGCTTTGACTTCAGTGCGTTCCGGAGCCGGCTCCGCCACCCGGTCCTGGGGACTAGGGGCGACGAGAGTAAGGAGCCCCAGAACGTAGTTCGAACTCAGCGGGAGAAAGTCAAGGAGGTAAGGACTCTCTTCCCCCCCAGAAATAAAGATCCCTTGTGCTTCCATCCGTTTCCCCTGGCCCCAGGCGCTCCGCGGCCCTGGTCTGCTTGAGGCTCTCCAGGCACACTGCACCCTCCCCTCTCCTCCCGAACTTCCCACCTTCAGTCCTCTCTGGCACTCTCCCTGGCTGGGTTCAGTTGATCATCCCCACCCCTGACAGATGGAAGCTGACCCACTGGACCAACTGTCCCCCACCCCAAGACTCTGGTCTATCCAGTCCAGTCCCCAGCCTAGGGGGCTCCACGCCCTCTCTTTGTGGAGTTGCCAAGTGAGAGTGGAGTTCAGGTTGGTTAGTGGACACCTTCTCTTCCTGCATGGGGCCAAGGGCCACATTCTTTCTCACTGTGTCCTTAAGTCCTGACTTCCCCCAAACCCCTGTGGGATCTGCTACCCTGGAAGTCCAGGATTTGGGGGGTATTGGGTGTCCTGCAGGTATTTTGTAATCTAGCCAGCTACCTGCAAACCAGAGGATGTTGTGTGTGCTTGCTAACTGCTTCTAGTGAGCTTTTGGAGCAACTGTACATAGTTGCATAATGCAGGAAGGAATGATCAATAAGGCGGTGGTAACGGTACAGAAGCTCTGAGGTTATTGGCTTCATGAAGCAGGTCTTGGACTTGTTCCCTGTAGGGATTGTACCAAGGAGGGGTTTAGAAGGATCACTTGGAGTCTTAGTCTTAGTTTAAGAAGCCGAAAGCGAACGCAGCCTCACCATGGCTTGAAGGCTGTTGCCAAGCCTCGGCTGGTGCTAAAGATTCTGCTCCACTCCTGTTAGAGCTGCCTGTGGGAGGCTTGTGCCCCCCAATGCAGAGGGGGCTGTAGTGACACCCCCAGGCCACAAGGGGGCTGTGGGCGCACGGTGGGCCGGGGTCTCCTAGAAGGGAGAGGATGCTCCCCCTCCCGTGGGCCCAGAAGGAGAGAGCTGCTTCTGTCTGGACTTCTTGGTCTGCTGCAAAGGAGTCAGCAGGTGTGCCCTGATTTCCAGGGGGAGCACGCAGCGAGGGTCCAGTCCTGCCCTGTCCAGACCTGCTCAGGGCCACTGGAGAACTTAGCTGTCCCTCCTTGTCCGGACCGCCCTCCCTCCCAGTGCCCACCTCTTCCCAACTTGTGTCTGCTGTTACTCAGCCCTTCTACGCTAAGCCCTGTTTGGAGTCTATCTTAACTCGCAATCACAGGACATTTGGTGACGTCAAGATAGGAAGCCACAAAGATGAGTCCTTATTTTGTGTGTGTGCGTGGGCTCTCAGCTTCCAAAGTCTTGTTGAAATCTCAGAAGTTAATTGAAGGCTGGAACTTGCAGTGGCTGAGGAAGGATCGTCATTTCTCCCCTTTTGGTTAAGGAACTGTGTTGTTGGCTGCTCACCGGGACCCCCTGCAGCTCCCTTTCTCACAGCTGCCTCTGAACACATTAGCTCTCTCTGCGCTTTCAGTCACCACCAGTGAAATTACGTATAAACTGCATGCGTGTGGTTTCTTGGGGGACGTCCAGAGCTGCCATCCGATTTTCAACAAGATCTCCCAAAAGATGAAGAAGTGACTACTGTCTTCTTCAAAAGAGGCGCTCTCTGTGTTTATAACTGGTTGTGTAACCCATTTCTGAAAGCCTGGGGTCAGGAGCCCTGGTAGGAAGGGTGGGCTGGCCAGTGGGGAACGTGGTTCTGCCCCTCTGTACAAAGACAGCCTCCCTTGCTGGCAGCAGCTGCGGGCGGTGACTTGCTGCAGCTGCTGGAGGGTGCTGGGAGGTGTGGAGACTGCTTTGCAGGTGGGTGTAAAATAACAGGATGGGCAGAGGTCCATGTGGGTTGCCAGCTGTCTGGATCTTTCTGTCTGGCGTCTCCGTGCACCCCTGGTAGTAGCTGGAGGCCTGCTTGCATGCATCTGCGGTTGGTATTCCGTGAGCGCTCTCTTACTGTCTTGAAGACCTTAAGCTCCTCGGAAGGGAGGGGCTGGACTGTGTACCTAGTAGGTTTTGAAGCCTATTGTCTCTTCAGGCTTCTTGAGTTTGGAACTACCACCCCCTACCTCCCCCCCCCACCACCACCACCACCCCACAAACAACCTGAAAAACGTGGGGCAGAGTTTTTGGTTCAGCTGCTAACACAGAGTTACCTTCCTGGTGTCCTGCCTGGTGAGGAACGCGTATGCCTACTGCCGGAGGACGTCTTTATTTCCTTCTCATTTAAATTTCTATCTGTGCCCTGCCCACGGGTAGAGCATTTTAGAAAGTCGCCTGTTTTCGTAAAAGGGACTCTTGCTTTCCTCTCTGGCTTGTTTGTTTCCAGACGTGGATTGATTAGACCCCCAGGAGCAGACAGGGAGCTAGCATCAGATAAAAAGGGCTCTGTTCTTATAAGATGAGGTTTTTAAAGTGGAAGTAAACATCAAGAGAGGCTCAGAGAGGGTGACAGATGGGAGTTAATGAAGACTGGCCCCCCGGGCTCTAGATCAACTAAGCATATTTATGATCATTCTGGTTTGAGAGAGAGACATGGGCACGAGGCCTGTGCTGATAAGATGGCTGAAGCTGCACGTTCTGGGTGTGCATGCATCAGGAAATGGTCTGTCACTAGAACCAACTATTTCTCCTCACTTTGCAGTTTTTGGAACCTTGGAGGAGGCAGTGTGGTGGAAAGGGGAGACCCAGAGAACATGGGTTCTAGTCTCACCCAACCGTCCACTGTCTGACTCTGGGCGAGCCACCTCCTCCCCTTCCTGGACCTGGTTTTTCCTTCTGTGATGTGGGGTGAGGGAGGGGAGAATTGGCTGGTCACATACACTCTTGCTTCCAGACCTGGCCCCTAAGTGGACTGCCGGTCTGGCCAGGGACTCCATCGCAGTTGGGCTCTTTCCAGCTCTGTTTTCAACATGTTTCAGTTCCATGAAGTCAGGGGCGATGATGTGTTGTTGACGATGGTGGTGTTTTCGCTCTTGTATCCCTTAGCACCTAGTCAAGACTAGGTATTCCTACAGTTGATTAAGTTAATCTTTCCTCTCACCCAAATTGAATTAGAAATGGGACTAGACAGCGACAGATCCTCAGCTTGGGACCATGAAGAGTGAAAGGGTTGATGAGAATGTCAACAGCTTGCTAGCAGCCTTCCCTTTCAGATCCGACCGTGATATAGGAACTGATCGTTATAATTATTACGGGGGACCTTGGCCATAGGGGGGCCTCTTCCAGATTCAAGTTCAACAGACTTTTCTCACTCAAGATAAGGTTTGGGAGTGAATAGCTTGGACATCCCAATGAAAGGATTCAAATTCTCCTGGGTCCTATTAGTGAAGGTTGGTTGCTGATCTGGGGAACCTCAGTTGTCCCCTCCAGTGAAGGGGGATTTTGTTAAAGAGAATGGGGCATTCTGGGGCGGTGAGAACATAGCACTGGAGCGGGGCTGCCCCTGGTCTGTATGAAGAACATGGGTTGAATTTCATCCCCATCCCCTCTGCCCATTGCCCTGTGCGCCACTCTAAGTGGCAGTCCCGCTAAGAATCCACCCTGGGCTCCAGTCCTAGCCATGCCATCAATTCTGAACTCAGGGGAGAATTCCCATTTATCACTGGGCCTCAGTGTTCACGGTACAACAAAGAGACTGGCATTTAGGGCGCTCTTCTCTCTCCCTCACTCCCACCTGTTTACTGTTCTGTTTATGGGGCTGCCCAAGCACCTAGAATAGGGTCTGACACCCAGTTAGAGCTCAGATACTTGAATGAATGGCTCCAGTAAAGATCGACCAGCAGTTCAGTTGCTGATGGCAGAGGCTTGGTCTTCTTCCTGAGGGTGCCTGGAATTCTAAGGGTCTCAGAATCGGGGCCACAGCAAGGTTTGGGGGCTCAGCAGTTCTGTGACCCAAGAGGCCTTTTACAAGCTGCAGTGTTTTTCCAAGTGCAGATCTAACTTGAAGGGAGTGGGGAGGGGGCAGCCGTGAGTAAATTCTTTCCTGCTTGGATGGCAGGCACCTGGAGATGCCCGAATCGCCCTGGAGTGCCTGCAGCTTGGCAAGGAGTGCCCTGGCTCTTGCCCTCCGTGCCTGCTGCATTAGGCCGCCAGGGTATTGCTGCTTATGATATGTGGCCGTGTCTGAATAAGTCATCTTGGCCAATGATCTTTGCTCCCCATTAGTGGGCTCGTTCGTTAGTCATGTGTGATTTCTCTGTATATCTGATTTATCGCCGCCAGTGCCAGGCACAGGTTGGAAAATTAAAAGGCTTTGTGTTCTTTGTAGCGTGTGAATCTGAGCCTAGGAGATGTTCAAAATAATTAATATTAGGAACAACTCAGATTTAAATAGCTTTCCTTCGAAGAGCTCTGTTTAAAGTTGCAAATCTATTGAAGATCTCTTTTCCCTCCCCGTCCTTCAGTTTCACTCTGTCCTGCTCTGTGATACATTTAATATAGATAGGAAGGCTGGCCTATAATAACTGGATGGGTCCTTTGGGAGACCCTTATATCCTAAGCCCGGCCACACGCCTCGTCCTTCTTCCTTAGAACTGAGTAGACAAGTAGAGTAAAGCTTAGAGTTTGTCCCTCCAGGTGTACAACTCACCCACAGGCTGGGTGGATCTGTGCTTTCATTGTGAGTTGTACCAGCATTTGGGGGCATTAGGTACAGGCATCCCAGGAGCAATTGCTTCTCAGGCCTCCCATCCTTAGCTCTGTCTTTAGTGGTAGGTCTGGAAACAAACAGTACCATGACTTTGAAAAGTCAGCTGCTTGTTTCACACTGTCGTTAGCAGGGGGGTTAAGAATATAGATTCCCCTGCGGTTTTTAGAGTGACTGATTTACATCCGAGCTCCAAAAATGCCTTTTCTCTAGCTTTCCCCGAAGACTGATCCGTTACTCCACCAAAAATAAATATTGTGATATATATCAGGCATACTTTGCTCAAAGGGACTTACATCTTTTCTCTTATCGAAAAAAATAAATCAGGCTCACAAATTGGAAAGCCCTGTGCAGGGAAGCTGGCTGGTAATCCAGGTGGGCAGCAGCCTTCTGGGGACCGCCTCTGGCTTGGGGAAGGCACCTGCCTCTGCATCCCAAGTTGCGTTTGCGCTAAAGGAGGTGGTGGGAGTTTTAGGAAATTCTCTCCTGCTGTGCTTTCATCGGCCAGGTCAGGAAAGCCTTAGCAAGGGAGTGATGGACAGGATTCCGGAGAGTAGTGGCCTCGGGTGAATTCGTGGGTCTTTATTACATTTCTGTAAAAGAGGGGCCATGCACGGAGCAGAGATGAGTTTCATGAACCAAGGATTATTATTCCAGTTCTGTGCACCTGCAGTCCAAAAAGACCAGGCTCATTCAAACAATAAGCCCTGATTCTTGATTTCCCATTACTCCAGGGCCAAGGTCTTAAGTACAAGCGTTTGCATAATTTGGGGAAAAGAAACAACAGACTTTCATAGCCCTGTATTCTCATGGCAGGTGATGGTAGGAAAGAAATTGGAGACTCCTCAAAGAATTCTGAGGACCCAGGGCCTAAGTCCCCCTCCTCCTTCACCCCCTTCGGCTCTGGGGGTTAATAGCTGAGGCGCATAGTTTGGGTTCTCTTAAGTGCGGAGTTGTGGCTAAGATGGCTGTAGGTCAGGCCTGCTTTTTGGTGTCTCCACCCCCGAAGAGAACAGAAACCTCAGAGAGCACAGCTGCAAGAGCCTGAGTGTGGTGGCCCAGTTGTAGGTGTTTTCTCTCCTGAGAAGGCTGTTTTCTAACATTTGGGTTGAGAGCTCCCCAAACTCAGCAGGCAGGTGGTCAGAACAGCTTTTACTCAAAAGGGGAGGTCTGAGTACATCTCTTAACTCTGAATTTTCATCAGTTAAAGGCTCAGACCTGGGCAGTTGTCCATCTGTTTTAGTTCAGTAGCACTAGTGGTAACTTTTCTAGAAGAAATTTGGGTGTATGGGTTAGCATCCTCCTTAATGGATGAGCAACAATTGTGCTTGTATCTGGCATGCTCTGGGAGTCAGCTGCTCCACAGGCGAACCTTCCAGGCAAACAGTTTTCACTAAATAGCAGCCATTGTCAGAGACTGAATAGTAGGAAATAATTCTCCCCTCCTTCAACCTCTGCCGGCACTTGGTGAGCACCATAAAATGCCCTGTGCCAGACAGCGAGGGCCCAGAGGGCCTGCGGAGGTGTGTAGATAAGACTGGTGGCCTCTCAGGACCTGTGCTTTGTATTCTCTTCTTGTTTTTTCACAACAACCCTGAGAGGCAGGTACTATCTATTTATTTAAGTCTAATTTACATATGGCAAAACGCACAAAACAGAAAATCATGTAAACCATACCTGTCAAGACAATGGAACATTTCCATGACCCCAGAAAGTTCCCTCTGCTCCTTTCAGTCAATGCCCCATCGTCCACCCCAACCACTGTTTCTGTTTGTCACCAGGAATTCGTTTTGCCAGTTCTAAAGCTTCAGATAAATGGAGGGGCACGACACACGCCCTTCTGTGCAAGGCATCTTTCACCCAGGAGGATGTTTTTGAAATTCGTCCACATCGTGTGTGTCAGTACTTCATTCCTTTGTTATTGCTGAGATGCATTTCATTGTGTGACTGTGCCACCATTTGTTTATCCGTTCACCTGTTGTTGAACCTTTTGGTTGTTTCCCGTGTTTGGGTATTATGAATAAAGCTGCTATGAATGTTTTACTTACAGGTCTTTGTGTGGGCATGTTTTCAGTTCATTTGTGTAAATATCTAGGAGTATAATTGCTGGCTCACAGAGTAGATATGTGTTTAACTTTATAAGAAACTGGAAGCACTTTACCCAAGTAGATAAGACCATTTTATACTCCCACCAGCAATGTGTGAGAGTTCTGTATCTTTGCTAGCACTTGTTATTGTCCACCTTTTGAAGTTTAGCCATCCTATGTGATGTGTAGTGATATTTCATTGTGGTTTTAATTTTTGTTTCTCTAACTATTGATATCGAACATCTTTTCATGTGTTTATTTGCCATTTCTATATCTTTCTTTTAACTGTCCAAAACTTTTTTTAATTTAAAAAATTGGCTTTTTTATCATCTTACTGAATTCTAGAAACTCTTTATATATTCTAGATAAAAGTCCTCTGTCATATATATGTATATATAAAATAAGTATTTGCTCTCAGTCTATGGTTTGTCTTTTCATTTTCTTTTTCTTTTTTTTTTTGAGGAAGAGTAGCCCTGAGCTAACATCTGCTGCCAATCCTTCCTTTTTTTTTTTTTTTTTTTTTTTGCTGAGGAAGATTGACCCTGACCTAACATCCGTGTCCATCTTCCTCTACTTTATATGTGGGACGCCAGCCACAGCCTACCTTGACAGGCGATGCATAGATCTGCACCTGGGATCTGAACTGGTGAACCCCAGGCTGTGAAAGCGGAATGTGCAAACTTAACCGCTGTGCCACCCATCCGGCCCCCTGTCTTTTCATTTGCTGAATGGTGTTGTCCAAGAGCAGAAGTTTTAAATTTTGATGAAGTCCAGTGTATCAATATTTTCTTTTATGATTAGTGCCTTCTGTGTCTATTTTTAAAAAAATCTTTTCCTACCCCAAGGTCATGAAGATAGTCTCCTTTTCATTCTAGAAACTTTATTGTTTTAGTTTTTCCATTTAGGTCTCTCATCTACTTCAAATTAATTCTTGTATATGGTATGAGGTAGGGGTTGAGGTTCCTTATTTCCCATTTAGATGTCCACTTGTTTAGCACTATTGGTTGAAAACAAAATTTGATCAAAATTTCCTTTCCCTATTGAATTGCTTTGATGTCATGTTAGATTAATTGACCATATATATGTGGCTCTGTTTCTGGACTCTTCTGTGTTATTGATTTCTCTTTATGTCAGTTCACACTGTCTTGATGCTGCAGCTGTACAATAACTCTTCCGTCTCTGGACTTCTCTTTCAGTGTCGCTTTGGCTGTTAGAGGCCCTTTGCATTTCTGCATATGTCTGAGAACAAGCTTGTCAGTTTCTAAGAAAAATCCTGCTGGGGTTTTGATTTGGTCTGAGTCGAATCTATAAATCATAAATCAACTGGGGAGAATTGATATCTTAACGATATTGGGTCTATGATCCGTGAATGTGGCATCTCTTTCCATTTATTTAGATTTTCTTTAATCTCCTGAACATGTTTTATAGTTTTCAATGTGGAGGGCTTAAAAATCCTTTATTAACTGTATCTCTAAGTACTTTATATTTTTTGTGCTGTTGTAAACGGTATTCTTTAAATGTTTATTTTCCAGGCATTTGTTGCAAGTATGTAGAAATACAAGATTTTTTTATGTACTGATTTTGTATCCTGTGACTTTATTGTCTTTTGGTAGATTCCTTAGGCTCTGTTATGTATACAGTTGTGTTGTCTATGAGTCAAGGCAGTTTTCCTTCTTCCTTTCCAGCGTTTGTTCCTTTTTCCTGCTACATTGCAGTGGCTGAGACTTCACCTCAATTTTAAATAGAAGTGGTCAGAACTGACATCTTTGCCTTGTTCTTGATCTCAAGGGAAAAGCATTCAGTCTGTCACCATTAGGTATAGGTTTTGGTAGATGCCTTTTATCAGGTTGAGGAAGTTTCCTTCTATTCCTAGTTTGCGGAGAGTTTTTATCAGGAATGGGATTGAATTTTGTCCAATACTTTTTCTGCATCTATGGAGATGATCATATGGTTTTCCTCTTTAATTCTGTTAATATGGTGAATCATATTGATTTTAAAAGAATGTTAAACTAGCATTTGATTTTCTAATATTTTGTTAGGAATTTTTGCATCTATGCTTATGAGGGACATTGGTCTATAGTTTTCTTATAAAGCCTTTGTTTGGTTTTTGATACAGCATTATGTTGGCCTCATAAAATGAACTTAAAACTATTCTATTCTATTTTCTGAAAAAATTTGTAGAACACTTATCTTAAATGCTTGATAGAAATCACCGCTAAAGCTATCTAGGTCTAGAGAATTTTTTTTGGTGTGTGATGTTTTAAATTATTAATTCAATTACTTTAACAGATGTAGGGCTATTCAGAATTTCTATTTCTTGTGTCAGTTTTGTCGATTTCACTTCCAAGTAATTTGTCTATTTCATTCGAGGTGTAGAATTTAGTGGAATAAAATCGTTCCTAAGATTCTCATTTTCTTTTTAATGTTTGTAGGATCTGAGTGGCGTTCCCTCTTTTATTCCTGATATTGGTAATTGGTTTCTCTGTTTAAGTCTTAAATAGTTTACTTAGTAGTTTATCAATTTTACTGATCTTTTCTAAGAACCAACTTTTGATCTTTTGTTTAATATCTATTTAAAAATTTTATTGACTTTCACTCTTTGTTTCCTTCCTTCTGCTTATTTTGGGTTTAATTCACTTCCTCTTTCTAACTTCTTTATCTAGTCTGACAGTCTGCCTGTGTCTACTTACCCTCTCTAATCTTCATTCTGCATGTGTTGTAAACTTCACAGTACATTGGTATTATTTTTTATTTAAATAGCCAGTTTTCTTAAAGAAATTAATAAACTAGAGTCTTTTAATTCACCCATGTACTTACCACTTAGAGTGTTCTTCGTGCCTTCTTGTATGTCTGATCTTCTGTCTGGTGTCATTTTTCCCTTCGGCCTGAAAAACTCCTCTTCACATTTCTTGTCGTGCAAGGCTGCTGGTGACAAATTCTTGTAGCTTTTCTTTATCTGAAAATGTCTCTCTTTTGCCTTCATTTTAAAAGGATATTTTTGCTGGAAATAGAATTTTAAGTTGACTTTTTCTTTCTTTCTGTACATGAGAGACTCATTGTCCTGTAGTTTGCATTGTTTCTGATGAGAGGTCAAATATATTCCCTTGCATATAACGTCTTTCCCTCCCTTTGGATGCTATTAAGATTTTCTCTTTATCTTCAGTTTTCAGCAATTTGCCTATGCTAGGCCTAGGTGTGGATGTCATTGTTTATCCTTCTTGAGGTTTGTTGAGTTCTTGCTTCTGTGGGTTGACTATTTTTTCATCAAGCTTGGAAAAACTTTGGCCCATATTTCTTCAATATTTTTTCTGTCCCAATCTATCTCCTTTTCTTTTAGAATTCTGGTTACATATGGACTCAGTTGCTTGATATTTTCCCAGAGGTCACTGAGACTCTGTTCATTTTCTTTTCACTCTTTCTTTCTCTGCTTTGGTGTGGATAATTTATATTAACCTATCTTCAAATTCACTGAACTTTTCTTCTGTAGTGTCCAATCTGTTGTTAAGCCCACCCAGTGAATTTTTTTATTCCAGGTGTTTTTTTACTTCTAGAATTTCCACTCGGACCTTTGTCATTGTTTTTGTTTCTCCAACATTCCCATCTGTTCGCTCATTGTTTCCATATTTTCCTTTAAATCTGAAGGCATATTTATAATAGCTTTTCATAGTCTTTGCTTGCTGTTTCCAACCTCTCTGTCATCACTGGGTCTGTCCATATTGACTGTTTTATCTCCTGGTTGTGGGTCACATTTTCCTACATCTTCGTGTGTCTACTCATTTTTTAAATTCTATGCCAAATATTGTGAATGTTACTTTTCTGAAATTCTAGACTCATCTGCTTTTAAGCAGCTTTTCTCCAATTCTTCTGTTAGACTGTCAGCTGTCTCTTCTCATAGCTGTCAGGATACCTGCCTCCGGCTGCTTTATCTTCTCCTCTTCCTAGTTTGCTATTTTCTAACCTGCAGTCGGCTAGGAAACCAGTCAGTCTAACTTGTTAGCACTAAATGTAAAGTACAAATGAGCAGACTTTGAGTAGATCTCCAAAGACCCCTGATTCAAGTGTACAAACTTTAATGTGCGTATTTTAGAGTAGTTTAGATGTTTAAAGATTCTTAGTTATTTTTGGTAATTGGTATTGGGTACATGAAATATAATTTTGTGTTGAAACTGTATCCTGAATAGAGACTACAGTTCTCAAAAGGGCTTCTAATTTCTGGTTGATGTCATCTTAAATTATTGGTGCATTTTTTCCTCATCTGCTTTTAGGTGTTAAGAGTAAATATTTGTTCGTATCTGTGATGTTCCAGCAGCTGCTATTAGTGTGACTTTCTTCTTAAAATTTTTTAACCTGTCAAATATTTTCTCTGGCCTCCTTGCCTTAAGTCTAATGACTACTTTTTAAAACTTGGTTTATAAATCCCCACAATGAAAACAAAAAGACTGTGTAGGCCAAATTGCTGAATTACTGATCAGAAGGCAGCTAAATATACATGGCTGAAGGATTTCCAAGCTGTGTTCTGTAAAATCTGGTCTCTTTTCTCCCTTCATTTGAGAAAGTTCAGTATGAAGGAAATGTATCTTATTGCAAAGGCTACCTTTAATTTAATTCATCTCATTTAGGGTATTCAAGGGTGTTGAATAAAAGTTCTAAATCTCTTAAATCCTTCTCCCCCATTTTCACTTCTGGAATGAAATTTTCGGAGGTTAAACCTAAACCTTGCCAGGTAAATGCTGGTCTCCTGGGAAGACATTTTGGCACCTTTTTTGTTTTTCTGTACCTGTGTTCTTGACCTAAAGCAGTAAATCTTCCTCCTTTCCAGCTCTCCCAGAAGCCATTCTCCATGTCTGTCACATACCCTACAGAGCCCTGGAATGGTCCTGGTTTTTAATTATAAGAATCAATGGGAAAAGACGACTTTAGTTTCTTGCTTTCAGAACTGGACCTTTTAGAGAACACCTATCAAATATAATCAATTTTGCTGCTTTGGAGTGTAAGGAAACCCTTTATAGAGAAAGTTCATGTTTTGACAGAAAAATAGCAGCTCAGTCTAGAGACATCTCTACCGGTTTATGCGTAGGCCTCTTGGGTGTGTAATTATGTAAGGGGCAGAGACTTCACGCTGATGTACTCTCAGAGGTGGTGGGGTAGCACAGCCTCCCTTGTAATCATGCTCAGAGGTCTACCTCTGGTTATTGATCCTTGAGTAGCTAAGATTGGTACCAGAGTGGCGTCCATCCAGATGGGGCCGAGGGAGGCAAACAGCATTAGATGCTCCCTGAGATTAGGCACTGGATTAGATTAAAGCATAATGAGACTCTGTGCTCTGAGTAAAGTGCTCTTAAACTTGGCACCAGTGGAAGCAAAATTCCAGTTTGTCAGCCGTAGAATTTGAAGTCTTCTTGCATGTGAGGAAAGGAGTTTCTGACTCTCTGGCCTCTGTACCAACCATTGTTTAAATCCTCCAGGGAGAATCCCCAGGGGGTCTGCTTTGGAGGGAGTCAGGGCTGGGCTGGGCTGAGGCCAACCCCTTGTGGCTAGATCAGACCAAAAATTCCTTGTGTGTGTGGTATTCCTAATAGAGCCCTGGCAGCCCGTTAGGAGTTTAGCTGATGCCCACAACAGCCTTGTGGCAGACAGGGCATGGACTATAATCCCATTTTGTAGCGGAGAGAGTGAAGACCTTGAAAAGGCAGTGACCAACTCCTGGCCCCACCAGTTTCCATTGTGACGCACTGACTCAAACCTCCTCTCCTGACTCTTAGGTTGACTTTCTTTCTATTACATCATCTGAAGGCTCACCGGTGTTAATTTAGAGGAAGAGTTTTTGCTTTGGGATGGAATAAAGCAGAAATTGTCATAATCTTGGTAGGTATTCAAAAGAACTGGTCCTGTGAATCTTTAGAACAGGGATGCTAACCTTTATTGCCATCTGGAACCCCCCCTACCCCGGGGGATCTTAGTCAATGCTGACGCCCAGGTTCCTCCCAGAGAGATTCTGATTGAATTGGTTTGGGGTGCGGCCTGAGTACTGGGATTTTCAGACACCTCCCAGGTGCTTCTGTTGTGCAGCCGTACCTTAGAACTCACCTGTGGGTGTTTCATCTCCACCTCCGCTGGTCGCCTTTCTGGCTAGATTTCTCTTTTATCTACTTATGGAAGAGGTTGGAAATTTTCTGTATTTATTAAGACCTAGACCAGAATCAGATAAGGAAAAAATGAGCTGGGGAAAAGACTCAATTAAACTTGAGTTTTCCAGAAGTAAGAGCAGATCCTGTTCACGTGCTCAAGAGAAGCCATGAATTTATGAAAACTTTTAGAAAAAATATTGAAAACACCCACTGTCTGTTGAGCCTCAGTTATGCACTGAAGGGACAGCAAAGAGGAATTGTTGGCTTTAAGGCATTTTAAAGTGTAATATTGTCATGTGTCTGAATCACTTCCCACTCCATACAGATGCACGGAAGGAGGGAAACATTATTTAGCTGCATAAATATTTGTCCCACCTAAATCTTTGTTTGGGAAGCAGGCAGGGCATAAACATCTGAAATGAAAATATTTGCCCAGGAGTAGATTTCCCGGAAGGCCATCACCCTCCCTCCTGTGGCTGCCTCTCCCGCTTTCCAGTGAACAGAGCGGCTGTTCACATTGCTGCTTGGGCCTTAAAATCGAGTAACAGATGCTCAGGAAAAAGCATGGAAGAAGTGAAAGAGCCAAACCCAGTCCCAGGTGTTCAGAGTCATGATGGCAGTGTCTGCGATTTCCTATCATCTCTGCCTGGCCAGGTGCTAGATGGGACTTAACCTGAGAGTTGCTGCCCTGGGTTGATCGGATCAAATCTATCTAGGCCACCTCTGGCAGAGGCTGTAGGAGGTGAGAATACACTATAGATGAGTGTGAGTGTCCCCCCCACGGCCTAGTGACGGTCCCCTCAAGAACCGTTTTCATGCAAGAAACCTTTGAATTCTCAACCTGAATTCTCAAGCCAAGTTGCGGTCTTTGTTCAATCTGTCCCAACTATTTCTAGCAAATTCTTTGGCTGATGTGGCGTAAAGAACAAATCCTATTTATCCCAAACTTATTTCATTCCAGCTCAAGGGGTGGACGTTGAGTGTACAAGCATTAATGGAGAGTCAGACTTCAGAGGAGAAATTTCCTTCTGTTGTTAAATCTTATATTAAACTGTGCTTACTCAGAGGCCTCTGGCTGCTGGAAGCAGTGACGAGGATGGAGCTTGGCAGATGGCTGTAGCTGTGGCTTCCTGGAGGCCTGTGTGGAGAGACGATTGTTTGTACATTGGTTTTCATTTATGTATTGGTCTTATTTTCATCTTCCTGAGGTACCCAGATGCTATGGTGATAGATTGGTTAGAAACGACTCATTTGTCAGGGTTCCATGGGGGATGTAGGTTTCCTTCCCGTGTGCAGTGGAGTTGAAAATGTTTAATTAGATGCTGAGGCGTTTCTGCATGGGTCCATCTCTGCCGCTTCTCCCAGGTGGATGCCATTCCATAGGCTGGAGAGGGACCAGTGCTTTTCTGGGCCCAACCTCCTCTCCCCTCATTTTGTCTTGACTCAGTCCTCAGACCTACCTCCTTTGAGCTGCTGGTTTTTTTCCCTATCACTCTTGTTCTAGAAACTGCCAGAATTTGCAGAGCTGATTCGTGTTGGAAATCTAGTTGTCAAGCAGGTCCAAACCAGACTTTATGAAATAAGGTAGTTGAACTGATACGCGGTGAGAGGAATGTTAACTACCTGCTGCTCATCTGTTTTGTTCAGTTCCACTTCTTGAGAGAACTTGCCTCATTCGTACTGCATGCCAGGCAGTGCCCTGGATGCTGAGGATGCAAAGATGAGGCTTCTGCCCTCAAGGAGGAGAACGTCTAGCTAGGGTGCGGAAGACGTGTCCACAGTTGTAACACATGGAGGTGCCCCAATAAAGGGCTGAACACAGGGCTGGGGACTCACCTCAACTTGACGTGAGCTTGGGGAGAAGGATGATGTTTCAGGCAAATGTGCAGAATACCAGGGGCAGTGGGCATGTGAAACAGCAAGGAGCCCCATGTGCTGGATCTGGGGAGTGTCATAAGTGTGGATGTGGGAGGTGGGTTGAGAATGGTCAAGATTTCTACCTGGGGACATCAGGAAGTAGGGACAGTGAGAAATCCTGGGAGAGGGGGAGGCGAGTTGAATTCTAGACATGATAGAAATTATGATTGTGAAATCTGGGTGGTTGCAAATATGGGTTTGGTCCTGGTTGGGGTGATGGCACAGGAGATTAAGATTTAGAAGTCCTGTGGGGTGCCAGGAATTGAAGGCTTGAGTGCAAAGTCATTCGAGAAGAACCTGGACTGAAAGGCACAGGGGTGAGAGCCTTCGGGAGCACCAGTGTTTTAAAGAAGAAACAGAGATCTGAGGGGAAGGTAGAGTCAGGTAGCAGAGGGACCAAGAGAGCCATGTCCAGCCTCCTTTCTCCTTTCACCAGCTGATTCTGCCACGCTCAGTCGTGCACCAAGCCCTGTGAGCAGTTCTCAGCCTCGTGCAGGCTTGCAGCCCATGGCCTCTCCTGAGGGGCCTGCCCTTAGTCTCCTGCCTGCCTCACCTTCTCCCCACATCAGAGGGCTGTCTTCACTGGCCACAGACTCCTTGGCTTTCCTTTCTTGCTGGCATTAAGGATTAGAGAATCTGTTTCTCTTCTTCATTCTCTGATGGTTTTTCAGGACTCGCTGTCGGACCTCTGCTAAGGAGAGCTGGGTGCTCCGAGCTGTCTGCTTTTTGGCTTGGACCCAGAGCCCAAGAGCCAGCGTGAGGACGGTACAGACCCTTCTCCTGGCCTGAGGCAGAGTGAGTCCAGCTTTGTAGCTTCCTCCTTGTCCCAGCAGAATGTACGAAGCTGTTCCTCCACCTCTTTTCTGGTGGGAGAAGGCATGGTTCAATCTTCATTGCTGTCTAGGAAAGAAAGAAATTGTGGAGTGGTGAAGACACGTTTTGTCTTTCCCAGTGACCACAAGCAGGCAGTGGCCAAATAGATACCACTGTGTCCTTCTCAGCTTGTGGCCAGAGCCTCCATTCCAGTGGGAGGGTTCTCTTCAAACCGCGCCACTGACCGTGGAAGGGAGGGTCGTTTGGCAAAGTCCCTGCCGAAACTGCCATCTAAGGGACATGTAAGTGGCATTCTCACCCTGGCCACCCTTCCAGATTTTCTCCTGGTGTCCAAGCCTCAGAAGCCACCCTGCTTCCTGGCCCCAGCCTGGGATCGAAAAGAGGCTCCTCAGCTGGGCTCTGTGTCCAGAAGAAAGCCTGAAGGCTCTGGTGCCACGGCAGTCCCTGTCTTAAGGCAGCCAGGCCGTCTTGGCTTTCTCTGTCTTGCCCGAATCATTCTGACATTTCCTAAAGTGGTTTGAGCATCCTGAAGCCTGAATATTTAGGGCTGTTCATCCCCCTGTGGTAACAGGTGAGACACGGCCAGTGCTAGTCAGTTCCGGTTTGTCATCGCAGAACTGAGAAGCACGTGGTGTCTTTCTCCTCTCTGCTCCCTGTGTTTTCAGCAACAGCCTGTGTTGGGTTGCTTGGTCTCCTCAGAGAGGTGTCGAAAGCTAAATTGAGTTCCTGGTCCTTCATCCATGCCCGTCCTCACAGCATTTATTTATGTTGGCAGAGGACCTTGTAGCAGTTCCACCAGCTCAGTTGAAAACTGTCCCGCATGCCTGACTCATACACACTTGTAGGCCTGCCCCTCAGCTGGGCCTGGACCTTCTACCTCCAGCCAGCACCCCTGTCCTGTGCTGGAGCTCCAGAGGCTCCAGTCTTGCATCACAGAAGCTGTGAGGCGGCACAGGAAACTGCGTAGACTGCTATGTGAGGTGGTGACTTGTTTTTTAAATTGTGGGTGAGATACACATAACATTACATTTATCATTTTAACCATTTTAAAGTGTGCAATTCAGTGGCTTTAAGTGCATTCACACTGTTATGTGAGCATCACCACTGTCTAGTTCCAGAACATTTTCACTGCTCCGAACGGAAACCCTGCACTCACTGAGCAGCCGCTCCCTGTTTCCTCCTCCACCTCAGCCCCTGGCAACCACGAACCTGCTTTCTGTCTCTATGGTTTTGTCTATTCTGGATATTTTACATAAGTGGAATTATACAATCTGTGGCCTTATGCCGTTTTCAGGGTTCATCCATATTGCAACGTGTGTCAGTTTCATTTCTTTTTGTCTGAATAATGCTCCATTGTATGAATAGGCCACATTTTGCTTTATCCGTTCACCTGTTGATGGACGTTTGGGACTTTTCTGCCTTTTGGCTATTATGAATAATGCTGCTGTGAACCTCCGTGTATGTGTTTTTGGGTGGACATATGTTTTCAGAGCTTTTGGGTACCTACCTAGGAGTAGAATTGCCGGGTCACATGTAATTCTATGTTTAACTTACTGAGGAGCTGCCAGACTTCCACAGCGGCTGCACCCTCTTACGTTCTCATCAGCTGTATGAGCGGAGGTGGTGACTTTTGGAGCCACGTGTGCCAGCCCCTCTATCTGGGGTGAGCCTCGGTGTAGGGTGGCTGGCCCAGTGGCATCAGGAGTGAGCAGGGAGGGGACGCAGGGCCTGGGGAACTTGGATGGAGTTCACAAGCACAGCTGGACAGTGCAGGGCCTACCCTCGGGGGTGGTTGAGCTTCCCCACTTTGGTGGGAGTTGTGATGGGAAGCGTAAGGGGCAGTGACTTGAGCAGTGGGAGGGCCACATGGTGAGCCTGGGAGGGCTGCCCCAAGTGGTGTCTGTGGGTGCCAGGCGTTAGACTCTGAGCCTGGGATGGTGGCAGAGTGTGGCCTCCTCCTGGGAAGACTGGTTACAGGTGGAACAAGGGGGCAGGTCCAAGCCCAGCGCACAGGCTAGGCTGATGGGGGTGGGGGTGGGGGACAGGAAGGGAGCGCTGTAATGGGAGGCCGGGGGTACCTCTCTGGGCTCCAGTGTGGAGGTGCCGTGTCTTACCCCAAAGCAGTGCCCCTCTCCTGAAGCCGAGGCACCTGATTGCCCCCTCCCTGGGGTTAGGTCCTGACCGAAACATGTGAGGTGAAATCACCTGTGGTCAAAACTCTCCTTGGAAATCTCTCATTGCTGGGACCCAGGCCCTTGGAAGCTTGAAAGCCAAAATTTAGTTTCGTTTGTTTTCTATTCAGTGGTGGCTTCTCTCTCCTTGGGGCAGTGGAGGCCAAGGTCTAGTTCCAGTGGGGAGAGAGTAATAGGAAGAGTGAAGAGAGTGGGTGGCAGATAGGTAGAATCGAATGTGTGTGAGTTAAATGTATATATGCTATGACCCCCCCCCCCGCCCCCCGCCGGCCTTCCGGCTGCTGTACTGTCTGGCTTAGGACCCAGGGTAGGTGTAGGGCTGAGGAGGACCAGAAAGGCCACCGTCGGAGCCTCTGGGGCAGATGCTGCAGGGCTGTCCTTCATCCCTTGCTGTACGAGTGCTTGGAGAGACCTGGAGTCAGACAACCATAACCCACAGCAGCCCCAACCCGGCGCAGGCATTGCTGGGGTGGCCCCTTCCTGGTACCCGAGCTCTGAGAGCTTAGCCTGCATGTGGCGGAGGCCTCCTTTGGGGTGCGTGGGCCCAGTCAGTGCCGCCTTGTAGACGGGGTTGTTATAGTTTGGTAGTGATGCTTCCACATTCGCTGCCTCCTTGAAGCATCTGCTAATCGGGGAGCATGTTCCCAGTTTACGGATTGAGGCTTAGAGAAAAAGTAGCTGTCAAAGTTCCCTGATTAGGAAGAGACAGAACTAGGACACACACCAGGGACTTGTGGCTCTAGACTCAGCGTTCTTTTTATTGCGTTCCACTTCTTGGGGAAGCTATCTGATACAGGCGCTCATCTTTTCCTACACTCTCTCTGTTAGAACAGGTGAGGGCCTTGGGGTCATGGGGTGCTAAGAACCTGAGGAAAGGTCCGGGTCATGTCTGATTCTCATGCATGTAACTTTCTCTCTCCCCGGGTCTGGTCAGGTGTCAGATGGATCTGTTTTCCCTTGCTCTGCCAAGGCTGTCTTGGCCCCCGGCTTTGCCCCCGTCTGTCTGTGCCCCTTTCTGGGCAGCAGCCTCCTTCATCTGAAGTCGGCTGAGATTTTTGGGTCGAGCGTCGATTCTGCGGAGGCAGAGTTAGCCTCTCCTGCTGCAGCCCCGGCTTTCAGCAAACGGGAAACTCTACTTGAGGGGAACGTTCAATTATGAAAATCTATTTCTCTCGCCACATTCAAAAAGTCTCCTAATGTGCCTTTGTGCACACACAAATTTAGTGACACATCGCTAAGTGTGTATGTGGTTGCCATGGAAATGTCTCTCTTCTAGCATGGCATTCCAAGAGCAAAGAGAAGGGAAGTTTTCTTTGTAAAGAGAAGCAGAGCAGAACTTGGCTAATTGTCATCGTGCTAATCCCCAAACTGTCATTCTTCCCTGACTACCTGTCTCCTGCTTCCTGTCAATGGTGGAAGCTGAATGAGGCCGCTGCGTTTCCTGAGGAATTTCACAAGCATTGTTCTTAGCATGTATGCCAGGCACGTACCAGGAAGGACCACAGGACTCTTGGTGTAAGTTTTATCCAGCTTAGAAGGGGCACCTTCCTGCGCTGTCCAGCACTTGCCCCTCGTAAGCACTCGAGTCTCAGCAGATCTCTTGGCCCTAGATTCTTTGCAGAACACGCACGTCTTCTGAAGCAGCTCTGCTTCCTGTTTCCCACCAGAGACTCGGAGCTTGGGTTTTTGTCTTTGTGACAAATGCATGATATGAGCGTGCTGATAGTCAGGCGCTCTTTGAATGTCAGAAATCCCCAATATTTTCCTCGTGGTGGTGTGAATCCAAAGAGCCTGGGGAAAGATGGAGCAGGACCTCAGAGACCTGACCCTGGCTGCTTGCCTTCTGGTCTCTCTGGCCCGCCCTCGCCCCATTTTCACCTCTGTCCTCTTGACTTCCTTGAGTGAGCCTTTCTATGGGCAAGGAAGTCCTTGTGTTTCTAGACTTGACTGGCGACTTCTGAGGGGATCTTTGGTCCATATTGGCTGATCTTTTGACTGGGTCGTTGGGCTGAGCTCGCTTTCGCGGCCTCAGGGCTGGGTGGCTGCTCTCAGTGATTCTGATGTTCAAGCCAATGAGTCTTTTTGCTAACATCATTCACCAGTGGTGAGCTCTGAGGTGGGAACCTCAGCATCTTGCCCTGAAAACCTGCCCTGGGAACCTCAGTGCCATCTCCATTCTCAGCGGCTCTGCATCTCTCTGTGAGACTGCTGTCATCCCACAGTCAAGAGATGGTTTCAGGGCTTCAGAGGCCAGTCTGCCCATGCGTGTGTTTCTGTTCCGGGTATCCAGTACACACGTGGCTTCTAGGCTGGTGGGTCCCAGAATGCTGGACTCCCAAGAGGTCTCCAACGGGACCTCTTGGTTCCTGGGGTTCTGAGAGCCTGCCTGCTACTCTTCTCTAGTGGCCCTGCATCTGATGGAAACATCTGGTTCCTGTCCAGTGTCATGGGGTGAACTCCAGAGGTTGAGCGTATTTCAGCCCTGTTGCTTTTAATGCGGATGCTCCATCTTGTCCATGGCTGTATTAGCTCCCAAGAAGACCTTTGACCACTGGCTGTGGGTGGGACAGAACCAGCTTCTGACTCTCAAAGCAGAGGCTTAAATGCTGGCAGTCCCTATGTACACAAACCTGCATCCCCGACGGGGTCCTGTGGGTCTCCGCTTCCCATGGGCCTGAGGCAGGTCTCTTCTGCCCTGAGACAGATTGTCCCTCTTGCGTTTATAAATCGGATCCTCAGGGCAGTTTCTTCCCCAACATTTGTGTCTCCTGTGCTCAAGGAAGGATGAGGAGCGTCTGGCTCACTGCTGGGCTGTGACCTTGTTGAATGTAAGTTTGACCAGGAGTTGAGGGGATCCAGTCAGCAACTGTGTAGGAGTTGGGAGCCTTTCGTTACCAAATCAGTGCCAGTGCTCACCAAGCTGAGGCCTCTAGGAAACCCATCGGTCTCTGTAGCAGCCATCGCTCCAGGCTGCTTCCATGTCGCCGTCGCTTCTGAGGTTGTTCTCAGCTTATCTTAGGGCCCATGTTGAGAGCTCATGACTTCCCCCCAGAGAGACCAGATCAGACATCGCCTGCTTGACTCTCTGGCCTCACCAAATCTCCCCTCTGGCAGGGAACAGGGGCTTTTAACAATAGAAAACTCTATTTGGGACAATATAGAGGTGACCTCTGACATATCGTGTTCTGAATTCTCTTTCTGCCATTTTAGATTCTGATAAGTCTACCATACTTGGAAGTATAAGTGGCTGTTAGGAAAGCTGGCTGGCCCTTTTTGTTCTTGGCTTGTGCAAGTAAATATCAATTTAGTCCTTACAGAAAGAAAAATAAAGGCGATTTGGTTGTCTCCCTAATCCACAAACCCTGTAATTCTCACCTGGAGAATCTGAGTCTCCTGTTTCCCGTCAGTTTTAATGGCAAAGGCTAAAGGAAGGCTTTATTGCTCTGATCTGAGCTTATTTTTGAAGTTACTTTTTTTAACTTGTTCGTTTAGTAAATAAGAACCCCTTAAAGGAGAACTGGGGCGGCTTGGCTTAGGAGAAAGGGAGTAAATGACCTCAGCAAGGGCCAGGGAGGCAGGCTTGGTTCTGGAGACATTCCCGCCTGCTGGATGCTCAGAATGGAGTACACCAACTAATGAGCAAACATTCTAGAAATCAGTGGATGCCAAGAACCAGGAGACCGGCCACTGCTGAGTTCCAGGGTGCCAGCTGGAAATCCTCTCCTGTCCTTTCTTCTGTCCCAGAGGGTGCAGACTAGCCCTTGCCGGAGACTTCTAATGGACAGTGGACCAGCTGGCCAGAAGGACACGCTGCCCAGTTTGAGAGGCGAGAGGGGTGTTGGTTCTTCCAGGCCTGGGCCCCGAGCTTGCCTGACTCTGCAGCTGTGCTTTAAGCCTTTCTCCGAGCTCATGGCCTTGTTCCTGGGGCCAGGAGGCTGCCTGTTGCCCTGCAAGTGGCTTGACAGGTTCCTGTGCCCATTCTGCCCTCTGCCATCCGTGAGCCTCCCAGGAAGTGGAAAGGGTAGCTCACAGCCAGCCCTGTGGACAGGGCTCCTCATGGCAGGGCCTGACCCTTCCACACCTGCGGGGCCATGACCCAAGGTGGGACGCCGTTTCTTCAGTAGGATGCTCTCTGCAGGGGGAGCCTGATGCCTGCTCCTCTGGCTCGTGTCACTGAGCAGGCTGCACGGAATTAACGTGCTCATCCTTTAACTGCAAACTGATCCTTTTGGCTTGTTGGAGGGCATTCTAATCCCAGCCCTGGCTGGGGCCTGAGGTCCACTGTCAGAATGAAAGAAAGATGTTCCCCATGGGGAAAATCTGTGCTTTGGGATTTGTATCTGGCTTATTTCAGGTGTTTCCTCAGACTCCTGGGTTGTGGGGTTTAGAAAAGCGATGAAGTCCTGTTCTGTCGGAGGCGTGTTAGCAGCATGGTCCCACATCAGTGCTCTGGTGGGTCCTGAGGGGGAGGCAAGACCCCGCTGCCTGCCTACTGTGGCCTGAGACTGGCCTGAGCAGGGATCGCTGAGTAGTTTGGGGACCCAGAGTGCGTGTCCTGCTTCCCAGCATTGGCTACCTAAAGCCAAGTGCTTTATCTTTCCGATTGGCCCCTCCATGGCATCTCCTGACTCCTAAGAGTCTGACCGGCTGCCCTCCAGGCCCTTCCCGAGGACGCTGGTAGACACTCTGCTCCCGGGCTCTGCGCTGAGGAGCTTCCCCCAGCGTCGGGGCTGCGAGGCCTGTGTGGTCCCTGGCAGAGGCTCCCTGACCGAGGTTCAGGCAGCACCAGGGACTCCTGCTGCAGGACAGCTGTCGCCTCCCTGGTTGCTGTTGGGAAACAAATGGCTTCTCTAAGTGACACTGGGACTCTTGCAAGTGTGACTTGCTGCCAAAGACGTCTGCTCAGTGCGGCGGAGTCGCGCTCTCCTGGGAAGTGAGACTCCGCTAATGTGTTCTCAAGTTCTGTTCCAGCTGGCGGCAGCCGTGCCCCCCACGGGCTGGAAGGCCCCCAGCACCCACTCAGGCACTGGGTGGAGGTGCCAGCAGCACTCAGCACGTGCCTGTTTAGCTGAGACGGACGCCTGCTGCCTGCCTCGTGTCAAGCCACCTTTTCCCTGCCTCGCTGGGTCTTGCGAGCTGGGACCAGAGCCTCAAGAGGCCCTGTGGTGAGGTTGCCTCCTCCTGAAGCATAGCGTGGGTGTCCTTCTGTCAACATGAGGGTGAACAGGCGGCCTTGAGCAAGTCGCTTAACTGCTGCCTCAGTTTCCTTTTCGGTACAATGGTGATAATGAGACCATCCTCAGGGTTGGAGTATGCATAAAGTGCTTAGCAGGTGCCTGGCGCATAGTAGGTGTTAATCACTACTAGCTTCTATTGTAACTTCTCTGCTGAGACTCCTGACAATTTCCCAGCACTGCGGGTCGTGGTCCAGCTCTCCAGGGGCCCTTGTAGGAAACCAGCTTTTTGTGTTGTCATGTGACTACCGTATGCCCCTTGTTCAAATGCCTTCTAATTAGGTGTCCTGTCACCCCACCCTGATGAGACGCTCTGGCTTCTCAGGTGGGCCACTCCATGGATGCCCTGATTTTCCTGAACCATCGTGGACCCAGCAGGGTCACTGTCCTGGGCTGAGGGGCCATGTTGGAGAGGGTATTGGTCTTAAGCTACTGTCGCCAGAACTAGGCTTCTGTGGCTGGCCTCAGTTTCCCTCAAGTCTGGCTCCTGCAGGAAATTTGCCGAGCAGCCCAGCTCTTTCCTAGGGGGCAGGGGATGAGGCCTGTTTGGGAGGATGGTATGGGACCTGCACTCTGAGACTTGCTGCCCGTCTATTCCAGTGGTTCTCAACTGGAGTAATCCCCCGCCCCCCCTACCCCCCACCGCCCAGGAGGGAACATTTGACAATGTCTGGAGACATTTTTGGTGGTCACAACTGGGGATGCTGTTGGCATCCAGTGGGGAGAGGCCAAGGATGCTGCTAAACATTGACAATGCACCGGACAGCCCACCACAACAAAGAATTATCCAGCCGAAAATGTCAATAGTGCCAAAGTTGAGAAACTCTGATCTATTTCAGGCTGGAGAGGGAGATGAGTTTGGGAACTCAGGATTGTAGGAGCAGCATCACCCAGATAGATCAGCCTGGGTGCTTCACCCCTTCCTGTCCTCCAGCCCAAGAACCTAGAATCACTTATCTCTTACTGATGTGCTGTGCAGCTGTGGATAAATTAATTAACCTCTCCGAGGGGACCCCAGGCTGTTACTGATTCGTGAGTCACCTGACTCCTTCCAGAGGGTACGGCTTTATAAAAGGAGAGCAGTTCTGACTTTTCTCGTGGGGGTACTGTTGGGCTGGATCCAGGCTCTGAGTTGAGGAAGCTCTGTCCCATGGGGTAGGTGGGTGTCCCCCTCAAGCTTTCCCAGGTCCCAGGACTGTGCCATTGCTGAAGCGGTTTTTCTTTGCTCCAAATAATTGTCCTTTCTTTATGCTCAGTGAGCTTTCATGTTAATCTGTGTGTGGCCGCGTTGGGAAGCCCGGCTCCACGGCAGATGCTGTGGATGGTAATCTGCTCACGTTTCGGCTGTAAATTTTCCGTGGCTCCAAAGTGCTGTGGGTTCACCGGAACACATGCTGTCCTCTGATCATTGAAGTGGCTTAAAACAAAGCGAGGCCTTATTGGTTTGAAATAAACCATCTTGTGAGCTAGGCTGTTGTGAAACAAAAACTGAACTCAGTGCATCTCTCTCGTGGAGGGCTCCTACCTACGTCATCCCCAAAGGTCACGGATTCCGGAATTAATTTACTGTGGGATCTTGGGCAAGTCCTTGAACTTCTCCAGGTCCGAGTTTCATCTATAAAATGTGAGGACGGAACTAGATCTTTGAGTCGCTTCCTGCTGCAGCCTTTTGCTCAGCTCCTGGATTTCGTGGAACCTGCTGTCTCATCTGTCCAAGCCTAAAATTGCCCCTTCTGAAAGGGGTGGGCGAGCCGAGGAACTGACCCTCTCTCCTCGCCTCCGTATTTACAATTGTCAGATGCTCTCCAAGTACCTGATGACTAGTGTCACAGAACTGGCCGACGCTTGTAGTTGAAATCTTTTGTCACAGCTTCAAGGGAGCGAGTCAAGTTTGACAAATGCAAATAGAAAACTGTTCCCTGCCTTTCCCCAGGCCCTTGGGGACAGAAGATGATCAGCTCGCTGGTTGGAAGGCAGCCTCTTCCTTGCTCATCCCTCTTCAGCTCCTCGTTTCTCTCCTCGGGTCTGTGGTCAGCCCGCTATCAGGGATACTGGCTTCCAAGTCTATTGGTTGAAATCTCTTCCTTTTTAAAACCCTGCAGAAAGAGCCAGTCTCCCCTCAGGGACTTGTCCAGGGGTTAATAGGACAACTAAAGAAATTCGCTCTTACCCTGAAACCCCAATTGTTCCTTTTGCAGTTTGACTTAAAGAAAAAAATCTTGTCCTTGAGCTTGACAGGGTGAAATAGCTCCTCTGGGGCTGGGGGTGGGAGAGTGAGTGCAGGGCCTGGACTGTGTCCTCTTTTTTGGGGGGGGGAGTCTCCAAATGGCCTGTCTGCAGAGCCAAAGTGGGTCTTAAGTTATGCTTATCACGTCCTTCTAAGAGACATCATTTCATAACATGGTACAGGTGCATTTGTCACCTTCTCCAGGGTTAGCGATCTGCCAGTTTGAGTAAGAAGTACTTTCCTCGGTTTTGTAGGGTCAGCTGCATATTTGGAATAAATAAGCCAGAGTGTTCATTTCTTCTGCGTCTCTACCTTCTGCGGTGTGTTTCTTTGCTGTGTGTCAGGCTGTGCTTGTGTCTGTCTGCTTAATTGCAGTGGTTCTTGAGGGTGCTGTTAGAAGAGAAAATGAAAGAAGCCTGTTGTTTGGTCCTGACCACGCTGGCATCTGGCTGTCTCTTTAGGTTCACTGGTCAGGGAGGAGTCAAAGAGAAGGGAGAGGGATTGAGAGAGAGACCAGCTTGGGTCGTAACCAGGCAGAGGGAAGGTCTTGGGCCTGGGATCCCGACGGAAAATGGAGCCTAGGGCCCTCAACCTTCTGAGCGAGCGCCTGTCACGGCCATCCTTATCATTACCCGGCTGGACAGCTTTGTGTCCTGAAACCCTTCTCCAGGCGTCAAGGAGCTTTCAGACTGAGAGAGCCGCCCCAAGATGCGCCTCCTTCCAGAGGGTGGGGAGGAGGAGGGGCGGGGGGCATGAGGGTCGGGGTGGATGGGGGAGGGGTACTTGAAGCCTGGGAACAAAGCCATGAAGCACGGCCCCCGAGGCTTGGAGTGGTGGTGCCTTCCCTTTTCAGTCGGAGGTGCTTACCTCTAGTGAATCATCCATACACACAGCAATTTATGGTCTTCATTATTCTGTAGCAAGAAATCATTTCCTGTGCATCTGTCACTTTAAGACTAAAGGCCTTACACTCCCTGTGCTGAGAATATAGTAGCTCGTTGTACTTCAGTTCTATTTATGTCCCCTTTGGGGGGCTGCCCTTTGACAAACACACAAAAGAGAGATTGATACGGCCAGAGCCATAGAAAAATGAGAGGGCAGGACCGAGGAGCTCGGTAACCTCCTGTTAGCCCTGCTCCCCACGGGGCTTTGGCCTCAGTAAGTTACCGCCGGCTACCGCTGCCTGCCTTCCTGGAGTAGAAACACCCATGTAATTCGCACGGCGAATCATCTCCCTGTGGTGTTTTCGGGGGAAATGAACTCTAGGCCGTGGATGACCACAGGCCGAGCCTGGCCCGTCACCTGGTCACCTGTCCCTTCGAGGGCTCGCGCACCTGTGGAGCCTTTACAGCTGGGCCCTGTTGTGCTTCTCACTCTTCTCAGCACCTGCTTCCTCGAGCCCCAGGCCCCCTGCTCTCCGCGAACACCTGGTCTCCCTCTGGGTGGCCTAGCAGATGTCACTCATCCAAAGCCAAAACTCAGTGGTCACTCCCAGGGGCTGGGCCTTCCCATAGGTCACTAGTCTTCTCGATGGTTCCAGCAGACAGAGATGGCTCTCCTTGTGTTGTAGATGGGGAAGCTGAGGCTCAGAGACGTTAGGCAGCATACCCAGAGTTACATAGCTGGAAAGTGGCAGAGCCAGGGTGGTCATCCCGTTCTGCCCTTGATCACAAGATGCGCAGACTGTAGACTCTACCGGCTGGTGTGAGTGGAGGGGGCACTGGAGGCTTCATGGGAATAAAGGAGGGTGGTCCAGGGACTGGAGTGAGCCTAGTAAGGGGACAGCCTGCTGTCCCCAAACCTGCCTCCTAATACTCTTCCTCTCCTCTGAGGTTCCTCTCATCTGCTTAGCCCACTACGTCTTATAGAGCCCTTTCTCATTTCCTCCTTTGATCTTTAAAACAGTCCACAAAACTTGTCTTCCTTACAGATGAGGAAACTGAGGCTCAGGGGGAGGGTCTTGTCCAGGATGGTGTAGCGAACAGTGGAATTAGTGGGACTTTCAGGTCCTGAGTTGTGCTTTCTATTTTCTGTACCATGCCCCCATTCCTGCTCCCCAGCCCCGCCCCATCCCACCCCATCCCACTCCATCCCGCCTTGCTCGTGTTTCCAGTGTCTCCTAAATCCTGGGCTTGGCTGTCCTCCAGGGTGGACTCTGGGCTGGAGCCTGGGCTAGCCAAGGCTCACTCAGCCCGTTCCCTGCTTGTCCCCCAACCCCAGGCCCTCTCAGCTCTGCCCTGTACCCCTGCAGCACCTCGCAGCCCCACTTATTTCCCCAGGTCACCCCCAGTCTACCTGCACATGCTGTGAAGAAGCCGAGAGAGGTTGTCCTGCCTCCTTGTGTTACCTGCAGCCTGTATTTTTCAGTCCGGGCCCTGCCTGCCTCTTCCCTGCCTCCCCCGTGTTGTTCCTAGTCTGCTGCTCAGGGGAGAAACATTAGGAAGAGCAGGAGGCCATGGCAGGGCCCAGGGTGCTCATTCCCAACAGAGGCCTTGAGCTGTGAAGTTGCCCGCTGGCCTGCGTGGTCCCTGGTTTCACTACGGCAGGCGCTCCCAGCTGGAAGCTCTGAATCTGCAGGGGTTGGGGTTCGTCTTGTTGCTGAGAAGGCGCTGTGGGCAGCCTTCACAGTCAGGGCCATCTTGTTCTGGATCACTCACCTCGCGCTCCCCACGCCCCGTGCAGTCGGCATAGCTTCTGGCTCTGCTTCTGTAGCTCCCCAGCTCTGTCCCCACCCGTCTCGGACCTGGACTTGTCTCTCACCTGGCTGCCCTGGGGGAGCTTCTGGTTTGGCCCCAGGCCACAGTTTTCCACAGTCTGTGCTTCGATGCCTGAAAACCACAGCGCTGGCTGCGCCTTTCCCAAGCCTCCAAGAGGCAGCGCCATTCCCTCCAGAGCAGACGCTGCACTCCCTTCCCTCCAGGGAACAGAGCAGGCCTGGGAGGGGCTGGAGCACGGCTTTCAAAAACCCTAAATCTGGGGCGATTTTTTAGGGGGCCTAAATGTAATTCAAAAGAAATTTTTTTCATGACGAAACGTACCTGTCGCACCAACATTGATATAGCTGCTTTCTAGTTTTCCGATTGCACAGACGGGCGAGTCCATTGAAGCCGAATGTCCTGTGATCCCAGAGCAGGGCCTGGGCCTCCTGTGGGCGGCCCCCCAGCCTGTGATATACTAGAGCTGTTGTTAAATTTTCAAAATCTTAGCTGATTGTTAAAAATAGCCATGATTTAAAAGTTAATTATATAAATTTACAATTAAATATATTAAAAGCAAAGGTAGCTGGTACTCAAAACTCATCACTTTCTAAGTGACTTACTACCTTTTGTTACCTCTCTCTGCCCTTGAGGTCACATATGTCTGTTGTACCTGTATGTAATGTGGGCCACTGCACGTCTGTTCCCAACCTCATGTTGGTCGCTTGAACTAGGTCGTGATGGGAACATTTACACCACAGAAATTGGCAAACATTATAAATCAGGATTTGATTTATTGTTCTCAGATTGTCTAGACTTAGGAAAGAGATGGAGAAAATGTTCATACTGTAACCTTAAGTGTGTCATTGTAAACAGCACAAAAAATTGAAAATAACATCCTTCCAGTTTTCAAAAACCACCATCCAATTCAGCATAGAATCCGCTCACCTCATTGACAAAAAAATGAAATTCTGGTATGTTTTTGTTATTTCATTTTTGTCTTTGTAAAGTAAACGAGAATGTCACCCAGTGATCGTGTAGGGGGTGCACATTGGCCAGCACACCGCTGGGTCCAGCTTTGTTGCGTGTCCCGTGTATTTTAGCGCCTCCCTGCCGGCGACTGGCATGCCCAAGTCCCCTTCCACTCACTGACTTGTTTATTCAACAAATAAGTATTGAGTGCGTCTTATGTACCGGGCACCAGAGACACAGCAGCAAACAAAACAGACAATAAACAAAATAAACGTCCGCTTCATGGTATGCATCTTCAAACTCGTCCTTCCTTCGAGGCACAAGTGCCCGCTGTCTGTGTCTTGATCTCCCCCACCGAGGGTGAGCTCTGCCTCCGCTGTGGTCACATCTTTCAACTTTGAGCTGATGGGGACGAGCCTCAGCTGGAAGACAGTCTGAGCAGAGTCCTGTGTGAACGGCTCGGAGCTAGAGGGAAGGCCTGGGATTGCATACTGAAGTAGCCTTATGGGAGAACGCCAGTGAGACGGAAGCCAAATCTCAGTTTCTTTTGAGTTTGTGAAAATGGGATGCATCCTCCCAGGCTAGTGATCTGTTAGCTGTTCCCTGTGCTGTGGGGTTGAGGAGAGATAAAATGAGACCTTTGTGCCTGAAAGGGCTTAAAATATTTAATATAAGAAATATCACAGAATAGCCTGCTGATTCACTTATCTGTTTGTTCAGCAAATACAAGTGCCTACGCAGCGCCAGGTGCTTGCAAGCTCCGTGAGCTGCCAAGCCACATGACCCACGGTCTGTCCCCTTGAGGGACTTGCAAACTTGTGGGGCAGTTTATAATCCAGATGGCCGGCCGGGGAGCACAGAAGCCTTCCCCATCTCTCTGCAATCAGGCCCCCACATGCAGCCATCCTCCTCTTTCTCTGTTCTCCTCCTATTTAGCGTTGATCTCAGTTTGTAATTATATATCTCTCCGTCGTTTGATGGATGTCTGTCTCTTTTAGAGGAATGTCAGCTCCAGGAGGCAGGGGCCTGTGTCTGTCTTGCTCACAGGGCCTGGCATAAGTAGGTGCTCAGGAAAACCTTGCTGAATCAGTGAATGAAGGGAGGAACAAGCATGGAGGGAGATTGAGTGAGAGGCCGGAGGGCAGCTGGAGGACGAGGCTGGAGAAGAATGAAGCCTTCGTTCTTTGACTTTGGGCAGGCGAAGCCAAACTCTTGGCATTTGCCTAGGTCCCACCCAAACACTACGTCCATTGCGTAGCTTGTTCTTACCCCTTCTCTGTGGATAGATCTCTGTGGCAGAACACAGCAATTTGCATTACAGCTTTTATGTAGCTCTTACCTTTCTTGGGTCACAGACCCCTATGTTAGCCTGCTCCTTCTCCCCAGAATAATGCTCATGGCACGCACAGAGGTGCACAAGGAAACGCTCAGGTTTGCATTCACTTTCAAGGGGTTCACAGGCTCCCACCGCATCCAAAAACCCCAGATCAAGAACCCTGCTTTACAAAATGTGATTCCCCACAATAGATACACGTCCTGTTCCTCTGTAACCCCAACATCTAGCACCATTCTTGGCATACAGGCAGCACTTAATGTGGACTGTTGGGCAGATGAATGGCAGGGCGGATGGGTAGATGGGTGTAAAATGTGACCTCTTTAGAGTTGCGGCAGTAATTCCATTGAAGTCGTGGAGGGGGAAGGGTCAGCTTGAGACTGGTAGCACTCGTTATACGGCTGGACTGTCCTGCCTCTTAGAATGTGGTCCTGCCCGTACCCGGGAGGCCCACCGACTCCCCAGGACATTTTCCAAGTAAAACCTTAGAACATGGTGTCTGGCACATTGTCTGATAATGGGACAGAACATTTGAAATTGGGCCTATCTCAGAAAATCAGAGACTGTGTGATTCTGAAGGACCATAACTTATTCCTGGGGCTGATTGGCTTGTTCTTGGAGCTTCTTTAAACCTCCAGAAGGGGACGATCAGAGACTAGGCTGCACTCTCCATAGAGACTAGATCAGTCCTCCAATTCTGGGTAGAGGGGCCAGCATGGCAGGCCATCTGTCTTCCCCGTTCTTCTCCGTGGTCACCTGTGTTGAGTGACTAGTTCCTAGTGGCACCTCTAAATGCTGCTCATCTCCTGCTCACTACTGTCCCCACCCCCCTAACCCTCTAAAAAAGGTGGTATGAATCCCTGGGTTTTAAAATGTTCAACTCTGGAAGCTTAATTTTTGCTTCTATTTTAATCCCTATTTTTCACATTAAGGCGTTTGACAATGTTGATTTTTAGACACCAGAATAGTTCAAAACCATGGGGGGAAAGCCTATAGTACTAGCATTTGCTTCGAAAACAGTTGTCAAGGAAATAGATTTTGCAGAACACTTCCTCCCAGGAGAGCTCTCTCTTTCCATGTATCCCCACATTGAAGATTATTCTCCTGTGCGATAGCGGTAGGCAAAGGTACCCTTGGCAGGTAATTTGTCTAACCAACATCTCATCATGAATTAAAGCCGTTGCTGGCACGTTCTCAGGTCGGCAGCCGATGGTGGACAAAGCTCAAGTTCAGTTTATGGTGCATCTGAGACGTTCTTGGACTTACAGGAATGACGGAAGGTTTCTTGGCCCGGCTGTAGACTGGGAAATAGGATTCTGTAAACTCTATTAGTAGACAATGGAAGCGCCTGATAGATGGAGCTAAAATTGAAAAACGTCGTCATTTCGATTAAAAGAAAAGGTGAAGGCTCCTCGGGCAGGAGCTGTGACTCAAGGCACTCGCGTGAGAAGGCACTTACCTCATGATGAGAGGGCTGGCCGCCCAGGCACCAGCCAGCAGTACTTGGGGAGTCTGTCCCTGTTAGACATGCCAGGGTATGTATGTGCTGCTCAGTTGTGAGCGGGACCTCACAAGCGAGGCTGGCGGGTTTAATTATCACTTGTGAGAACTTAGTCAAGAAGGTGCTGGCCCGGTTAGAGTTATGGCCGCCAACACTGGCAGGTGGTCAATTACAGACCTGTCCACTTCTGTGCAAGTGCAGGCTCCGTGTGTAGACAGGAGAGTTGCTGACAGATAGGCGAGAGATGGCCGTGTCTCCGTTATTCTCATTGGAGTTGGGATCTATTGTACTTGCGGTGATCTTTAATTATAAAAGCTATTACTATGGGATAGATTATCAATGTTATTCGTTTTGTCATGTTGCCTGGTAACATCCCTTGGTGCCCAACACACGCATGTTTCTGTAGTTACGGGTTGAATAAGAGAAACCTTCCCGTCTCTCGGCCATTTTGCCATCACAATATTATAAAAAGCTATTTTGAGAGATAGTTGAGCCAGTCCGTGGGATGAAAAAAGGACCCGGTGTGATGACAGCTTGAGTCTTCGAAAAGACTTTGTTTTAACCAGAGTAGTTCACGATGCAGTGTCCCCCAGTAGCAGGACAGAAATCCACTTCTCAACAGTTAACTGCATTCTGCTCTCCTCTTTTAGATAATGTTCTGTCCCACTACAGACCAGTCTCCACTGCGGGACCCATTTTACGCATCCCGACAGACTGCACGAGAAGCAGGAAGATGTGAATCTTTAGGTTTGTGACGATTTCCAACCTAAGAAATGATCACTGGTGGAGAAAATAGGGCGTTAGATATTGCAGGTACAGTCTGTCTGCAACTCTGTGAAGTCGAGTTATCTCCATCACCCTGCTGGTTTTGAAAATGCCCCGTTAATGGAAGAGATGGGGACAGAGTTATCCCCAGAAGTACTCAAAATCATTCCCTTTAAAGGTCACACTGGTGGGATTTTCAGATAACATTTGGCATTGCTGTTTTTTTTAAGTGGGAAAGCAGCTGCTCCGGGCCTAGGGAGAGGTCATCCATTGGGTTTCAGATCTCTAGTTAAGGTTGTAACCCCACAAAAGTGGTTATCGCTTAAAGATAATTGCCTTCCACATTGTTCATGCTAAACCCTCGAGATGGACCGATTGGCATATTTAAATCTCATCTCCTAGGCATTTGCTAATTATTGTAGCCTGGTTGGAAAAAAAAAAAAACCCTAATCAAATAGCTGTTTAGAGATGCTTTGCATTTTAAAATTTTGCTGGGTTTATCCTAGGAAGAAAGGAAATGTGTCTCTGAGTTTCCTCTGGTTCTTTCCCTGACCTCAAGAGGGTTAAACTTTTAATGATTCAAATAGCCACAGCTAATCCCTCAGGAAACATTTTTGCATTTACATTCTCTGTCTCTGTTGCATCGTTTCCATCCCTGACCTCCTTTCATCACCCTCCAATGAAGCTTTCTCACTTAGTGACTTCCCATCCATGAGGGGGCCGTTGAATTCCAGCTAATGAAGCTCATCCTTTTTATTCATTTTAAGTGGTACCAGCCAGACTCGGAGTCAGACCTGAGCGTGAACGGTTACTCACATCTTTCTCAGGTTCGTAAATGGAACACCAGGTCCACAGTGGAAATAAGAGGAATTTCTTCCTCTTGCCCAGAAAAAGACAAAATGAACAGCTTCTTGGATCAGCAGATGAAGTAGAAGCCACTCTCCTTAGAAAAGGCACGCAAGACTTGGTGTTATTTTATTAACGGCAGCTGGAGAAGACCACCCCACCCCACCCCCACCCCCACCCCCACCCGCTGAATGGATATCGTTTTATGCAATGTTTTTTTCAGCCGCTGTGCTCAGAATTGGGAAAACATGCTGGTTTTCTCCTTTATACAGTGTACACGGCTGTCAGCGACAGAAATCTCACCAAGGCCTTTCTTTTGTAGGGGCTGTCTGAAAGGGCCTGTCTTTGAGATTTATGAAAGAGCCCCAGTGAGACACCATCACCCACAGTTGTACCTCAAAAGCAAATACAGGGAAGAGGAATTCTGTGAAGGTTTCATTGCATCACCTGTCATGGGCTGTCGTCCATTTGTCTCCCTTCTGTGAAAGGGTCTTTTCTGCTGGCTCCACAGGAGCTGCCACCTTCCTGCCGCAGGTTTACAGGCCCAGCAGGAAGCCCGGATCTGCAGGCAGCTTAGGAAAGAGAACACCGGGTCCTGTTAGAAGCCAGAGCAGCAGCGCTGCGCAGGTGTATTCAGGTATCTGGGAGCGGGATGGCAGGGTTTGACGGGGGTGGGAGGAGAAAGCTAAAGATCAAGCCAGCTGAAGGCCTGTGTGTGCTTTGATTCTGATCTTTCAAACCATTCAAAAATCTGCAAAACTTGAAGATCTGAGTTTTCTCTCTCTCCCCTAGTCTGTTCCATTAATTCATCTAGATTAGAGCCTTTTGGTTTTCATCATTAATTATTCTTTGGTATTCCATTTCAGGGTTTTGAAATCAAATTGCTTGATGTTTTACTCTGTCCCGTGTGATTAGGTTATCCTTTGTAACAGGGCCACAGTAATTCTTTCAAGAACACAGTGCTTGAGCTCAGCACTGTCAAGGAAAATGTCCCAGGGTCCCATGAAATTCAGTCCCGGAGGAGTGAGCCAACACCACCCACCCCTTATTCTGGATGCAGAAGAGCCACCGCGCATCATCCATCATCACAGACCTAGAAAAATGAAAAGAAAGCCTACGCTGAGCTGTCTGATTAATGCAAACTCGAGGAGCGCTTATGGGGTGGCAGCTATGCGGCTTCCTAGGATGAATGAGCTCCAGGACCTGGGTCATTTTATACGGTGTTTGTAAGGCTGAGCTGGGCTGTTGACTGCTTTGGAATTCTCCTGGTGTGGACAAGTAATCTTATCAGTGGGTTTGGCAAGCCTTTCCAGCCAAAGAAAGGAAATGTGTACTTTAGAATCTCTGCCGATAGGGGCCTGGGGGGAATAAAGAGGAAAGTCAAATGCATTTCTCAGGCTACACGTGGGGAGCAGGAGGAGCTTTTTTTTTTCCAGATGCTAATTAAGATCTCAGCTCAGTTCTCATCTTGGAGGCCTTCCTTGGCCACCCCCACCTGCTGTCATCCCTGCCCCTCACCTCGTTTGATTTTTCTTCATAGTGCTTGTCACCATTCAAAATTACGCCGCTTATTTGTTCCCTTCTTGTTTTCCGTCTCCCCATGCTGAGCCCTGAAGGCAGGAACCTTGCCTGTCTTGTTGACTGCTATCTGTACCAGAATGTGGGGTATATAGTAGATGCTCGATACATCTTTTTTTTTTTTAAATGGATGTCAGGTGCGGGGAGGAAAGAACAGGAAAAGGAAAAGGCTGGGATCAGACCTGGGTTTGAATCCAAACACTGCACCTATTGGCTGTGTGCCATCAGAATAGTCACTGAACTTCTCTGAACTTCAGTTTCCTTGTCTGTAAAATGGGCATAATATCTGCTTCCCAGAGTAGCAACAGAGGATTAAATGAGATACAGTCTATGACAGCATCTGGCACAGGGGCTGCTACATGGAGATGCTCGATAGATACTGGCTCCTTTTCCAGGCCTTGATTCAAACAGTTTTCCTGGAGAAGAAACAGGCCCTTCCCTGTCCGTGAGTGTCCAGCACTTCTCCAGCCTCCTTCTGGAGTCCAGAAATGGAATCTCCGAGGAGAATGGTACTGATCCTCTTTTGACTCCAGGGAGAAACACGAGGAGGTGTTGATGGTTCCGCATGGATGAGCTGGAGACGGGTCCCCAAGGATTCTGTTCGCAAAGCTGTTCCTCGAGAAGTGGGGACACTGATATGGGAACCAGGCTCCTGCCCCCTTGGAGCCTTTCGTTCTCATCCTCGGCCGAGGGCCTCCTGGTGGACCCTAAGGGCCCTGAAACAGGCCGCCCAGGCCCCCTGCTTTCACAGAGATGCCACCGAGTCTAGAACGTGGCTATCCGGGCTACACTTCCAGATTTCAAGTAGTGTTACCTCCCTGGGAACCCTGACAAGGGAAATTACTTCCCTCCACGCTCCAGGCAGGCTGTCTCTGCTGCTCGCTTTGGTATTTTCCTCATTTTCACTTAAACTTCTTTTCTTTTCTTTCTTTTTAAAATTCTTAACATTTAGGCAAAAGGACTGGTTCTGCCTCTTTCGTGTTTGTGGCGGTGCCAGCCTTTGCTGGGGCAGCTGTAAAGCAGGTCATCCATTCCTTCCAGCAGACTGAGCCCTCGGGAACTGGGAATTCGGGCATTTCTCTTTTTCAAAGAGAAGCAGACCTCAGGACGGGCCAGTCGGCCCAGGTGGCAGGAGCCGGTCCTCATTTTGATTCTGCGTGTGCCACGTGCCGTTTCGAGGTGCCGGGTTGATGTTTTATTCTTTCGTTCATCAGACAGCAGAGCAGCCGGCGGGTGGAAGGGGCACAGCCCTTTGAATCAGCCACACCCAGGCTTCAAACGCTGGCTCTGCCGCTTGTGCTGGGAAGAGGACACACTGATCTTTCCCTGAGGGTGTTGAGCAGCGGGAGGCAGTGTGCTCCAGGGGCAGGAGTGCAGGCTCCTGAGTTGTCCGCTTGCTTCCATCGCCTGGCTCTGTCTGCCACTATTCTGTGTCCTTGGGCAAGTCATTTAACCCCCCAGGATGCGATTGCTTCGTCCTGGAAAATGGGGACTATAATGGTAATCCGCCTTGCAGGGTTGGTGTGGGATGAAATGCTTGTGAAGGGCGTGGCCCAGTGCTCAGCAGGTGGTCAGTGCTCAGTAGATGTCCACTGCTGGATAACAGAGGTGACACATGTGGCCACTATTATTACTCATGTGCCCTGTTGACTTCCTGTGTTTGGCCAGGCTCCCTGCTAAGGGGTTGGGGTTGCAGAGGTGAATAGGTCACAGAGCTCAAGGGCAGGGGAGACAGACTTGAAGTTATTATCCTGCAGAAGTGTTACATATTGTCATGGATGGACGGCAAGGGGCTGTGGGAGAACAGTGAATTCCAGAATGCTGGTGCCCTTACTCCAGAATATCAGAATTCCTTATGCAGAAAAAGGGCTGTGGTGGAGTGGAAAGAGTATTGGAGATTTGGTGGTTTGTTCATTCAGCTTTTCATTGGCAAGTGCAAAGGCCCTGAGGTTTACTGTTAGTCTCCTATTGTTGCAGTAGCAAATCACACAAACTTAGTGACTTAAAACACCACCAATTATTCTCTTAGAGTCCTAGAGGTCAGAAGTCCAAAATGGGTCTCACTGGGCTAAAATCCAGGTGTCGGCCGGGCTGCAGTCCTTTCTGGAGGCTTTGGGGGAGAATCCATTCCCTTGCCTTTCCAGCTTCTAGAGGCCCCCTGCATTCCTTGGCTTCCGGCGCCTTCCTCCGTCTTCAAAGCCAGCAATGGCCGCTTGCCTTTCACGTCTCTCGGCTTTGACACTGGCTCTGCTGCCTCCCTCTCTCACTTCTAAGGACCCCATGATCACCGTGCGCCCACCTGGGTACTCCAGGCTCATCTCCCCATCTCAAGGTCAGCTGATTAGCAGCCCTCCTTCCACCTGAAAGCTTAGTTCCATTTTACCACATACTCTCAGGCTCCTGGGATTCGGGCATGGGCACATTTGGAGGCCATTGTTCTGCCTACCCTGGGCGGGAAGTGGCTGTGTGTGTTTGAGGTGTTGTCCAGAGGCCCCGTGGCTGAGCGTGGAGAGTGGGAAGGGGCGTGGGGAGAGGTCAGAGGCGGGCCTCCCAGGGGGGTGCCCTGGGGGCTCCTGGAGCTCATGCATGGAGGAATGAGGCTGACCAGTTTGCATCCTCAAGGGATCGTGCTGGTGGCTGTATGGAGAAAGGATGAGGGGAGGCGGGGCAAGAAGGGGAGTGAGGAGAGCGTGCTGGGGCTCAGGGACAGTGGCAGGGGGTCGGGGGAGGAGGCGGATTCGAGCTGTGAGTCAGAGATGGCGTCGGCAGACTTGCTGGAGAACGGATGTGAGGGGTGGAGAAACAAGAGACCCCAGAGGACTCTGAGGTTCTAGGAGGATGGTGGCCGTTTCCTGAGGGAGGAGGAAGAGAAACATGGCCCCAGGGCAGGCAGTCGCAAGTGCCGACGCTGCCAGTTTTCTGTGTGCCAGGAGCTGCGCAGAATGCCGTGCATCGTAATGAATCCTTACACCTATTTGGGACAGGTGCGGGAATTGCTCCATTCTGTGAGAGGCAGTGGAATGTTGTGGCCAAGAACACAGACAGCCTAGGTTCAGATCCTGGCTCTGACTCTCACTTGCTGCGACACTTGGGCGCACATGCCTCAGTTTCCCCATATGAGAATGGCAGTAATGATATACTAATCTTATAAGATTAGCGTGAAGACTAAATAAGTTAATATATACGTAAAGCACTGGTGACTCACAAAACGCTGGAGAAGCATGGCAGTGTCATTATTTTTAAACAGAGGAGAAAATCCAGGCACAGAGAGGTTAAGTATCTTGTCTAAGGACACACAGCTGGGTAGAGCTGAGATCCAAAGCTAGGCTCTTAAGCACTATGCTTCCCTCCTTCTTGAGAGGGCCTCTCAGAGCCGTGGTGAAAACCGCACATGCAGGGTGCCTGGCACACTGTGCACATTCCACGAATGTATGCATGTGGAAGGGCACCTGCTGTTTCTATAAAATGAGAGTGGTGGCACCCACCCTGCCTCACTCACAGGTGACCATAAGGCTCAAATGAGGATGGCAGAGCACTCTGGAAATGACAGAGCCACCTGCACACAGGTGGGTTTTGTACTAAATTCCTTCCAAAGGGCCTAGTTGAACAATTCCCCTTGGAATTTCACTCGCAGGCACATGTCATGGATGGACGGCAAGGGGCTGTGGGAGAACCATCTTGGTCCCCTAGGTCATCCATCTTGGTCCCCGTACCCCATCTCCATGCCCCAGCCCCCGACACCCAGTCTGTGATGGAGGAGAGGACTGGGGGGGACCCTTCATTGTGCACTCGGGGAACCGGTCTCAGTGCCCTGGTGGAACTCCGATTTCCTTGTGACTGTCTCCATCAGCTCCTTTTGTCCTTCTGCCGACTCCGCTCCAGGATCATAAAGGTTCTCACTAGAAACGTGTCTCACCCATTCTTGCCAGCCCTGTGGCCTCACAGGGGGAGCTGTTTCCTCGCTGGGGCTGTGGTAACTCCTTGTTGAGCCAAAGCCACTGGGCTGTGGGTGTTTCTGCCCCAGGCATCCTCCTTTCCCCGTGGTCCTCAGTACGTGAGCGGCCCAGGGGAGCTGCCCTGTGTTGTCACCATCCTAAGACATTTCTTCAACATTTATTTGTGGAGGCCTCTATGTACAGGGTGCTCTGCTAGGTGCTGGGGAGCAATAGTGCGCAATGGAGCCAACAGAACCTCGTGGACCCTTTGTTCTGGTGGGAGGAAATAGGTACTAATTAATCAATCACACAATTAATGTAAAATTCCGACTTTAATAGTCCTCTGTAATAGGGGGATTCGACCTGATCCAGGAGGCTGAGCTTCTCTAGGACATGACGAAGCTGAGATCTGAAAGATGAGTGGAATTTGCCAGGCCAAAAGAAGAGGGAGGAGTGGTCCAAGGAGAGGGACTGTCGTATGCAAAGGCCCTGTGGCAGGAGGAGGCACGGGGTTTTTTTTGAGGAACTGAGAAAGAAAGCTAGTGTGGCTGGGGCAGAGAAGGGAGGATAAACTGAGGCTGGAGGCGTGAGTGGGTGGGACCCTACAGGGCTTGACGGGCCTTATTGAGTTGGATCTTTATACCTGACGGAAGTGTTCAAGTGTGTGTTGGGGGTGGGGTGGAGATATCAATAAATCTGCATTTTGAATAATCACCCTGGCTACCGTGTGGAGAACAATGTAGGAGGCCAGAGGACTCCTCTAGGCTGGTCAGGAGGCTGCTGCAGGAGCCCCAGGGAGAAAGTCGAATGGTTTGGAATAGCGTGCAGAGAAATTGATAGATACTTGGTAGGAGAGCAATCATCCTGTGGCTGCTTTATATCAAGTACTGTCCTGAACACTTTATGTATGTTGTCTCTCTTACTCTCGGCGCTACCATCAGGGTTAAGTGCTCCAATGTTCTTCTTTTATAGATGGGGAAACTGAGACTCAGAGAGGTTAAGTCACTCACTCAGGGCCGCATAGCCAGTAGGTAGCAGAGCCCTATAGCAGCTTCTCAAACTGTAATTGCCTTTGGATCACCTGGGATCTTGTTAAAATGCTGATTCTGACTCAGCAGTTCTGGGATGGGGCCCAGGCTGCTGCATTTCTAACATGCTCCCTGGGTGCGCCCAGCTCCTGGTCCCTGGACCACACTTTGAGCAGCCAGGGTCTGTCTGCCCCAGGGCCCCCTCTCTCCACCCTGGTGCCTTAGAACAGCTCCAGATGGGGTGAGATATCTGCGACTGCTCAGATCTGAGTCCCCGTGGCCAGGATCTGGGGGAGCTGTGGGGACTGCACATAGGTAGGGAGTCATATTGCATGTTCGTTTCCTACAGTTGCCTTTCAACAGCTCGAGCAAACCCAGAAGTGAGGGGGTTGGAGGCAGCATCTCCCTCTTCAACTAACCCCCACCCCCAGCACAACCACACTGCGCCTGCCTCCAGCTTCTGAGCTGCAGACCGGGGGTTATGTGTGTTCACAGAAGTCTCTTCAGTAGTCACCAATCAGGTCATTTTGTGGGGCACCGATAGGTGGGGGTGGATTGAGAAATCTAATGTGGATGGTTTTTAGGTACCAAGTTGTCAACTGTCTCCCTGGACTGTGCTAAAAGTGAAGGAAAAAATCAACCCAACGTTTTAATCTCTCTCTGTGTGTGGTCATTAGATCCCAGGATCATTAGAGACCAAGCCTTTTCCCGCTCAGCCCCTGCAGATGGGGCCAGGTGTCACTGCTGGGGGACGCCAGTAAGCCTGTGAGTCGTGGTGTGAGCCTGTCTTTAATGACTGGGAAAATCCATTTCCCTTCTTGGCAGCTTTGAGATTTGCAACTGTGGTTCTGGGTCGCTGCCAGACCCGATCCTGTCTGTGGGCCTGTTTTACTTAAAAAGGGGGAGAACGTCTCACTGTTTCTGTGCTCGCTCCTTCCTTCCCAACTGCCCCAAAGAACTTTCCAATGCAAACTATTAGTTTTCCACTCTCAAGGCAATCTGCCAGTGTCCCTGTTCCCTCCCCCCCTCAGATGCGTCTTGGTCCCCTTGTTCTGGGGCCCCTCAGCTGGGGTGGGCATCGGTGCCTGGGTGGCACAGTGGATTCTAGTCACTTTCTGCAGGAGAGACTTCTGGAGCTTTGAGAGAGGTAGAAAGTACACCTTAAACAAAATAATAATGTCTGCCTGAAATTAGTAAATACTTTTCATTTTAAGATTTCGTGTCATTGTCATTTGTTCGGGTGGACAAGAACAGCTTTTGTTAGAGAAAGAACTGAAGAGGTGTCTTCGGACGCAGCTCCAATTGCTCTGCCTGTGTCCGGATCATTGGAGCTTTGTTTGCTGCCTCTGCAGGGCTCGGTGAAGCGAGGGCGTTGTGGTCTGTTGTCAGGTGTTCTTTGAATCTGTAAATCACAGATTGCTGGAAGGAAGGGGCTTCCAGAGACCGTCTAGAGCTGCCTTCCGTCTCTACCACGGCACACACGCACACATGTGATGACTGCCTGTTGTGTGTTTTCAGAACCCAGTGGGAACAGAGATATAATCTCTCTTGGTATTTGGTTCTCACGTCTCTTGATTCTTACAGCCATGTTCTTGAGTCTGTCCCAAATGTCTCCTGCCGTAGCCCAGGCTGCCCCAGCCCTAGTCAGCTGCTTCACCGTCCTGGCCCATGTTTTTGGAGATGTTACCATCCCTGTGCTGTTAACTTCTGTGTCCTGGCCATGGCGAGTCACTTCCCCTGTCTGGGCCTCACGTGTTCTTGTAAAACGTGGCTTTGGGAATAGATGATGTCTCTGGCACTCAGATTCTGTTTGACTCTGAGCTTCTGGCTCTGTGCTTCTATTTATGTTGTTTCTCTTGCTGGTTGGCCTTCTCTCTGACTCCCAGCTGTCAAGATCTTCCTTGCTTCTATCAAAACCTGGCTCCATCCCACCCACCCCATGGCCAACCACCCAAACACTCCCTTTTGACTGAGGAGTTGCAGTGTATCATTTCTTGCTTATGTTTTTCACTTTAACAACCTTTAATTTTGACATTAAAACATTTTTAGATATTCATTATAGGAAATTTAGAAAATATAGGTCAGTAAGAAGAAAAAAGTAGCAGTCACTCAACTTCTCCCTGTCAGACATAAGCACTTTCAGCATTTTGGTATATTTCCTTCCAGTCTTTTTTTTTCCTTTAAAACACTCATACATAGAACAGTCAGTTTCAAACTATATAATTTAGCATCCTGCTTTTTCATTTAATATTATATAATGAGCATTTTTGTACATCCCTACACATTTGGAAACACAGTTTTTAATATCTGTTTAATAGTTTACATCTCATGCTTTATTTAGCCCTTGTGTGATTATTTCTAAATGGGAACAATACTTATCCTGTCAAGCCCACTGAACTACCCAAATTAAATGAGATGAAGTGTGCAAAGAGCTGCTCAAATGTAAACGATGCTTGTTCGTTATGTTAGTTTTCTCTCCCCAAGTGAACTGCTTTACTGTATTGTCACAAAATTGTTATACGTTTTCCTAGTCACCAAGCTTTGCCCAGTGGTGGGCAAAACAAGCAGTCTGGGTTTAATCTTTAAAAGGGAGCATACATATCAATAACTTTTAGTTTTTTTCCTAGCAGTTTCTTAGAGGCTCTGGCCTAAAGAAATTACTTGAAATATAGAAAAAGGAGTGTCCACGAAGGTGTTCGTTATGGCCTTATTTATAATAGCCCCAAAGTAGAAATCACTGAAATGTCCAATTATATGGGAGGAAGGTTAAGTAAATGATGCTGAACCTACTGGCTGGGTTATTACATAGCTATTAAAAACAATGTTTACAAAGCCTTTGTAGTCTAGTAGAAAATGTTTGTGTCATCTTCACTGGAAGAAGCAAAGATGAATGGAAAAGGGTGGAAAGAAGGACACCAAAATGGGAAAGGTGGTGATAGCATTTGAATGATGGGTGATTGTTTTCTTTCTCTCTGCTTTTCTGCAGTGAGCATGTGTACCTTGGACACATTAAAAGTAGGTAGATAGATAGATAGATAGGTAGAGATATCAACCTTATTTTTGAAACTGTCAGAAAGGATGTATGCAGAAGAAGGTAGCAGGGGCCACAGAACCCAGCTCAAGTGAAAAGAGTGGCCCTGATGTGAGAGAAAGGGGCATAGGGAACTGAAGCCCGGGTTGAGCTGGAACTTCAGGAAAATGCTCAAAACCACAAAAGGGGCCTTTTTATTTATTTTTGGAGCAGGAAGAATGGAGTAAGGATGGGCACCTCATTTGAATGTGGTAAGATACATATTCATAGAAACTGTACTTCCAATTTTGAATTTTGAATTTTGATCTTTTCCCAGGCCATGACATGCTATGCATACTCTCTTGGGACGCTGGGCCGCGACAGTGAGCCAGAGTTCCCAGTCAGCCACGCGGTCACGAGGGTGAACAAGTGATACACTTGGAACCATTCTGGTGTTCACTTTCAGTGCAGCATTCAAGAGTCTTCAAGAGATTCCATGAGCTATTCAACACTTTGTTATAAAATAGGCTTTGTGGCAGATGATTTTGCCCTACTGTGGGCTAATGTGTGTGTTCTGAGCACGGTTAAGGTGGGCTAGGCTAAGCTGTGATGGTCAGTAGGTTAGGGGTATTAAATGCTTGTTCGACTTCACAATATTTTCAGCTTACGATGGGCTTATCAGGACATAATCCCGTCATTAGTCGAGGAAGATCTGTAGTCATAAAAGGAGAAACCAAAACTGCTGGTTCCACATTTGCTCCATCTTCTGACCAGAGTGGGCGGGACAGGCTTGGCGAGGAGGATGTGAAAGCCCAGGGAGGCTTTTGTGGAATGTGGGTAAGAGGAGCTGCAAGGAGTTCTGTCGTAATTTATAGAAGTGGAGGAAAACAGAATTCTGTAATGTATAACTTTGGGTGAAAATGACAAAAATTTCCAACAAAGGTCCCTGATGGTTTTTTAAAAAAAATTATTTCAGACTTGTAGAAAAGTTGCAAAAATCTAACCAAGATTTCACATTTACTCTTCACCCAGATTCCTCAAATGTTAACATTTTACCATTTGCTTTTTTTCTCTCTCTTATACGCACGCCCCACCCCCACATACATTATTGTTTTCTGAACCATTTGAGAGTAAGTTGCAAACATAATGCTCCTCACCCCTAAATACTTCATTGTGTGTTTCTAAAAAGTTAGTGACACTTTTCTACATAACCACAGTAAAACCAGAAAATTAACATCGACACGACACAATCAGCTGATCCCTATACCCCATTCAAATTTTGTCAGTTGTCTTGACAGCTGTCCTTTATAGCAGTAATAGTAATAATAATTGCTGCATTGTTATTTCTGCTCCAGGATCACTATCGCATTTAGTTTATGTCTCTTTAGTCCCCTTCTTAGTTCCTTAGTCTTTCCTTCTCTTTCATGACCTTGATGCGTTTGAAGAGTAAGGGCCATTTACGCTGTAGATTGTCCCTCAGTGGAGGTTTTTCTGATCTGTCCTCATGATTCCGTTCAAGCTTGCATTTTTGGCAGGGATACCATTGAAATGATGGTATGTCCTTAGGGTGTCATATCAAATGGCGTACCATATCTGTTTATCCCCACTAGTAGTTTTTTTTAATATAAATAACAGCTTTATGGAAAGAGAATTCACATACCGTAAAATTCACCTTTTTTAAAGTGTAAAATTCAGTGGTTTTCACATATTCACAGAGTTGTACAATCATCGTCACAATCGACTTTAGAACGTTTTCCTCACCCCACAAAGGCCCCATGACCATTAACAGTCATTCCTCACGTCCCCTTTTCCCCATCCCCTGGTGACCACTAAGCTACTTTCTGTCTACATGGATTTGCCTATCCTGGACATTTCATATAAATGGAATCATGTGCTCTGTGGCCTTTGTATCTGGCTCTCACTTTGTGGCTGTCACTTAGCACAGTGTTTTCAAGGTTCATCCATGTTGTAGTATCTGTTAGTACTTCATTGCTTTTTATGGCTGAATAATATTCTGTTGTATGGCTAGACCGCATTTTGTTGCTTCATTCGTCAGTCAGTGGACTTTGGGGTGGTTTCCACGTTTCGCTATTACAAATAGTGCTGCTATGCACATTCGTGTACAAGTTTTTGTGTGGATTTATATTTTTAATCTCTAGGGTATATGTCAGGGGTCCCCAAGACCACCCCTCGGTTCAGCGATTCTCTAGGAGGGCTCCCAGGACACAGCCCTTGTTCCTACTCCCAGTGATTGGCCACAGTGAAAGGACACAAAGCAAAGTCAGCAAAGAGAAAAAGTGCACGCGGAGAAGCCAGAGGAGAGCAGGAGCAAACTCCCGAGGGTCCTCTCCCAGGGGATCACCCAGGACACGCTGTATTCCTCCAGCACTGAACTGTGACAACACGCGTGAGGTGCTGTCTACAGGGAAGCTCATTAGAGACTCAGCGTGCAAGGTTTTCACCGGGGGCCCCCTCTGCCCAGCACGTGCCAAAATTCCAGACTCCCATGGAGAAAGCAGGTGTTTGGCATAAGCCACGTTGTTTGTACAAACGGTCTGGGTACAGTTAACCACTCTAACCAGTCAGAGAGTGACGAGAACTCGCTAAATCCACGTTCCCAGACACCAGCCAAGGGCCAACCTTGCTCTCAGGCCTTCTAAGGACAGACGTCTCAGGCCTGCCACAGTAACTCCTTTCTGCACGGGTCTATACTGAGGAGTGGAACTGCTGGGTTACGTAGTAACTCCGTATTTAACTTTTTATGCCAAACCGTTTTCCACGGCAGCTGCACCATTTTCATTCGCACCAGCGATTTGTGAGAGTTCCAGTTTCTCCACACTCTGGCCAGCACTTGTGATCATCTATCTTTTTGATTATAGCCATCTTAGCAGGACTAATAGGTTTTTAAGTTAGTGACTTGCAAGCATTTAGAACAAAAAATGATGATCTGTAGGAGTCAAAATGGGTTCTCTAAGAACAAATCATGCTGGTCTAACCCCTGGTTTTTTCTTTAAAAAAAAAAAAAAAGCAATGATTTTTTTCTGTGCTAGCTGTCCTGGGGCAGAGTGTTTCTGTGTTTCAGCTCTGCCCTTCACAACATCTTCGTGTACAAAAAGGGAGACGCGGAGGTCGTGCTGACTGTCTGGTGGGTCCCTCACTTACTGACAGATGTCACTCAAAGAGCAGTGCTGGATCCAGGAGAGAGGCCCCTCCTGCTCTTTCCCTGACTCTGTCCTCGGCCCAGCCATTTCCTGTTTCTGTCCAAAACTTGGGGACGGACACAGATGGCAGTCCCATCAAGTTTGCAGATTACCCAAAGCAGGCAGAGACACACACGCTGAGTGATAAGATCTGGCTCCAGAAAGATCCTGATGGCACAGAATGGTAGGCAGAGTCCAACGAGGTGAAATTATTAGGGACAAATGGCAGGTGCACACCCGTAGGATCTGGTCCTGATGTGACCAGGGAGAGTCTGCATTACGATTTCTGCTTATTACCAAAAGTATAGCCGGCCATGACAAATGAGTGGCAAAGTCTTGGGGCACCGTGGAACAACGTTGTGACGTGTGGGTCTGCAGTTTCTGGGGACTCAGAGCTCTGCCAGAGGAGAACTTGAAGGAGCCGGCTCTTCAGCTGGCCAACAGGTGGCCTAGGGTGACTTGAGAGTTGGCTTCTCCGGGCTAAGGGCCTGTGGTGTGAAGCAGTATGAGCTGTCTTCCCCACGGCCCATAGGGGAGAACAGATTTGAATTGATTAAGGAGGAACTTTGTGAACCTGCATAATTGGATGGGCTGCCTGGTAAGGTGGAGAGCACCCCATCATGGGGAGTGTTCAAAGACAGATTACTTCATCCTTTTAAGGAACTCGCATGGGGCTGGAAGTGGCCTGCGTGATCTTTGACGTCTTAGACCTGCCTAAGCTTGAAGCCAGGGACTGTCCATCTCTAAAGCCAAGTCCAGGGCTCGCCCAAGGCATGTGTCACCAGTTGCAGAGTGAGATTAGCCATTCTGGGAGTCATCCTCTTCTTGTGCCCCTCACAGTCCCGCCTGTCCATCGGGACACCTGGGTACCCCTGAAGCATCCCTTGAGACGCATGCTTGCCCTCTTCGGAGCACCTCTGTTGCTCAGAAGCCCTAACCCATTACCTGTCTCATCTGTGACGTGTGTGGTCCACGATGAGTCTCCCAGCCATGCGTTAAGCTCCAGAGCCAATTTCCTTGTTTGTTCTTGTATTCATTCAACAAATATTCAATGAGCACTGGTTACGTGCCAGTCCCTGGCTGAGGTGCTGGGCATGCAGTAGTGGATATGGAGTCGGGGGACTGACCAAGTGATCGCAAGTGTAGAAGGTTGACTGCAGGCTGCTCTGGGCCTGGCAGCAGGAACGCGGGGTGGGAGTGGAGGCCTGGCTTCGGGTTGGCTGGGGAGGAGGTCTCCCTGCGAAAGTGCCGTTTCAGCTGGGATCTGAAGGAAGAAAAGCAGTTGGCAGGGGCGTAGAGGGTGGGGGCTGGGGAAGCACTCCCACCGTGGCTGCAGCCCAGCTGTGCGAGCACAGGATGGGGCACCTGGCGGGCGCTTGCGTAGGGTACGTCAGGAAGAGAAATAATGACTGCCGGGCTGGGGGTCTTTCCCCATCCCCTGCTCATCCAGCACCTGGGCTGAGCTACTCGTGACCCGAGGTGAGAGACGCACGTGCGTTTGGGGTCTGTGTGTACTTGTGCACGCGCACGTGTGTGTGAGTGAAAGCAGCTCTGACTGCCTTCTGAACCCAGTCCCAAGTGACACGGGGATTATTTGTGCCTGCCTTCCCCTCCGTTGACATGAGTGACTGTGAGAACAGGCCGCCTTCCAAACATCCCCACGGCCCTGCAGTGACAGCTCCTTTGAGAACACGCAGATACCTGTGGTTCTCTTAATTACTCTGCACACCCACTTCTCTCTCTCTCTCTGTCTTTTAAGCAGGAGGGGTTTTGAGGGTGGGGTGCAGGCCCCGCTCCAGACCTCTGCTCCTTCTTTCCTGCTGTCATTTATGTTTTAACTTCCTCCTGCTGCTCTTCCACCTGCCACGTCCCCCCCCTCCTTGTGCTGACTTAGTTGAGGGAGCCCCCCAGATAAGAGAGACTGAGGGAGGAGGACAGTCTCCCTTAAGCACTCGTACCCGGCAGTTAGTGTCTGTTATTGCCAATTTAAGATAAGTGGAAAATAACAGAGGAAGGGACCTAGGACTCCGAGCCCGTGCCAAGTGCTTGGCATGCGTTACCATGACATTTGCATGTGTGTCACATGGGAAGCCACAGGCCAGGCCAAGCGTGGAGGTGGGGTCTGCTGGCCTGGGAGTTGAAAGAGCTGGATTCCAACGCTGCTGGCTGTGCTGTCCTGACCGCTTACCATCTCTGAGTCTCAGTTTCGTCATCTATGAAATGGAGACGTGGTACTAGATTATTCTGCCCTTTCACGGAGAGCCCAGGCCATAGACAGTCAGGTCTGTTCTCCTGGCCAGTGCATTTGCGCTGCAGCAGCAAGAGTGGTGGTAATTCCTGTCCAGATGTGCCTGCAGGAGATGCTTTCTGAGCAGCAGGAGTGGAAGAGCATGGAGAATGCAGGTGGAGATGTCCAGAAAGTGGGGAGCTGAGGCAGGAAGTAGGTCAGAAGTTAGAAGGAGAAAAGCAAAAGGATGCCAGACAATGTCTAGAGGTGAGGCGAGGAGTAGAAATAAACACGTGTAATAGATCAGTGATTCTCACATGTGTCCCATGGACCAGCAGCATCACGTGGGAACTTGTTAGAAAAGCAAATTCTTGGGCCCCACCCCAGACCTGCTGAATCAGAAACCCAGGGAGGGGGCCCAACAGTCTGTTTTAACAAGCCTCCAAGTGATCCTGATTTAGCTAACGTTTGAGAACTAATAGGATGGGTGGAAGGAGGGGTGGGTGGATGAGGCTTGGAGAACCAGGAGAGTATTTCAACCGCCGAGGAGGGAGGAGAACTCACGTTTGTTAATCACTTACAAACGTGTCAGGTCGGAAGCTGGGCATTTCCAGCTACTTTCTTTTATTTAAACCTTTCAAGATTGTGGCAAAGCAGTCCTTGTTATTTCCATTTCAAAGATGAGGCAACTGAGCCTCAGAGATGTTTAGTCACTTAAAGTCAGAGAAATGGAGGCAGAGGTAGGATTAGAACCCAGGCTTCTCTGGCCCTGAAGCCTGAGTTCTTTCTACCACAACAGGTTGCCTCTCTACCTACCTGTCCCTCAGCTGTTCCTCCACTGCCTGTCCCTGGCTCTCTCCTCTTCCCTCGTCTGCCCTGTGGCCACCCCAGAGCTCTGTGGTCCTCCTTCTGCAGCCTGCCACGTGAAGGCAAAAAAGGAGCATGATAGAGGCAAAAGGGAGACTGGGGGACGAGGGAGCAGGGCTGGGGGTGGGTTGTCACCTTGCATTCCTCTAGCCACCAGTGCCAAGTGCAGCTAGGGGACTGCAGTGTTTGTGTGATGCTCCCAAGGAGCTGACGTCATTGCCTTAATCTGGGAAGAACTTGTGCGTGCACTGCGTTACTCCTTGCTGCCTAGATATGCGAAACCCTGTGCTGGGTGCTGTGGGGGAAACTGAGGCAAGGCAAGCCTAGTTTCTAGCTTCAAGGAGCTTATGATTCAGAGCCAGGGAAACAAAAAATAACGGTGACCAACTGGGGTGCCAGGGAGCCTGGGATGGCCGGGGTAGGTCAAGGCAAGTGTTGGAGGAGTTCAGAGACTCATGCTGTGACTTGTGGGGACAGCACCAGGGCTTTGGGGACAGACCTAAGGCTGCAGAGCAGAGGGCATGGGTTCAGTTCCCAGCACTCTCACTGACTCACTGGGTAACCTTGGGCGAGTTGCCTCGTGTCTGACCTGTCTCCTTGTCTACACGTGGAGTTAAGAGTCCCTGAGTCGGGGGTTGTCCTGTTGGATATGGCAGGCATCAGCCAGTGAGTTGTCCCTTCCCTTCAGAGGACCACTCTGGGCCAGAACAAAACAGAGAAGGCTCCCTGGAAGAGGTGGCTTGTCACTTGGCACTGAAGGATGGTTAGAACGTTTCTAGTGCTTTTTGTGTCTTCTCTAGGGAATCTATGGTTAGTCTCTGGGCGTGTGAGGTTGTCTGAGGAGAATGGCTTTCCGGGCAGCTGTCACTAGGAATAAAATTATGGTGAGAGGAAGTTGTCGTCTCAATTTGGAAGATTGCTTGTTACACGTGTGAGCCTGTTGCCGAGGGCAAAGCTGGGGGCCGGTCCACGTGGTCGGGAAGGGCCGCCGCGCTCACGTCCCTGTCCTGCTTTCTCTGCAGATGATGCAGTTCGCCTGGCAGAGCTACCGGCGGTACGCAATGGGGAAAAACGAGCTCCGGCCCCTCACGAAAGACGGCTACGAGGGCAGCATGTTCGGTGAGTGGCGTCGGGGAGGCCGGCTGTCCCCCTGGTGGCCGAGCGGAAATTTCATCTGTGCCCCTATTTCCCCAGACCTGGGGGCTCCCAAGTCTGAGTTCCTTCTGGGCTGTCCAGGCCCCTGAGCCTTCTAGATTTGGGGGGAAACCCATACGCTTCTCTCTCACGCACTTCTTTGTAGGCGCCCATGATTTATTTTTTAGAGCAAATAAAGTTGGAAACGTGAGTGAGGATGGTGAGGGGCGGAGATTGGTTTCCACGGAGGTTTGGAGTTCTGAGGGACACAGAGGACTGGGTTTCAATGCGGTCCTCCAGGTGTAGCTGTTAAATGATCTCGGGTGTTTTCATGGGGAAGCGGAGCAGTTTTCCAATGAGGGGGCTGGTGCACTGCCTTTCGGGTCTTGGGGGTGTGTCTCTCGCACGCTGACTTGGTGGACACACAGAGTCACCCCTCACCCATCAGGAGCAGCCCGGGTGCTACCTGTGTCAGCAGCTTCTGTTTGAGCTGCAGCCTCGCCTGCTGACGTCTCTGCCCTTTCCAGCCCAAGGTTCTCCTGTCCCAGAGCCTTGAGAGCATCTCAGCTGGAGAGACCCCAAGGTGCCTTATTGTGGGCACAGCCTTGAATTTCAACTGAACACCCATCCATGTGGCCAGCCCCCTCTCTGCACGTGAAAAGATGCTGGGGGCAGCCTGGCTTCCTTCTTCCCTAAGAGACAGGAGCTGTCTGGGGCTGGAGATGGAAATTCCTCATCTGTATTCCTCACCCCTTAGAGACACAGGCTCCTGAAGTCAAGAATCAAAGAGCAAGTCCGATGGAAATCTCCAGGAAAATCTCAAAAGCAGATTTACAAGGGCTGGCCCCGACATGTATGGCCCTGTCAGAATTATTTGTGTTGTGGGAAAAGGGAGACAGGACCTACTTTTCTCCCTCTTACCAGTCAGCATCACAGCCTTCCTGGTTGTTCAGACAACTCACTCCCCTTGAGGGGGGCAGGTAGTGTGTGTGTGTATGTGAATTTAGGTAGCTTTTTTTTTTCTGATTATCATAAGAATGTAGGGAAAAAAGAGAAAGTATCAAAAAAATGTAAAGCAGCTAGAAAAATAACTCGTCCTGCCACAGGCATGCAGCCTCTGTTGACATCTTGGCTCATTTCCTTCCAGTCTTGTCTTCTGTGTGCTTTTTTCCCCTTTATGTACAATATTATGTCCTTTTTTTTTTTTTTTTTTGGTTTAATGTTACATCATAAATGTTTCCCTAACTCTTTTAAATTTTTTCGTAAAGAGTGTTTTTAATGGTTGTCATTATTGCATGGATGTGCCATAATTCATTTAACCATCTGCTGAGGTTGGACAAAGGTCGCTTCCAATTTTTTGCTGTTAAAAATAATGCAGCACTTATCCTCTTTGTGCATAAAATATAGTCTTAGGATAGATTCCTAGAGAGGGCTCCTGAGTCAGGAAGCAGGAAAGAAGACTTAAGTTAAAGTTTCTTTAACCTCAGGTCTGAAATGTGTGGATTCCGGTTTTGGGGCCTGGCTGCCTTACCTGCCTCCACGCCCTACACCTGCCCCGAGAAGGGTGGCTGGTGTGGGTCTCATCAGAGCTGTTAGAGCTTTGGCTACTGGTGTAAATCAGAAATGTGATCCAGGAAGCTCCCTGTCTCCTTCCCTCTAAATAGGTGCAAATATTCAGGGAACTGGTGGCGTTTGGGGGGCGCTGCACAGAAACTGCACAGCTTGCGTAGCCATTGCTCAGACCGTCCACCGGCCGAGAGGGAGCACGCTGGGGAGCATTGCTGCAGGGACTGGGCGAAACCAAGCTCCTTCTGTAAAATTCCTCAGGACCCACGATTTAGATCTCAGCTGTCCAGCCCATTCCAGTCACCGAGCCTCAACGGAGAGTGGGCAGCCTGGAATGGATGGTGGAAGGAAACTGAGACCTTGCGCCGAAAGACCTGGGTGCAAGTCCTCACTCTGCCCTGAACACTCTGTGTGGCCAAGCCCAAGTCACTTGACATCTCTGGGCCCCTGTTCATTCATCCTGCACCCTGGGGCTGCTATGAGAACATATATGAACATGCGGAGGGCCAAGGATATATGAATGTTTTATGCTTTCTGTTGTAATAAATGTGGTTGGAAGTTGCTCAGGCGAGCCCCTGGGGGGTTCTGGGGTCCCTTTGGCTGTCTGTCACCCGGGAGCAGCCTTGGCAGGGTCCTGGGCACCCCGTCATATGGTACCTGCAGCAGTCCTGGTGGTGAGCGGAGCCTGCCTTCTGCAGCCAGCTGATGAGCCACAGTGGGCAGCTGGCGCCTGGGAAGGGAGGCTCTGTGTGGATCCAGGCCCTGGGCAGGGAGAGCTGGGCCTGACTGACTGACTTTCTCAACAAATGCTTGCTTCGTGCTGTGCCCAGTGCTGACTGCTAGGAATACAGGGGTAAATGGCATGGCAAAAACCCCCCAGCTCGGCCAAGATGTACACTGGTAGCCCTTCCCTGGGGCCTCTCTGGGGTCTGTCAGGTGCTCTCAGAGAGAGGGACAAGTAGAAGGTGATCTCAAGTGATGACATGATCAGTCCTTTACTGGCTCCAGTTTCTGTGCCTCTGGAGCCGGTGGACCTGAGTTCAAATTCAGACTTCACTACTTCCTGGTTTTGTGACCTTAGGCAAGTCATTTTTCTCTGAGCCTGAGTTTTTTTTGTGAAGTAGAGCTGATGCAAACATCCACCCGCAGCCCAGGGCCTGCCTGACACGTGGAACCTGCTTAATAGGTGGTCTCTGTGATTAGTGTTACCACAAATGGGTCTGACGATGCAGAGGCTCATGGGAACACGCCCAGAGGAGGAGGGCTGGGGGGCGTTCTAGGGGCCTGGAGGAGGTTCCAGTTTGGGGTGGACCTGTGAGGGGCTTGGAAGCCAGACTGTTCCCAAAGATAGAAGGAGACGAACTGGCCTGAATTAGGCTACTTGTTACACCACTACGTCTTTCTCTGGAGTCGTGTGGGGTGCTGAGTGGCATCCTTCCTGTTCTGGCTGCTGCTGTCGTCAGTGACCTCACTGTCAGCTGGGCCCTGCAGGGAACGGTCAGGGGCAGCAGTGCCCGCCCACCCGGCTGAGTCAACGTACAGGGCCCTGAGGGTGCCTCCCGCATCCTGCTGCATGTCAGTTTGGACATGGGCCCTGGCGGCCTCCTCCCTGGCCAGCGGAACCGGGCAGGCTGCAGACGGGGAAGGGGAACAAACGAGTTCACGCTGGTGCCCGGCTTGGCAGGGTTTACAGGAGCCAGAGCAAGGCCGTTGGATGCCGAGCTGGTCTCCCTGTGAGGCATTCCACCAAATTGAATTCCCCTCCCGACGGCCCATGGACCCCCCTCCCTGAATCTGTTCTCACTTTGAGAGCATGACCTCTGGGTGAGGTGTCACTCAAGGCAGTTTTTGTGTCCTAAGCAATTCAGTGTCAAAGTGGCTTCCTTTTTACCAACATCCAGCTCAGCAGGCCCCATCGGAAGACTTAAGACCAGCGGCCGTGAGGGAAGAGGACCAGCCTGCGTCTTGCTTGTGGCCCAGACCAGAAAGATACCTGCCTCTTTCCCATTCCCCTGAGAGGTGGCCAATGGGACAGGGTGTCCAGCTGGGTGGTGGAAAGAGTGTGGATTTTGGATCCAAGCGAGCGTGAGTGGAACCTCTGTGTTGTCACTTAGCAGCTGTGTGACCTCAGACTGCGGAGTGGGACAGAGGCCCCTGCTCCTGGGCCGATGGTGATGGGTGGATGTGGCAGCACTCCCATCACTGTTAAGTCACAGGGCAAGTCTGCCTCTGAAGGCGTTCGAGGAGGGGAGGGTGGAGGCACCAGCCACATCGCGGCAGCTGGCGATGACATAAAGCACGGCGGCTCAGCACCCAGAGGCCCAGCTTCCTTGCCTGGAAGAAGGGGCTGCCGCTAGGACTTGGGGGATATTAAACAAGCTGGTTGAAGAGCATGGACTCTCCGGCCAGACAGCTTAGATCTGTATACTGCTGTGCCATTTACTAGCTGTGTGACCTTGGGCAAGTTTCTTAACCTTTCGGGGCCTCGATTTCCCAGCTATAAAGTGAGGATAACAATAGTACCTGCTCACAGGATTGTTTTGAGAACTAAGTGAGTTAATATATGAGAAGTGCTCACATTCATGCCTGGCACATAGGAAGCATCCTTCAAGTTCAGCTGCCGTGAGGATGATGTAAGGCTCTTAGGACAGTGTGTGCTTCTCCCATTTGGACTGGGGGGTGTCCAAGTCCCCTGGACTCAGGACCTACATGAGGGCTCCAGGGCTTTCCCAGCCCCTCCTGCCCTGTCCCCCCAGCCCTCCAGTGCCTGTGGCAGAGATCGTGGCTGGGCAGCCCCCTGGTAGGCAGTGGACCTCTCACCTCTTCATTTAAGCAGCTTACAATGGAATTTTTGACAGGGAAGAAGCGGAGGAAGGTTAGGGTTCAAGGCCATGGAATAAATCGGCCTCTTGCCAGCATAAGGGTTTCTGGGCGAGTCGTAAGTGACCCTTTGCACTCAGTGTTAGCTGCCAGCGTTGAAGCACTTAATGAGCATTTATCCTCCCAAGAAGTCAGAGAGATCCGTGAGAACTCACCCTCCCCTGGCACTGAGTCTTGGAAGGTCGCCACCAGAGAGGCCCTTTGAAGGCAAATCCAACTCTCTTGTCTTAGAGTTGGGGAAACCAAACTCAGAGAGGGGGAGGGACTTACCCAAGGTGACACAGCACTTTAGTTGTAGGACTAGGAATTCCAGCCCAGTCCTCTTTGCACCACCCACTCTAAGATTAGCCAACTGTCGAAGGCCGGATCGTCGAAGCGCAGGCATATGATGACCACCAGATACCACCAGGAACTTGAAAGGCTCAGAGCTTTAGCAGGGGCAAGCTATCAGGAGGTGTATGATTTGGGGGCCAATAGCCCACCCACTCCCTGTGCATGCATCACACCAGGCACGGAAGCCGCATTCTCTCGTGTACCCCCGCAGCCCTCATAAAGGATACATTACCCTTCTTGGCCCCATTTCACAGATGAGGAAACTGAGACGTGATCACAGGTCTGTTGGACTCCAAAACCCGATCCGTAAACCACCATGCTGCCGCATCCCCCAGTGACCACATAATGGTGGCCATAGAGAAGGGAGCCGGGCAGAAGGGTGGCCTCAGGGTTGGTGTCGCATCTTGTACTTCACTACCCTCGAGGAAGCCGTGCACTTCATGGCCGGGGTCTGCAGCCACCCATCGCCAGGCATCATTGCTTGTTGGACTTCAGCTAAGTATTCAGGGCTTGGGAAACAGACCCAGCTTTCCCTCTTTTCTCACCATAGGAAACATTTTATCCCTGCCTAATAACCTAAAAACACCTAATTGCAAAACATGCCACTGGCCGTCAGCACAGCGAGCTGAGAGGAGCGTGGATTTGAGAACCAGACCAGCCTGAGTTTGAATCCCAGCTCTGTCACTTAGTAGTCTTGCCCCTTGGGCGAGTTGCTTGACCTCTCTGTGCCTCAGTTTCCCCATCTCATCTGAGCAACGAGGATAATGCTCACATCACCCCACAGTTGTGAGGATGAGATGAAGTCCATGTGTGTGAACCGCTGGTGCAGTTCCTGCCCATAGACTTGCCCACATGCGTCATGGACGGGAAGCTGCTGCTGTTATGCTCTGTTATAAAATAATTGTGAGAATAATTCTATCCCGAGGAAAGTAACAGTGTCTGGCACATAGCAGGCTCTCGATAAACATTGCGGAATGGATGAATTGCCTCCCGCGGTCTCTGCCTGCCCTGTTTTCCCTTTTGCCCTTCATTCTGGGTCTGGCTGGGGAAGGGCTGGGTCCTGCTGTGCTGTTCCTCTCATCCTCCTCAGCCGCCTTGACCTCCTCCTCTGTCACAAAGTGCATTAAGAATCAGCAAACTGACCCTGTAAGAGCAGCTGTCCTGCGGAGTCAGCGGATCTGGTTCTCCGGCATCTTCTCTCCGGAGGATGGAGGTGCCTGCATGGCCAACAGCAACATCCCCCTGCTCCGAGCCAGCCCAGGATGACCGTGAGAGCCCCACATTGGATTCTGCCTCTGCCTGGTGAATCCCGGACAGAATTGCCAACCAAATCCCCATTTTGAGGGATGATTTATGAGCTCGGGTGAGTTAAGAGGCAAAATGAACACAGCATGATTTTCAGATCACAGGCTAGGAGTGTTCGGCCTTGGCAGAGAGAAAAATCATCTTTGCCTTGTAAACGGAGCAAATATGGTGTTGAAGAGGGAATAAATCCAGGCCCCAAGATGTCATTTTTACAATTGCTTTTTTGGCGTGTGGCTTCGTAGTGCCTTCTGCAAAATGTTCACGGTCTCACACGCACATGCACACATATACACACACTCTTACTGGGTCTTCTTGTTGGGGGAGAGTTACTCTCCCAGTCTGGCTGCCTGGAGAACTGCACACTTTGCCGGATAGTTTGTGAAAACCACCTGCTTCCCAGTTTTCCAAGGACCCCTGAGTTTGTTTCCGGGAGGCAGCGTTTTGACTTGGAGATATGCCTGGGTTCAGATCCCCAGCATTTACCAACTGAATGAAATTGGGCAAGTCACAGAGTCCTCTGAATATCAGTTTACTCGTCTGTAGAACGGCGGGGGGCAGGGTTAGGCAGCCCCAGCACAGTGCCTGGCACGTTACAGAACATGAGCTGTGTTCCTTCCCTGCCTGCACACACGCCCTTCCCTGTGCCTTTCCCGTCTCTCCTTTTATTGGGTAACAGAGCACTTTGACTTATCTGGCTGAAAATATCATATCTACTTTCATGAGTTTTGTTTTTGGGAGTTTTTTTTTTTTTTTCTGAAAACCAAAAACAAAACGCCAGTTTCCATGGAAAAATCAATGTCGCTGATTTTGGCAGGCCGTGCTGCACATTCCTGACCCAGGCTGAGTGTGTTTTGAGAAAGAGCTGTCATCAGCCTCAGAAGTGGTGATGTTGCAATGCCTTGGACAGAATGGGTCAGGCTTAAGGGTGGCGAGCCAACTTCCCGGTAGTCACATGTTTTGGGGGCCCTGTCTGCTCTATCTGTGGCTGGAGGCTGTCGAAGTGCAGAGGAAATGGATTAGAAGCACCCGTCACTGGCAGACGGGGCTTTAGCACAAGGAGGGTAATGAGATGAAAATATTAACCCCAGACGTGGGAAGGACAGGCAGAACTGGCAGTTGCTGATCAGATGCTGCGGCCCCGTGGTGGTCTCCCTGTGGCCTGGAGTGACACATCCATGATTCCTCCGTCAGCTTCTGAAGACCAGACGTCCTCGGGTCACGCTGGGTGATTATCAAAGCAAAGCGCTCACCTCTGAATTATCCTGCTGGATTTGTCACTCTCGAGCTGCTGACCATTCGTGGCTCCGTGTTCTGCACCCCCTCCCCAAAGATTTTTTTCCCCAAGCAGTTTCTAATTAAGATGCATCTTGGCTGTTTTCTTTTTCTTTTTGTTTAAAAGACTTTCCACCAGTGCAGGGCATAATTTATTTCTCTGGAAAATATAGTAGCAGGTTGTTGTAAAGAGAAACCTCGAGGTTAGGAGCCTTGGGTCCCCGTCCCAGCCCTGGCGCCAGCAGCCCGTGAGCCGGCGGCCGCCTTTGGGCCTCCTCTGGTCTTTAGTACAAAGAGGTTTGCACCCTGGGCCCTCACCATCCTCTCTGTGATTCCCAGTTCATTTCTAGGCTGATTTCCTTTTTTCTCCTCTGCAAGGCTATTCGGGCTGTTCCGGTTCTCTTGAAATTTGAAATTTTAGTAGCAAGTCTTGTTCCTGTTCGGGAGGAGTGATTCAGGGTATCTATTCCCAGAGCGAGCTGCCGGGATGCAGAAGATGATTCATATTGAAACTGACATTCCCTCCTGGTTGGCGCGTGTTCCCGCCCACTCTCCAAAGACCTTTCCTTCCTTGGAAACAAGGCTGAGCCCACAGCAGCCAGCCAGCCTTGTTTTCTTCACACCGCATTGATGGCAAGCACTTGCCAAACTTCCCAGCAAATTCAGTGACAAATAGGTATGTGAATTCACAGAATCTCAGACTGACAGTGCCAGCTGGATTCTTTGAAACCATCTGGTCCCGGGTCTGAGGATGGGGAAAGAGGCATCAAGAGGGACAGGGACTCTAGATGGCCTGACAGCCGGGCTTCAAATCCTGGTCTTTGTAATGACTTTTGAAAAATTGAGATATAACTGATAGCTTACATATAGTAAAAGGCACAAATCTTAAATGCACAGCCCCTGAATTTTACAATGAATACCCCTGTAACTACCACGCAGAAGGAGACGGAGAGCATCTCCATTGCCCCAGAAGCTTCTCTCAGGCCCCTCCTGGTCAGTAGCCCACAAGGGTCACTACTGTTCTGACTTCTGTCAACTTAGATTCGTTTTGTCTGCTTTAAAATTTCATATCATACCGTTTGTACTCTTTTATGGTTTATTTTTTTCGCTCATAATTAGACCATGAACTGTCGTTCATTCGTTTTCAGGTTTAGCCATTCTATTGTTGCTGGGCTGTTTTGTTCCAGTACTTGGTAATTTTGAGTAAAGCGGCTGTAAACACTTTTTGTTGGTTTAAAACTTAGTGGCTTGGATTATATTGACAGTTTTGCGACCGTTACCACGATCAATTTTAGAACATTTTCATCATCCCAGAAGGAAACCCTGTACCCGTTGGCAGTCACTGCCCATTTCTCCCAAACCCTCCCTTCCCCACCAGCGCTAGGCCACCACTAATCTACTTTGCATCCCTCTATAGATTTGCCTATTCTGAGCACTTCATATACAAGGAATCCTACGATATCGGGTGTTTGTGGCTGGCTTCTTTCACTGAGCATCATGTTTTGAGGTTCATCCACATTGTGGCCTGTGTCAGTTCTTCATTCCTCTTTATTGCCAAGTAATATTCCACTGTTTGGATATCCCGCATTTTCTTTATCCATTCAGCAGTTGGTGGACATTTGGACTGCATCTACTTTTTTTGGCTATTACGGATAATGCTGCTATGAACATTCATGTCTAAGTTTTTGCCTGGACATAGGTAGGTGTTTATTCCTCTTGGGTATATGCTTAGGAGTGTAACTGCTGGATCACATGGTAACTCCATGTGTAACCTTTTGAGGAACTGCCAGACTCTTCTGCAGTGGCTGCAGCATTTTTCATTCCCATCAGGAGTATTTGAGCGTTATGAATGCTTTTGTACATGCTCTTAGTGGAAACAAGCAATCATTTATGTTGAGATCTACCCAGGATTTGAACTGCTGGTCATACTGTATTAGTATGTTCAGCTTTAGTCGAATGCGGCCAGTTTTCCGAAGTGGGTAAACCAATTGGTAATCCCACCAGCCATGTCTGAGAGTTCTGGCTGCTCCATTATCCTCACCAGTGCTTGCTGTTGTCAGTATAATTAATATTAGCCTCCTGCTGGATGCTGCCCCACCCCACCCCAAGGTCAAAGGCCCAGCTTCCCTGGCCTGTGCTCCCCAGGGCCTGCTCAGCCCTTATCTGGAGGGGGTCCCTGTGCTTCCTGCCTTAACTTGGAGTGAACCAGGCCTCCCAGACCAGCCACCTCTAAGTCTCCTCGCAGCAGAAGGAATGGTCAGCAATGTCTGCCTTCACCAGCCCCTCCCCATGCTATCTCTCCGGTGGCGTGGGGTGGCCTCTCTGCTTCCCCGCCCACTGCAGCTGTGACACACGGGCCCAAGATGACATGAACTGGAACTTGTCTAGTTTGGTGACCATGTCAGGAAAGGGATCTTAACAGAGAAAATGTTGACCTGGGAGTAAGGAGCCTTGAGCTCTCCAAATCCTGGCTCCACCACCAACTCACTGGGCAGGTGTCCCTTTTCCTTTCTGAGCCTCAGTTTTCTCTCCTGTGGAATGGCGATGATGACAGCTTCTCACTGGATTGTCCTTGAGATCACGTGAGACCATTGCTTTACCTGTCAATGATTGTTCAGTGCCTATTGTGTGCCTGACACTCTTCTAGACAGAGGGGAAGCTGCAAGGAGCAAGGGGGGCACCCACGTGGACCTCCCAGGCTAGTGGGTAGACGAATGCATGAATTGAAACTTTAATTAAGGCAGAATGAGTGCTGTGAGAGAGAAGGTCACACTAAGGGCTCCTCAGCTCAGTCTTGGAGGGATGGGCTTCAGAAGGTTCCCTGGGAAGGGGCCTGAAGCATGAATGAAGAAGCAGGAGAAAGGGGGGTACAGAAACACACGTGCAAAGCCTAGAGGGGAGATTGAGCAAGACCGTGGCCTCTGGGGGTCTAAGACATGTTCAGTGTGGCTGGAGCGGGTGGCAGCGAGGTAAGAGACCATCTGTGAGCAGTGCTGGTATATAATGGGGTCCCGTGAATGTAGCTCCCTGGGATTTTTCTCCCCACCCCAGACCCCAAGAGCCAGAGGACCTAGCTTCTAATTGCTTCTTGGCCCTCAGTCAGCTCTGTGACCCAGACAAGGCCCGTTCCTTCTCTGAGCTCATTTCCCCACTGTACAGTGTGGGCATCTGGTATATGGTCTCTCGTATTACTTTTCGGTCCTAAAATGGTAAGTGATTGGGCCACTTCTGGGTGTGTTTCACTCTGGCTGGTGAGAGCCTGGTGCAGCCAGGTGGGCAGCTGGCTCAACGACGAGGCAGCGATGCTGCACCGGTCATGGTGGCCCCACACGGGGTGGGGACCGAGCCAAGGCCACTTCTCTGGAAGGTGGGAGCCAGGGCTTCACTTCCCCCCGCTTTTGGGGCCTCTGAGGCGGGCAGGTTGGTCCCTCGCTCCATGGACGGCTGCTCTCCCAAGCATAAGCGTGAGAACCATGCAGGGATCCATAGGGATTGTTGAGAAGTTGTGGAGAGAGCCTAGAGGACAAAGAGACCCGGAAGTGTGCTGTCAGCACAATCTGGAGCTAATACTCAAGTCTGTTTTCTTTTCCTCGAGTCTGAAGAAAGGCGGTTTGAAATCCACTGCTCTCGTTGTTGTTTTAATGACTGCATAAAGCACAATTGCATTTTCTCCCCCAATAACTTTGAATTCTGGGAATAGATCATGGGTGTAATTGCTGTTATCTAATCCTGCCGATGGCCAAGCAAATGATTAGGATGGGAGGAAGGGAGCCCTCTGCCTGCCTCTTACTTCCCCCAGGCAGGGCCCGGCTCCCCAGATAACGCTGTTCCTGAAATAGCAGTTGCCCAGAAACGTGTCTGGATGTTGTTTCACAGCAAGTGACTGATAGCATGAGAGCACGTGAGGAGTTTGAATTCTTTCTTTCTTCTTCTTTTTTTTTTATGAGGAAGATTGTCAGTGAGCTAACATCTGGGCCAATCCTCCTCTATTTTATGTGGGATGCCACCACAGCGTGGCCTGACAAGTCGTGCTAGGTCCATGCCTGGCATCCAAACTCACGAACCCCAGGCCACTGAAGCAGAGTGCGTGGACTCAACCACTATGCCACCGGGCCGGACCTGAATTATTTCTTAAGCTGTAATTCAAGTCCGCAACTTTGCATTGAGTACCTGCTATGTGCCAGACTCTGAGCTGGGTATGGAGTGGTAAGAGGGTGCAAAAAAGAGCAGGACACGATGAGCTCCTCGGAGACAAGACAAATGACAGCTGCTTACGCCACCAGACAGAACGCGTGCCTAAGCAACGCGGCTGCGAGAGAGAATGTCGCTGTCTATGGAGAGCTGCCGAGAGAGTTCCTGAGACCTTTTTTTTTTTTCTGAGGAAGATTAGCCCTGAGCTAACGTCTGCTGCCAGTCCTCTTTTTTCTGAGGAAGACTGGCCCTGAGCTAATATCCATGCCCATCTCCCTCTACTTTATGTGTGGGATGCCTGCCACAGCATGGCTTGACAAGTGGTGCATAGGTCCATGTGTGGGATCCAAACAGCAAACCCCAGGCCACCAAAGCGGAGCACGCGAACTCAACCAGTACGCCACCGGGCTGACCTCCTGAAACCGTTTTTTAAAGTGTTCAAAAGTTCTCCACATTTCACTGATGGGGAATCACAAAGATGGTGGCATTTGAGAGGAGTCGTATGGGGGGGGTGGCTCTTGGGTGCCAGAGTCGCTCAGGGTGTAAATTTTGAGAAACATCAATGAAATTTCTGTTCTAGGTGGAGGAACAGCACAGGCCAAGCTTAGGAAGTCATGCCAGGGAGAGTGTTTGTGCTCAAACGGGGGCACGGTTGTGGGGAAATGGGCTGTAGGCTCAGAGGGAAGAGGCCTCGTCTGTGCGTCCAGCACCCAGCCAGGCCCTCCCCCAGAGGTCCCTGCACAGGGCCGACTCCTTCGTTAGATACAGTGCCTGGAGATCACAGAACTATTGTGATTTTAATTTCTTTTAAAATCAGAAGAAAAATATGAATATAATAATGTGTAATAATGAATCCAGCCTGGATTATATTCCTCTTCCTACCAATGCCATTGTACAGGATCTTTTTTTTTTTTTTTTCCTTTTTCTCCCCAAAGCCCTCCGGTACATAGTTGTATATTCTTCGTTGTGGGTCCTTCTAGTTGTGGCATGTGGGACGCTGCCTCAGCGTGGTTTGATGAGCAGTGCCATGTCCGCGTCCAGGATTCAAACCAACGAAACACTGGGCCGCCTGCAGCGGAGCGCGTGAACTTAACCACTCGGCCACGGGGCCAGCCCCTGTACAGGATCATTTTAAATTTTTTTATGGAGGCAGGACTCGTGGAAGTCCTAATGCAGCCCTGCTCCTGCGGCCTGGTCTTCCTCGCTGGGTGAGGGTCCCAGAAACCTGCGGCTGCTCAGACTTGGTGGGACGGGTCCCTTCCTTCTTATCGTTGTCATGAAAGCCGGCAGATAAACCCGCCGACTCAGGTTCTTTGTCTGCATTGGTGTGGGGTGTAGGGGGCCTCGCCGCAGGTGCCCACGTGCTGTGTAGGCACCTTCTCGGGAGCTCCGTTCATTCCTTACGGTGCCTCTTTGAGGTGTCACGACGATGAGGAAACTGAGACTCTGAGGGGAGAAGGGACTCGCCCAAGCCTGCAGAGAGGCAGAGCGGCAGTTCAAACCCAGCCTTGTCCACCTCCAGAGTCCACACGTTCTGTTTCCCTGCCTCAGGGACTGTATCCCCCCTCAACGGGCCAGGACCTCCTGCGTCACCTGCCTCGTGCATCCCCAGTGTGACCTCAGGCCGAGGTGGTGCTTTTCGGGTATCCAGAGGTAACGGCGGATGGCAGAGAAGGGTCCATGTGTGTTTATTGACTAAAAGGAGGTTGTGACATGCTTCCGTTGACGCTGCTCAGCCCTGGTCCTTTGCGTCCCCCTTTCCTGCATTAGGCTGTAAAAGTAAAGCCAGAGTGGTTACTTATCTTCCCCAAACCAGGGAGGACAAAACCCTGAACACCCCAGACAAGGCTATTGTATGGCACTCACCACGGTCTGGGAAAATGTCACACCGGGGCTGGAGTGGGAGAAGCCGCATTTCCCGTTCTTGCCCAAATCCTACTTCAGGGTCCTTCTTTCCGCTGGGGATGTGGCTTCATCCGAAGGGCCTTGAATTCCTGGGGCGTGAGCCACATCCACACCCAGATGTAAGTGCAAAAACAGGTCCCTTGACCAACGAGACACACTCTCTGGATTCCCCTAGGCTCCAAGGGTCAGAGTGCAAAGCTGGGCACCTCCACAGACACCATCCCCCAAAAACATCCTGGAGTCTGCAGTTCAACTCACTGACTGGGGAGGAAGCAAAACCCCTGAGGCAAGATCCTGGCGATTTGAGGCAGTTACCCCAACTGGATAGGAGCAGAGGCTTTGGCACCATTTTCTGGCTGTGTGGTCTTGGGAAAGTGAACTAACCTCTCTGTGCCAAAGTTTCCTCTCCTGGAAAAATAGGAATAATAGTATCTACCTCATAGAGTGGTTGTGAGAGTTCAATTAGTTAATACATATGAAGGGCTTCGAGTAGTACCAATGAATAGTACCTGCTGTTATCATCATCATCATCATCATCATCGTCATCTTTACATTAATATTGTCACAGCTGTCCAGGGAAGCAGGAGAGTTGGGTCCCACCTCTGCTCTACCAGTGATTGTCAGTGTGACCTTGGACAATGCACCTTCCCACCCCTCCCTGAGACAGTCTCGCTGTCTGTGAAATGAGCAGTTTGGACCAATTTGTGGCCCTTAACCAGGGAAAAGCCTCAGAATTACCTGCAGGGCTTTTGCGAACTTGGACTTCCAGGTTCCATCCCCAGGAATTCTGAGTCCCTGGGTCTGGGGCTGCTCCAGGGATCTGTGTTAAAAACAGAATCTCAGGGGGCTGGCCCCGTGGCTGAGTGGTTGGGTTTGCACACTCCACTTTGGTGGCCCAGGGTTTCGCCGGTTTGGATCCTGGGCGTGGACATGGCCACGTCAGGCCGTGCTGAGGCGGCGTCCCACATGCCACAGCTAGAAGGACCCACAACTAGAATATACAACTGTGTACTGGGGACATTTGGGGAGAAAAAGCAGAAGAAAAAAAGAAGCTCCATCAGTGGTTCTGACATACAACCCGGGTTAGGAACCACAGGACCCTCCTGGGCCTAAAGTCCATCGTTCCTGAAGTGCCTGGTCCCCTCCCACAGCCCCGTTAGTGCCTGTGGCAAGGGCGAGCCCCCTGCCCCCAGTAGGGGCTGAGTCTACCACCTGGGTGGGGTCCCAGTTCAGCAGCAAAGCTGGGGTGGCCTGGAGAGCAGCCGTGTGGGGTGAGGGGTCCGGCAAGTCTGGGGGTTTTCATCTGGCAAATGTTTGGTGAACGTGGCATTTGTAACTGGGAGGCAGAGCAGTTGTGAAAAGGGGGTCCTTTCCTGGCGTGTGGTACTTAGGGCTCCTCCTACCCCCGGGTAACACAGGATATTCTCAGGGTGACTATGAACTGTCTCTGAGGTGTGGTTTAGAAGGGCTGGGGTGTGCATGTCTGTCAGCCCCTCGTTCCTGCATTGCCAGGGAGAGGATTTTGATCAGAAAAGCCTCTAAGAAGCTTTGTTATCACAAATGGCCCATCTCCTTGGGCACTGGCAGGGCCCCACCTGCCGGAGCTCATTCTGCTGTCCAGCCCACCCACAGACCCCCGCCTGGCACAGCCACCTGGCTCAGTACCCTTCAGCTGGCTCTGCTCCCTTCTCTGATCAGTAGGAACCTGCCAGGGAGCCAGGAAACCAAAGTCCCTTTCTCCCTCCTGAGGCCGAATGGCAGAATCTTCCTTCCTGCCTGCAAGCCCCATGTTCCTTTGTGAGTTAGACTGGATTTGTTTTTCTCTTTGAAGAACACGCTCTGCAGTAGAAACTGCTTCCTGAAGGTAGGCGCAGCTCTGACTGACCTTCGCGGCCAGTGCCGGTCCTGGCTAGCAGCACAGATGCTGGAAACGGGCAGGTGGATAAACCAGCCTGGCTCCTGTCCTGAGACCCAATCCCGGGGCAGTGGGGCTGTGCAGCCCCCAGCGTGGGAGCGGAGGCCAGCAGGCCACTGGGCACGAGCTTGTGAAGAGTCTTGGTAGTTGTCGTCGCTTACACATTTACCCACATCGGTTTGGCAGATGTCTTGAGGTGCTGGGTAAGCATCTTGTCAACTTCAACACAGCTGACAAAGTTGTGACATGAAGAATGTTTAGACTTTGCTGTTTTCCCCGACCTCCAGCTGATCCCGTGTAAGCATCGCTCCTCCTTCCAGAGAGCTGACTTGTGCCCCAGATTTCCCCATGTCAGCAGGAAGGGTCTCTGTGGGGTGAAATAGAGATTTGTTATCATCCTTATCCTCTGAGTCTGTGTGCCCGGCAGGAAGGCACGTTTTGTGTCTGGTTTGCTGCTGGCTTTTGGGGCTGGTGTCCCATGGGATGGAGTGATGGGGACGGATGCATGAGGATGGCTGGAGAATTTTCATTTTTAAGCTACTCCTCTTAGACACGAAAGCTTGAAAGTGGAATTTTCCTTCTTCTCAAGGCTGCCGTTCTTGATGCTTCTTCTCAGTTGGAGAGTGATGAAGTTTGAACAGATCCCTGTATCCCGTTTGGAATTATCTGAGTGTGAAAATCCTTTTCTACCCCTTAAAATTACTCCATCTCTTTTTTCCTCTTTTTAAAAATTTATAAACAGGGGCTGGCCCGGTGGTGTAGTGGGTAAGTTCACGTGCTCCCCTTCAGTGGCCCAGGGTTTGCAGTTTCGGATCCTAGATGTGGACCTACCCCTGGCTAATCAAGCCATGCTGTGGCGGCCTCCCACATACAAAATAGAGGAAGATTGACACAGATGTTAACTCAGTGACAATCTTCCTCACCAAAAAGAAAGAGAAGAAAGATAAACATAATATATGCCCATTGTAGAGAAATTAGAAACTACAAATATGAACCAGAAAGAAAAGCTTCTGAACACCACCCAAAGGTGACCCATAGTTTTGTGTGTCTGCACATGTGTCCCCATGAAAATGAATAGATGTAAATATGCATTTTTACAAAAAAAGAATTATATGGTAAATACTATCTTGTGATCTGCTCTTTTCACTTCACAGTATTTTGTGGTCTTTTCAAGCTGTTAAACACTAAACGTTGTATTGTCACATTTAATGACTGTGTGGTATTCTGTTATATGGATGGACTATGTATATGTGTGTGTATTTATATTCATACATATTATATCTGGGTTTTTTTTCTTACCCCTATTACTGGACATTTAAGCTCTTTCTGATTTTTTGCCATTCTAAGCAATGATAAGATGTTTTCTAATTCAGTTCACTACTCTTTGCATGTTTTTCCTAATGTTTTCTTTGGATATGTTTTTAGAACAGGACTAGCTAACATGATCTAGCATTTACCACAGGCCGCCCTGCTGAATACTTTAAATATATTATCTATTTAATCCTACACATGATTCTGTACAGAAATATCCGTATTTTACAGATGAGGACACAGGCCCAGAGAGGTTGCATACCTTGGTCGAGGTCACACAGCCAGCAAATTGCAGAGCCAGGATTGGAACCCAAGCTCTTTGACCCCAGAAGCTTCTGATACAAAAGGTTAGGTCTGTTCAGCCTCCCACAGTGTGGTTTAAGGTGCCAGTCTCCTGCTTCCGCTTTTCCAGCTCTTCACTGTGTGACTGCCTTGCCTGAGGCCTGGTCCCTCAGAGTGCCCCCACACATTCAGTCGCACGATAAGGACAGGAAGGGAAGAACTGGTGGTGTTTGCTCCATGCCGCTATGACCTAGATGTGGTTCTCAGTCCCTGGCAGGTGCCTTCTAGGGAACCATCCAGGACCAGGAAGATGAGGCCACTGGAGACCCACGTCAGGGGAGCTGTGAGCGTGTCTGCACAACTCGACAGGGTTGGCCGGCCTGCGGGGCTGGGCTGAGGTGCAGCCAGGCTGAGAGCGTGCTTGAGCTGGGAGGTTCCTTGCAGGACTGGGCTCTGTCCCCGGGAATCCGTGCAGGCCCCTCTCGGGTAGAGCTGGGTCTGTGCATGGCAGCCTGAGCCCTCAGCAGTGAGAGCACTGGGAAAGGGAAGATGTGAGCGAGGGGCAGATCCAGGACAGGGGCTATGGGGGTGGCTGGTGAGCAGCTAGACTGGGCAAAGCCAAGGCCAGAGCCCGGAAGGTAAGGTCTGTTCTGCAGGCACTCACCAGTGAGCACTAGGGGGTCCTCCAGCCCCGAGGCGAGACCAGGGCCCTCTTCTCATCACCCTCCCTGTTCCCAGCTCCTCGGCAGTGGCTCTGCCCTTTGGGGATAACGAGAGGTCCAGCTGCCTCAGACTTTGAAGCTCTGCCGTGGAGCTGGGTCCTGGGACATGGCTGGCCTTGGGACACTGGCAGAACAAGCATCTCTAAGGAGCAGAGGCTCAAGGATTCTCGCCTTGGCCGCCTCGCGGGGAAAGTGTGTCTTGGCCCTGCGGAAAAGACGGCCGGGAGCGCTTGCCCTCTTTTCCGCTGAGTTCTCTCTTCCTGATTTATCCATAGATTGAGCTTGATGATCTGACTCATATTCATTCCACTAATCACGCGAGTTATTTCTGCAGTTTAGGTCTTCGAATAAGTGCACTTGGTTGCTGAATATGTGATCAGCCACAGATTTCTCATTCTTTAAACCCAGGGAGCGGAAATGCCAACATAGAAAGCCATTCCACAATGGCAGAGATTTCCGAAGCACTAAAATCAGACCATTCAAAGCTCCGGCCCCTAGACCTCCCATCGCACTGCCGCTTGGCCCGTCAGCGTTCCCTGCAGAGCCCAGGGTGGGGGGTCTTTATCTGGAAAACCCCGGGGGGATGACAATCAATAGGTAATCTGCTCACATTCTTTTTACTTAACCCGAGAATTGGTCTGCCTCTGAAGTAACTTGATCTGGAGGAGAAAATGCACTTGAGGGCTTCCAAAGGGTGTAGGTCTGCTGGGAAAAGCTGCCATGGGCTTTGAGGTTGGAACGGTCAGCGTCTGTCCCGGCTGCCCAGAACTTCGCTGTAACCTTGAACCACAGCTTCACCTCTTCCTCCGTATCATCATCACGGTCGTCACCAGCAGCTGGGCCCCAGCGCCAGCGGAGCAGTCACGGGACAGGACTTATCATCCATTCGTTCAGTTTATCCAGCAAAGCAGTGTTGAACCGTTATAGAGTTCCACGTGTTGGAGTGGACACTGGAGATTTCAGAGAGAAACTAGACCTGGGCCCTGTGCTTACATTGCTCTGGCTCTCATGAACGGGAAGATGCTGGGCTCAGGAAACAAGTGTTGGAGTGGAAAGGACCAGGCGGCGCTGGGCTATTTCCTGTCTGCGGGTGACGGGATGGATCACGTCAGAAGTCTTGAGCCAGCTATTGAGCAGACGCTGGTTTTGTTTATTTCTCTCCGAAGCCTTCGGATGCTGCAGGGTGGGGCGGGCTAGAGCTCGGTTGAGGGAACACTTGTCCCAGCAACAGTGGAGTGACAGCTACACCACGTACCTTGTTTGGATCCTTCCTGTCTCCCCGGGCCAGTAACACTAACTCGCAGCCCCAAAGCACGGAGGAGGGGATGGTCTCCAGCCGAAATAAGTATTTTGGGGCAGAATCCAAGAGCGTGGCCTGAGATAACAAAACATACAGGAGCCATAATTCCAGGACAGCCTTCCATCCTTCCAGACTGACTGTCTCATTTTGTTTGCCCTCAAAATTTACATGGTTTTTAAAAATCAAACCTAGTAGAATACTATAAATGACTCTTAGTTCTTTCCAGGTGGCCCCTTTGAGAGGCTAGTTGACATTCCCCGATGCTGCACAGCCTCAAACAGCTCTAGCCTCCCATCTGAGAACTGCGTTCAGGAGCCGGTGCCTGACCACGCATTATCACCGCCTGCTGATTTGTTGTCATTCACCAGACTGGGACCTCAATAAACCCTGTTTCTGAAAAATAGGTCTCTGCCTGTCTCTCTGGAGATTCAGAACCTGAGTTAGAATTTTGCTTTGCTGTTTGTTATTATCATGACATTGGGCAGATCACTCGGCTTCCCTGGGTTTGTTTCCTCATCTGTGAAATGGGCGCAGTCCCATCTCCCCCGGCTGTGCTGGCATGACGCAGAAGTACCTGACCTGGTGCTGGGCGCCCTGCAGTGCTAACCTCTCCCCGTCTCTCTTCACCCCACCCCCTAGTTTATGAGAGGACGCGAGAGATGTAGAAAGAGTGCTGGGGTGAGCGGGCAGGAGGCCTGTGTGATCCTAGGCCAGTAATTCACCTCTTGGACTCAGTTTCCTCATTTGTAAAATGGGGAATTGTTTCCTAACTTTGGCCAGCCTCAAAGGGTTAGGATTAGAAGGGTTAAACAGAAAGAATCCTAAGACAGTTTTTTTAGATATAAAATGTTGGACAACTGCGTGCGTGATCTTAGAATCTGAGGCCGAAGCGAGTTCAATCCCAAGTCGGTACCAAGTGGCCGCTGTCTGGGGACATGTCTGAGAAGGTCCCTGGGGACCCATTCAGCTCCACCTGGGGTCTGGGCACTTGCATTTTCTAGCCCAGGAGCTGTGGGAGTCCACAGATCTGCCCAGATGAAACACAGCCAGTGTCCGCTGCCTAGCAGGAGCCTGGGACCTGCTGGGCTGAGTGACCACAGGGCTCTGAGCAAGGGGAGGTTGGAGGGTGGAAGAATGTCTGGCCCCTGCCAAACAGCAGCTGTCTCAGTCGCTTGGGGCTGCTATGACAAAAATACCATAGACTGGGTGGTTTTAAAAACAAACATTTATTTCTTACCGTTCTGGAGGCTGGGAAGTCCAGGATCAAGGCTCCAGCAGATGTGTTGTCTGCTTGAGGCTGGCTTCCTGCTTCATAAAGGACCATCTTCTCGCTGTGCCCTTACATGGTGGAAGGAGCAAGAGAGCTCTCTGGGGTCCCTTTTCTAAGGGCACTAATCCTATTCATGAGGGCTCCACCCTCACTACCTGCTCACCTCCCAAAGGCCTCACCTCCTAATGCCATCACATTGGGAATTAGGATTTCAACATATGAATGCAGGGGCACGCAAACATTCAGTCCATTGCAGCACCCTTGAACAGGGAACATCTCTAGGGAGGAAACAGGTTTTCCTTGGAAATGAAAGGCACGTATGGATGGCAGTCCCTGCTGCTTTGGTTATTTCTAAGAGGGCGAGGCTCTGGTTGTAGGTGGCGTTTCCTGTTCTCAAAGAGAAGGGAAACCCGGGGACCTGATGCAGGCTGTAGAAGAGGTGAACAAAGACCAAGCAGGCTGGTGGAGTTTAGGAAAGTCCCATGGGACCATCTACTTATATTGCAGTCATGACAGTGGCAGCTCCAGGGTCTCAGGGCTGGCATACAGTAGATGCTCAATAAAGTCTGTAGCAGCAATAAATGGATCAGTGGAAAGTAACAGTCCTGGACAAAACCAGCACTCCAGGGACTAACAGATATTTCTTACCCACGCTAACTGTCCATCTCTGAAGCCCGTGCTCCTAATCACATCTCTGTAAGGCCTCTTCAGTTGTGTTCGTCAATCAGGTGTCATTGCTGCCCTGCTCTCTTGGTTACAGTAAATGTCCCTTAAGTGCAAGAGCCTGGGATCTGGTGAGTGGAGGGTAGGGGAGGCGATGCGTGAAAGTTCCAGTTGTTCCACACCCTCACCAGTGCTTGGTATTGTCATTCTTTTTATTTTTAGCCTTTCTGGTGGAGGAAACACTATATTATTTGTTGAACCCCTTGAAATGTATTTATTTATTCATTCTGCACTTTTGTTCAGTCCCTACTCTAGGCTAAGCACTAGAGAGAACAGAGCCGAATAATCGTGGTCTGTACCCCGTGGGCTTGCGTTGGACAGCTGGGGTGCGAATCCTGCCCGGCCACTTCCCAGCTTTGCTAACCTCGGGCAAAGTCATCTCACTGAGCCTCAGTTTCCTCATCTGCAAGATGGGGTTCATACCTCAAAGAAATGTTGTGAAGATTAACTGTGATGATGTCTGTAAAGGGCCTGGCCTACAAAGAGATTAAGTTGATGTTGGCTGTGAGTGTTATTCATTCATTTTGTCTGCTGGCTGGCAAACGGTAGCGGGCACCAAAGGTCTCAGAAAAATCTGTGAGAGAAGAATTTAATAAAAGTAATAGCTAACATTTATTGAACACTTACTGTGTGCCAAGTGCTGTTCTAAGTGCCTTTTATATATTACTATTAAAAATTCTATTGATTTCCGTAATGTTTTACAAATTGGGAAAAGGCCATGTGGTTTGATTTTCATAGCAGAACACATGGTTGTAATTGTGTATGAACCCAGTGGCTTTCTAGGAGCATGAATCTAGAACCTCAGAGGGAGTGAGCTGGGAACTAATGACATGTACTTCGCCTCTTTGTGGCTGTTTAGTGACCTTCACGTACCTGCTCCTGCCCTTTGTTCAGAACCTGAGGGCTAATAACTTAAGAAGGTGAGAGATCAGTGTTTGGTATAGTTGGAAGGGTCCTGGGTTCGTGGTTCCCATACTGGGATCCTTGTCACTGAGAGGTGTGGTTTTAGGGTAGGTCTCTCCCCTCTCTGAACCTCGGAGTTCCCAGTTGTTTAGACTGATGAACTCAGTGTATCAGTTAGCTACTGCCATGTAACAAACCAACCCAAAACTTAGTGGCGTGAAACAAAGGCCATTTATCATTTCTCATGAGTCTGTGGGTCTTGGCTGGGCTAACTCATTTGTCTGCAGTCGGCTGGTAGGTCACCTAGGATGGCCTCAGTTGGATGACCCAGCTTTGCTACATGTGGACCTGGACTTCTTCTTGTGGCAGAGACAAGGGTCCACAAGAACAGGCGGAAGACTGCATAGCCCCTCAAGACGTAGGCTCAGAACAGGCACACACACGTCCTTCACATTCTGTCCATCAGGCGAGGTAAGAGGCCAGCTGGATACACGGAGACAGACTCCATCTCTTGATGGGAGCAGCTGCTATGTCACATTGCCGAAGCCGTGGATACAGGGAAGGGTGGAGAATCAGGAATGTTTTTGCAACCCACCACACTCAGAGTCCTTCCTACTCTAAAATCTCCAAAATCAAATCGCTTGTGGATCAGCCTAGAGAAAGAAGTTGGATTCCCATTGTCTCAGGCCGAGGGATATGCTTTTCCTGGGTCTGAGATAAACTGGCCAGGTATCCAGTCACTGTTGGTGCTGAGCTCAGCTCCAAATGGACAGAAGTAAAGGACATGTTTTTACTCTGTCACTCGCTCTGCATTTATTGAGCACCACCTGTGTGCCAGGTACTGAGCCAAGCCCTGAGGAGCTAGACTAGCCCCTGTTCATAGGGCACCCTCAGTCCTTTAGGATAACAGGCATGTGCATGGTGCGTGTAGCATGTAGCATGATGCATGTAGGATGTAACATGATGCATGTGCATGCTAATGCAGCACACATGGTGTTCACGGGCTCACGGAGAAGGCCCTCCTGGGGCCTGGTTTAACACCAGCGACGTCCCTGCAGCCCGGTGCCGAGGCAGATCCATGGGCCTCTTTTCAGACCACATACAAATCAGGAAGCCTTGGGGCCCGATGGTTCCGTTTAAACTCCGTGGCTCTGCAGTTAGACAGCCCTGTCCAAACCCCCGCAGCACTGGGCAGCCAGGAGATGGAAAAATAGAACAAGGGGTCCAGCGCCAGCGTGCGGGTTTGATTAGTCTTCTCCTGTGCTCTAGGACTGTCTGTGTCTGCTATTTGCAGCTGCAACCCAAGGCTGCAGGTTACTCATGCACTTGCAAGTGACTGGGGCTTCCGAGAGTTATATAAATCTTCCCATTTCCTGCATCCCCTCCTCAAATAGACACCCAGCTGGCGTTTTTCCTTAAATACCACTCACTTTTAAAAGGGGAAAAAATGTCGGTGGCATTGAAATAGATCACACTTGAAAATGCAGAGTAGCAGAGAGTCCGTTCAAATTATTCTCTTAATAGAGTTCTTTACAGTGAGGAAGTGACGAGTGAACATAATCGCTGCTTTTGTCATCTGATCAAAATCTAAGGACTGCAATCCATTTGTCTGCGAACGTGTCTCTTCGGTACAAATTGCAGTAAGCAATCCATCCCCAGGGTAAATGGTCTTTAATTAAAGTCACTCACTTGTCTCTTGGGGTTGGGGAGAGGGGAGGGTTGTTTGAAACCCCAACTAATATATATAATCTCCTTCCCTTCAAAAACAAAAAAGAATAGATTTTATAAAATTACATTTTTTCCTTGATTTGATAATTAGGGAAAAGCTTTATTTATAGGCAAAACTATTCAGGCTCTTATTCATGAATAAAAATTTTGGTAGTAAGGCCCCTGAGAAGCCGTAGGAGAATTTCCGTAGCAATCCTGGTAAAAACGCGTCCTCCAGCATTGATTTTTATAGCTGAAGTGCATTATGTGTTTTGCGTGAGCTTTTGAAAGCTTAGATAAATGAGGTGGCTCAGAAAGCAGAGAAAAAAAAAATGGGAGGAAATTATACCGATCCAAAAGAAGATAAATGTCCACTAATTCCCAGGTTAACGTTTTAGACTCATGTGTTTTTATAGGGGGATTTTCACAGTGCTGATAATGTGAGATTGCTTTACAATGTCACCTACCAGGTACAATCAACAAGGCCTTGTTTGAGTTCTCAGAGTAAGCTGCACTTGAAAGGAGGTAGAATTAACGCAACAACCTGGTGGTACCCTGGCACCTGTATTAGATGGCAGCACTACCCCTAAGATGATTATTTTTTTTTGAGGAAGATTAGCCCTGAGCTAACTACTGCCAATCCTCCTCTTTTTGCTGAGGAAGACTGGCCCTGAGCTATCATCCGTGACCATCTTCCTCTACTTTATATGTGGGACGCCTACCACAGCATGGCTTTTGCCAAGCAGTGCCATGTCTGCACCCAGGATCTGAACCGGCAAGCCCCGGGCCGCTGAGAAGCAGAACGTGTGAACTTAACTGCTGTGCCACCGGGCTGGCCCGTAAGATGATATATTTTAAGGGTGACATTGACCCTCAAGGTCAAGTGTGTCAGTTTGCCTTCCCTGAATTGCAAGAGACAAAGGCTTAAACCCATTTGGTTTAAGCCCAAAAGGAATTTACTAGATCACTTGGTTGAAATCATTAGAATTGGACTTCAAACACAGCTTGATCCAGGCATGAAATGAAGTCACCAAGACTCAGTTTCTCTTTCTCCATCTCTGTGCTCTACTTTCTCTGGATTGGCTTCACTCTCATATTGGCTCTTCCTTGATAGCAATTTGGCTACAGCTACATTAGCTTCCATCCACCCCATTCGTGTGTGGTATAAAAGAGCTAGTGCCACTTTCTTGATTATTTCAGTTGAAGTCCCAAGATAAGCTCTGAGAAGCCTAAATTGAGCCCATGGCTCTGTCTGTCCCTAACTAATCCCTGTGTCCAGAGGGATGAAAGGTGTGCGCTGGCTGAGGTCTAGATCACACGATTGTTCCCACTGCTGAGAGTGTGGACAGCCCCATCCCAAGAAGGACAGGGACAATAAGCCAGGGACGAGATAGCTCATTGTAGCTTTATTTACACACACCTCTCTCTCTCAAACACACACACACCCACTTCCCATTACCCATTGTTTCTATTACAGTTATGTAAAAATATTGATTATTCAGTGTTTAGCACCATCTTCACTGTGTACACACTCTTCATGGCTGATCCTGGTACAGTACAATTTCTCTCTCCTTCCTGTGTAACTGTTCTCTCCAGGGCTCAGAATTGTGCTGCTGGTTTGCTGTGTCGTGTAAGTGTTTATCGCTCCTCATTCCCACGCTCTCCCCTAGTTGTGTGAATCTCCTCTCAGTGGGTTCAGCTGCGTTAGGTGTTGCTTCAGTTTCATCCCAAGTCTTCTGACCGGCTCCGTTCTGGAGACTTGACCCCTGGGCCTGCTGCTTGATTTTTACAGCTTTGTAGTTTTTAAAACAGGAAATGTGAGTCCTCCAACTTTGTTCTTCTCTTTCAAGATTGTTTTGGCCATTCTGGGTCCCTTGTATTCCCATTTTAAGATCAGCTTGTCAGCTTCTGCAAAAAAAGCCGGTTGGGTTTTGAGAGGGATTAGGTTGAATTAGCTTGGGGAGTATTGCCATCCTAACAATATTAAGACTTCACTTCATGAATATAGAATGTCTTTCCATTTATTTAGACCTCCATTGATTTCTTTCAACAACATTTTCTGGTTTTCAGTATACAAATCCTGCAATTCTTTTATTGAATTTATACCTAAGTATTTTATTTTCTTTGATGCTATCGTAAAGGGAATTATTTATTTCATTTTTGGAATGTTCATTGCTGGTATATAAAAATACAGCTGACTTTCTGTATATTGCTGTATCCTTGCTGAACGCATTTATTAGTTCTAATAGTGTTGTAGTAGATTTCTTAGGATTTTTATATGCAAGATTACGTCCTCTGCAAACAGAAATAGTTTTACTTCTTCCTTTCCAATACGGATGCCTTTTATTTCTCTCTTGCCTGATTGCCCTGTCTAGTATCTCGAGTACACTGTTCAATAGAGCTGGACATCCTTGTTTGTTCTTAATCCTGGGGGAAAGCTTTCAGCCTTTCACTATTAAGTATGATGTTAGCTGTGAATGTCTCTTGCTTTAAATCCCCAATTTTCTGAATTCTTTGCCTTTCTCTTTCTTGGTTTGCTCCATCCAGCAGCTTTCTGGAAAACAGTGTATTGGGGAGGGGTGGGTCAAATATTTGAAACTTGCAAAATCTGAGACTCTCTTTTCTACTCTCATGCTTAATTGATAATGAGGTCGAATAACAAAGTATAGGGTGGAAGTCATTTTCACTCAGAATTTTGAAATTGATCCATTGTTCCTAATTTCTAACATCCCTGATGAGAAGCCTGGTGCTATTCTGATATCTGATCATTTGTATGTGACCTGTGTCTTTCCTCTAGAAGCTTATGCCATCTAATCTTTGTCCTCAGTGTTCTGCAATTTCATAGTGACAAGTCTTACTGTGGGTTAGTTTTCATTCATTGTGCTGGGAAATCAGTGGACCTTTGCACTCTGGAAACCCATGTCCTTCAGTTCTGGGAAATTTTCTTGAATTCTTTCTTTGATAATTTTCTTCCCTCCACTTTCTCCATTTCTTGAATTCTTACAGTTTGAATGTTAGACCTCCTGAGCTGGTTCTCTAATTTTTTTTTTTTAATCATTTCTAGCTCTCTGGTTTTTCGTTTTTTTTGGTTCTACTCTGGGAAATTTCCTCAAGTTTATCTTCCAGCTCTTCTATTGCATTTTTTGTTTCCAGAGTTCTGTTTTGTAAGTGCTCTCTTTTGAGCGTCCTGTTCTTATCTCACGGTGCAACATTTATTTTCTTTTGTCTCTTGGAGGATGTTATTTTTTGTAATTTCCTTCTTCCTGCAGAGCCTCTGTGTCCTCTAAATTTACTTGTCTTGTTTGTGCATATGGATGCCTATCTCTCACTTTAGTTTTTCCTCACATGTTTGGGGATCCTTGGCTGCGTGCTCATGTTAAATGTGGCGCAGAAAGAAGATGGTTGAAGGTCCGGTGTGGTGTGTGGGCTCTGTCAGAGGATGCTCACTGTGGGGGGACCTGACAGGGCAGCCTTGATGTAGGTTTTGCTTTCTAGGGCTGGTCCGATTCTGCATAGAGGATGTTTCCATTCTCCTTCCTAGAGGTGGACTCCTGGCTGCAGCTTGCTGAGAGCCAGGTGGGCAGAAGGGCTGGGGTTCAAACTGGGGCAGTCCGGAAACTGTCACCTAACCCCCTGCTCTCAGGATGGTGCCTTCTGCCTGGTACCCCACGGTCCAGAGGCCCTCTGTCTTACTGCTCCCACGACTCAATCTCTAGTTTTCGGCTGGGATGAGAGGGGACATTTCCTTGGCTGGATAGAGGCAAGGATAAGATCTAGGGGTCATACTGCCTTTTAAGCTGACTTTCAACAAATCCTCCTGTTATTCCACTTCCAGAGATGCCTGGGGTTGCCGCCAGCTCCAGGCCCTCTGGGGTTGTCTCCTGCTCTCAGCATCGCGACTTGGATTCTGCTTTCTTGGCTTTGCTAAGTCAGTATTACACGTCTCTCTCCTTCCCAGCTGCCAAAACTTTGTTGCTGTTGTCTTCTCCCCTTTTTGTTTTGTCCTTGTGGATTGATGCCTTTTTAAAAAAATTCTCATTCTGTTGTTTTAGTGGCATTTCTGGGGGGAAATGAGGCTCATGCATTCATCCCACCCGCTCTCTTTAACCACAATCTCTTGCTCCTCCAATTCTTTCTTCCCTGAGCCTCCCCATCATCATCATCTGTAAAATGGGGCGGATGATCCCTGTCCTGACAACTGCCCAGGAGCCTTTGTGAGGATCAGGTGAGTTTTTGTGTAAAGATTTACCATTCGAACACCAGGAGTCTAAGTGATGCCTGGCTGAGGGTAGAGGGTACCTTCTAGAGGCCAGGACTGGAGGACAGGCCAACGCAGGCTGAGGGATACAGAATCAATTATCTGTTGCCACAGTGATGCTGCGTAACAAGCACACACAGACCCCACTGGCATGCAACAGGAAGTGCTTATCTTGCATGGGAGGCTTCAGGGCTCAGCTGCTCCAGGCTGGTCGGCTGAGTGACTGCTGATCTGGAATGGGCCCACCCTCATGTGTGGGGGTGGCTGACTGTGGACTGATCTAGGCGACCTTTGGCTGGGACGACTAAGCTGTGGTCCACGTGTCTCTTATTTTCATCAGTCTAGTCTGTCTGTTCTCATGGCGATGGCAAAGGGGCAAGAAAGCAAGTGGACATGTGCTGGTGTTTCTCAAGCCTCTGCTTACATCCCGTTTGCTGTCGTTGGCTAAAGTGAGCCACACGGCTGAGCCCAGGGTGAGGGGACGGGAGGGGACACCTTGCTCAGACTGGCAAAGGGTGTGGACACAGGAGGGGTGTGAAACCGGGGCCACTGATGCAGCCTCTCTACCTGGGGTGCCCAGGCATGATCAGAGTGCCCCCCATCCTGGATTTTTCTTCTGCTAAACCCAGGATTCTCTGCCTAAACCAGGAACTTACGATCCTGCCACCCAGATTTATATTCAGTTGAAAGAGTCTCTCCTTTACTTACTACTCGGAAGGAATGCTCTCCATCTCTGAAACAATCAGAAATGATCTCTCCAACAGAGAAGCGCGCTCCCCCGGCTCTGGCTGGGGCTGTAGATCACAGGCAACCGATTTAATCTGCTTAATTATTTGATTCAATCAGAAGTTGGCTTAATTATTTTCTTGCTTCTCACCTCTTTTGAATCCATTCTGGAAACTGATTATGTCTTTAACACCAGCCCAGAGATAAGCGTTTCAATTGGGAAATGTAATTAGCCAAGGAAAGTGAACGTGGGCGCTGCCTTTTGTCAAAGCACCATTAAAACCAGACTCTGGTCGATACAATGGCGTGAAGACAAAGGGTGCAGTTTGCTCCTTTCTGACTGGAGAGGGAAGACCCCGCAGGCAGGGGCGGTTAGGCATCTTGGGATCTTAGCAGAAGGAGGTTCATTCATTCATTCATTCACGAATGAGGCATTTCTAGGCAGTTCTGGGCTGATGCTGGAGATGCAAAGGTGAATTGGCCATGTCCCTGGCTCCGGAGGAGCTTTCCTCCCAGAGGGCAGGATCCGCACGTGATTGTAGGGGCAAGGGGAGGGGCCGCTGACTCCACCTCTGGAGCTTCACAGAGCGGGTGGTGTCGAGCTGGGCCTGGAAGATGAGCCAGAAGAAGAGAAGTGCGTTCTAGGCAGAGGGCACAGCCTGGGCGAGGGCATGGCGGGGTGAGAGCCCAGGAGCCATCCTAGTGCAGACTAGAGCGAGGCTGCCCAGGCCCTCCTGGATCTCCCAGAGCACTGGTGCGCAGTGTGTCCTTGGGCCATCCCATCTCACCTCTCAGCTCTTCCCTTCCCATCCTGATCCTCCCTCTCCACTCCACTTGGCCTTTTAGAAGGAGTTCTAGGATCCTTCTAAACTGTTTGTTCTAGCAGAAGTTTAAGAAAAATGACTTGTGAGGGAGACTCTGAACAATCTGAAAGCTGGGGGACGGTTCAGGGCAGTTACGAAACAACCAGTGTGCACTCAAGAGCTGACAAGTAGGGGGGCGGAGAAGGAGGGCATTCTGGGCAGAAGGCACGGCCTGGGCAAGGGCTTGGCAGTATGGGATGTTGAACTGAGGGTGACTGTAGCATGAAGTGAAAGGTGAGTAATGAGCTGCCCAGGTGGGCAGGGGCTGGGTCACAAAGGGCCTTTCTGAGGGTAATCGGAGACCAGGTAATCTCGGCCTTGGCCTCTGTGGTGGGGGGACTGCCGACGTGGGGGGCTCTGTACCCCTGCTTGGGCTGTAGCTGCTGCTCAGCCCCTCTCCCGCGAGTCTGCACTGTTTCAAAGCTGCACGTGCTCAGAGCAGCGGTTGCTGGTTTGCTTGGATCTCTGCCTGAGCCTGAGGCCTGTCTGGAATGTGGTGAGGTGGAGAGATCACCTGGCCAGGTGGCTCCTGCACCTGGGGAGAGGGCAGGAGGACCCCCTGCTGCCACAGTGCGGGAAAGGTTGAGCCACCACACCTGCACTCCACTGGCTCCTGTTCACCTTACAAGGAAAAGTTCAGTGAAGAGAGACCATGAGCTGACAGAAGTGGCCAGGCCCCACCTCATTCTGAGACAGCCACCCACTGTCTACCAGACCCCACCCATCTGATCCATGCACACTCGAGTTTTTAATGGAGTAGTGACCAGCATGTGTACAATTTTATATCCTGCTTTTTAAATTGAGCTCATAATAATTTACATCATTGTGAAATTTCAGTTGTACATATTTCTTGTCCATCACCACATGAGTGCTCCCCTTCACCCCCTGTGCCCACCCCCCACCCCCCTTCCCCTGGTAACCACTGAACTGTTTTCTTTGTCCATGTGTTTGTTCATATTCCACATATGAGTGAAATCATCTGGTGTTTGTCTTTCTCAGACTGGCTTATTTTGCTTAGCATAATTCCCTCTAGGTCCTTTCATGTTGTTGCAAATGGGATGATTTTGTCTTTTTTATGGCTGAGTAGTATTCCACTGTATATATATACCACATCTTCTTCATCCAATCATCAGTCGATGGGCACTTGGATTGTTTCCATGTCTTGGCTATTGTGAATAGTGCTGCAATGAACACAGGGGTGCATATGTTACTTTGGATTGTTGATTTCAAGTTGTTTGGGTAGATACCCAGTAGTGGAATAGCTGGGTCATATGGTAGTTCTATTTTTAATTTTTTGAGGAATCTCCATACTGTTTTCCATAGTGGCTGCACCAGTTTGCATTCTCACCAGCAGTGTATGAGGGTTCCCTTTTCTCCACATCCTCTCCAACATTTGTTATTTTTAGTCTTAGTGAGTATAGCCATTTTAACAGGTGTAAGGTGTTATCTTAGTGTAGTTTTGATTTGCATTTCCCTGACGAGTAGCAATGTTGAACATCTTTTCATGTGCTTCTTGGCCTGCATCCTGCTCTTTTGCTTAGTAAATCCTGTAGCCTCTTTTCCTGCCTTCGCCAGGTGGGACTCCTCTCGCTGGGGAGGCAGCTGGCATAGGGAGAGAGCACCAACACCAAAGGCATTAAGGCTCTGGTTCCCGCTTACTTGCTGTGTGACCTTGGACAAGTTGCTCCTCTCTAAGCCTCAGTTATTTCATCTGGAAATGGAGATGCTATAACCTCTGCTGTAGAGTTGTTATGAGTATTAAGAATAAAATGCTCAGTTTAGTGCTTGGCATGAAGGACGTACTAAACAAGTGACCGTCACTATTATGGGACCTTATGGACCCAGCTCAGATTACTGCTTGTGGACTAGCCCGGTGACCTTGAGCACCATCATTTAATGTCCATGAGCCTGTTTCCTCCTCAGTACGGTAGAGGTGATGGCGCCCCTCAGGGTGGGTGTAAGGATCAAACAGATTCATCACTGTGTGTGAAAAGACTGGAAACGGATGCTTTCTGTCCTTGTTGCTTCCGTTCTGTCTCTCCGTAGGGCCTAGTCCAGGTGTTGGTGGTTGTCACTCAGGCGGGTGATTTGAGGGCTCCTCACACACCCCAGCCAGAGCCGGCGAGCAGGCGGTAGGAAAAGTTGAGAGCAGCGGAGGTGGAGCAGCTCAGCGTCTGCGCCTGCCCGCCCGAGAGCAGGCAGCAGGGCCGTGTGGACAGGGTGCGGTGGACCCGCCCTGAGTCCGGGCTCCAGGGGCTGGGGGTGAGGCCTTCTCCACCCCTGCCTCCAAGCTGTGGGAGGGGAAGCCCCCTCCGCAAAGGACGTGTAATGACCAGGGTCCTGTTAAAGTTGCTGATGGCCACACCCCACTCAGCACATCACACGTTGCTCAGCCTCCTGTCCTCCTTTGGGGTCCCAGCATCAGTCCTGGGCTGGGGGTGCAGGACTGCCTAGGAGCGGGGCACAGAGGAGAGCCTGGGCCACCGATGTGGGCTTCCATCCTGAGCCCCTGCTCCCTGCCACACTGGCTGGCAGAACAATGCTCAACCGTACAACCACACGAGGTGCTCAAGTCTCCAAAGGCAGCAAGTGCATGCGCTGAGCCCAGAGGCTGCCAGGAGGTCACCAGAGCAGGAGAACGTGGGGACCGTGCAAAAACATGACAAGGCTTTGATAACAGTGTCGACCTGACAGGTCTGAAAAATCAGGCGTGCATCTTCCTGGCAGGGCGTGCAATTTCCTGTTAATGAGTTGTAAGAGGCTGGAACAAGTTATCGGGGAAGCTGGGCTGACTGCTTCCTGGGGAGCTGCCAGGAGATGAAAGCCAGGCCCCAGCCTCCTCCCTGAGGGGCTCAGCTATTTGGGGAGCATCTCTGCTGAGGGGCGGAATTAAAGCCTGGAGGGAGGGTCTCCAGTCTGGGTCAGGATCTGCTGGTGGATCTTGACCCCTTGCCTGGAGCTTCTCCAGCCCTTGGCTGCGCTCCCCCTGCCTCCACAGGATCTGTGCAAAGTCCCCTCTCCTTCAGGCTCTTGGAGACACTGAAGCCAGTAACACCAGTGATGAGTGGCATCTCTGTGGTCCTTCCCTCCTTGCAGAGCATTGCTCATGTTTGTCGTCCTGTTGGGCCTACACAAGAATCTGCATTAGAGAAACTGAGGCTCGGGGAGGTGAAATAACATGCCCAAGGTCATTCTGTTTAGTGAGAGCAGTTTTTACATTAAGGTAATGCTAGCTGCTGTAACAGATAAACCCAGAGATCTCAATGGATCAAGACAACAGACATTTATTTCTTGCTCATGTAAAGTCAAATTGATGGGAGACAGAAGGGTCTCTGCTCCTTCTGGTCACTCAGGACCCAGGGTGATGGAGGCTCCATCATCTTCAGATCCTGACTCCCAAGGCCCCTCAGCCTTGGAGGATCCCACAGTGGTTTTTATGGCCCAGCCTCAAAGTGGTGGATGTAACTTACACCCATATTCCATTAGTGAGAATTGGTCATAGGGCCCCACCTAAATGCAAAGGGGCTGGGAAATGCCGTTCCTGACAGGGCGGCAGTCTCCCCACAGCTCTGCCCTAACGAAGGGGAGCTTGGTCTTGGCTGGGGATTGTAAAGGGTGTTTTCCTTAAACAAAGGCTGGGAACCTTGGGTAAGAGTGTGGTGGGAGTGGTCACTTAGAAGTCAACAAGTGCCCAGTGTGGGCAGAGACCCAGAGGAAGACACAAATGTTCCTGACCCTTCGAGCAGCCTGGATTGCACGAACACTGTCCCAGCCTTCTCCACAGCCTGCCCACGGCCCCTCAGTTAGCTTCTAATCCACACAGCTGCTCATAGGCCTGGCCCTGCTGACACACCTCCGTGGCTCCCCATCCCCTCTCAGTAGAGTCCAAACTGCTTAGCCTGGCACTCACAGACCCTCTCAGGAGGACCCCAACTTAACTTGCGGGGTTCTCCCACATCCCCGGTGCTCCTCCCTCCTGCGTAACCTCCCACGCCTGTGAGATGAGCATCCCACTTTATAGAGGGGCAACCCGAGTCTGAGAGATACAGGAACTTGTGTGAGGTCACACAGCACGTGAGAGGCAAAGAGGATTCCCAGCCCTGGTCTGTGTGCTCACAGCTGAGAGGTCACCACTGGAGAAACTTCCACCTTCTCTTAGCACCTGCCATGGACGTCGTAATTATTCCTTTAGTTAATAGTTTGCTGTGAATTTGCTGTCTTTCTGAGGAAGCGGCTGCAGAGTCCCTGAGGGCCGAAGGCACGGCTAATGCATCCTGGACCCTCCCTCACTGCTGTCCCCACCACCACGCTGAGGTCTGGGTGGCGATTTGCTCTCAAATCGCTCACCCCCTGAGAACCGGAACCAGAAGTGCCTCAGATTATCGTCTGTCATAATCCCCTCCCTGCTTGCCTGTCAGTTTTTGAAAGTTAACCTGAAACCATTTGAAAATGATCTGAGAGGCACAGGCCGGCCTTCTCGGCCTGATTAAGTACGATGGCTTATTAATGATTCGAGCTGTGCCTCCCGTGGATTGACAGAAATGGATTACCGTGTATTTCTGAAAACTGTGCCGCCACCATCAGATTGCTCTCGTTTTCGCCGTCATCCTCGCAAACCTTGGCTGAGAATTTCAGATCCTCAGGCTGTAATTGGTCAGTCGCACGTTGGGGGAGAACCGCTCTCACTGGGAAAGGCTTGAGAGGCTCCTGGGGGTTCGATCCTTAGGAAATTGAACTGTGTGTTTTCTCTGAAGCAGAGAGAGCTGCCCTCTGGGCCGTGGCACGGTGGCTGCATTTGTGAATTGCTTTGGTCCCTGGATCTAAGACAGACGCAGTTCTCACCCAGGAAGCTGCTCAGGGCTGTCATGCCAGGGATGACGAGTGGGTGGGCATGGGCAAGTGGGACGGGGGCGGGGGTCGTCTCATGCTCAGCGCGTGCACAGACCTTCCGCCTCCTCTCCCTTTCGGTGAGACATTGTGCCTCATCCAAGCCACCCACACCTTCAAGGGGATTACTATCAGTTGCTTTTGACAGATGCAGACTCACAACTCAGAGAGGTAAATTCAGTTGGTTGTAGACACACAGCTGGTAATATGCAGAGCGAAGACTCAAACATTTTGACCGGAAGCCTGTGCTGGGCCAGCCCCGTGGCCGAGTGGTTAAGTTCACACACTCCACTTCCATGGCCTAGGGTTTTACCGGTTCGGATCCTGGATGCGGACCTAGCACCACTCATCAAGCCATGCTGAGGCGGCGTCCCACATAGCACAACCAGAAGGACCCACAACTAGAATACACAACTATGTACTGGGGGGGCTTTGGGGAGAAGAAGAAGAAGAAAAAAAAGATTGGCAACCGATGTTAGCTCAGGTGCCAATGTTTAAAAAGAAAAAACCAAAGAAGCCTGTGCTTTTTCCATTATCACTGCTGCCTCTAAAAGAAATCAAATTAAATCAAATGAAAGGTGACTCACAGGCACCCCCTGCAGTCCATTTACATTTAAAGAAAAAGAAAACCTCACTGTGCACCGACTACTGCCAGTCTCTCTAGTAACACACGTGATCTGACATGATCCCCATTTCACAGATGAGGATGTTGAGGCTCACGTGGGTGAAGTAGCTAACCAGAGGTCACACAGCTGGGAACAGCCAAGACATGATCTGATTCTATATCATTCTGACTCTAGAATGACTTCCTCACCCCGTCCGTTGTAGGAAATAAAAATCTGTCACAGACGACCCCTGCCCCCGACCTCAATTAGGTGGTCAGCCCAGGTAATTCTGGTGATGGGAAGCCTGTGTTACTGTAAAATGTGTGCAGGCCCCTTTCAGGTAAGAGGAGGGAGTGGGGGGGCTTCTATTAGATTCTGGAAGAGGCCTAGGGACCAAGCAAAGGGAAGGTCTTTGGTCTGTAGAGGAGGGCAGATCGGTCCCCTCCTGTTCACTGGATGCTGGGAGGGAATCAGGTGGGACCATCTTGGGTATGATGGAGAGAGGGCCACCCGGTCTGGCCGTGGTCATGCTTCCTCCGGGTGCTTCTCAGTTCTCTCTCTGGGTTAATTCAGTATACGTTTTACTCCAAAGCTACTGAGCACCCAACATTATACTAAGCTCTTTGAATATGGCAGGATCTCTGCCTCCCAGGGCTCCTGCCTGTCAGAGAGACAGACCAACATGGACCCTCCTGTGAGTCAGCCTGGGCCAGGTGATCAGCAGTGGGACCCAGAATGGTGTAGGGAGGATGATCACCCCCTCGAGGGGATCTGGGAAGGCTTCCTGGGGGAAGAGGGCCAGACTGGTCTGTGCATCACCAGCAGGGCTCCTGCAGGGAGAGGCACCCAGCTCCTCTCACACAGGCAGTGCCTGCTACAGAGGGGGCATTGCTCCAGCCCACAGGTGGGAGGTACTGTCAGACCCTGAGGAGATAGCCTGAGGGTCTCGTGGCTGTGGGCACCTGCCTGGGACCCTCTCGGACCCTGTGAACCTGGCCGAGTTCCCAGAAATTGCACAGGAGTGGGATGGTACAGCAGTGAAACACAGAGCCTCTGAAACAGCCAGCCTGAGTTGAATCTTGGCTCCCCATTCTCAACCCAGGGAAATTTACACGATTTCTCTAAGCCTCAGGTTCCCCATCTGTAAAACAGGGACACAAATTGTGCCTGCCTTGTAGGTTTCTTGGGAAGCTTGAAGGAGGTGCTGCCTGTGGGGCGCTCACCAGCAGGTGTCTGCCTCCACACGGGCTCCACAGCTGAGAGCTGTGCTGGCATCTCCGCTGAGGCCGAGGCTGAGGCCAGCCATGGGCGGCGGCTGCATCTGGAGTTTTACTCACGCTCTGTGACCTGCAGCCCTCATGATGGTTCCGCAGGTGGAGGTGGTGTTGCTCCAATCATTGTACAGATGATGAAACTAAGGCAGCCAGTAAGTGTGGTTCCGGGACTGGCCCTTTCTGCTGGCCCGTTCCCTCCGGCTCAGCCGTCCCATCGGGACCCTGTGCTGGAGCGCAGCTCGGCACCAGGCTCTCCCGGCACTGCCTCTGCCGTCTCTTTCTGTTCTTGGGGTGAATAGGGCCTCTTTGATTGCCCTTCTTTCCCCCTTTCCAATAATCAGCATTCATCTTGGTATCAGAGCCATGCATCTGTACCTCTTGGCTCTAGTCCACCGGCCGTGTTTGCCATGATCAGTGCATAGCTCTGTGCGGCCACAGTGTATATCTAAGATGGCATTGTGACTCTGCGCCTGGGGGCCTGAGGGCAGCTGGAGGCTCCCCCTGGGGTTGAGGTGCGGCAACTGGGTGATGTTGACCTCTGCTCTGGGTTAATTCTTCTTGTTCCTGGACTGGGAAACCTCTGCCTTCTGGCTGGGGAGCATCTCCAGCTGCCTTTGAGGGGTCTCAAAGTGCAGGCCAGATGCTCCCTGCCTCCCTCCCACCCATCTGTAAGTGACCAGTGGGCACTCACCTCCAAGATGGACAGCTCCCTGAATTATTCCATGTGGGGTCCCTCCTGGGTCCCCTGCCAGGTCACTCTTCACACAGCAGCCAGAGGATCACTTTAAAATGCCAGTCAGATTGAGTCCCTGAGCCGTTGCCATGCGTTTCTGTGAGCTCTCTAGGCCCTGTGTGGCCTGGCCCCACCCCTGCACCGCCTGCTACATTCCCTCTTTCTCACTACCTATGACCTCCTCTCTGCTCCATGATCGAACACGTCAAGACTTCCTGGCCTCAGGCTGTTCTGTTCGCTCTGCCTTCTGCCTGGCCTGCCCCGAGCTCCTCTTTCCTCCTCTGCTTCCTTCAGGCAGCAGCTCAAGTGCTGAGCCTCCCTTGGCCACGGTTCCGCTCTCTTTTCCTTTATCACTCATGTTCCTTTGTAACTAGATGTCGTATGTGTGTACCTGGTTGGTGTCTTTCTCCCCCACCAGACCTGCAACTCTTGGAGAGTGGGGACCGGGACTGTCCATTCCCCACTGTGCTCTAGCACCACGCATGCCCTGAGCACTCAAAAATATGTTTTTGGGTGAATGAATAAATCTTGAGGAAGTGACTTAATTCCTTGAAGCCTTGCTCTCCCATCTGTGACAGAGGGGCAGTGACAGAATTGGCTCGAGGTTTAAAGAAGACGATGTGTATGAAACCTACAGCACGGCGCCTGGCACTAAGCGAGCGCTCTGTCAGTGCAGACTGCACTTACTCCTAGGAACCTCTCATGAGGAAGGGGCTGGCAGTTGGCATTTGGGAGAATTCCACATTCCACAAGCAAACCTGGGTGGGTGTCTGCCCTGGGCCAGGGGCTCGGAGCATCATGGAGTTGGTGTCTGCCCCCCCGGCACCTCATGCCACGTAGGAACGGCCTCTGGAGAGGGGCACAGTCGGGGTGGCTTCCTCATCTGGGTATGAGGCAGTGCGAGGAGGCTATCCAGTCCTTCGTTCAGCAGATCCCAGTGACGCCCAGACTCCACAGGGCCCTTGCTGGCTCAGAGCCACCAGGCGTAGAGTCAGCCCTGAACACACTCCCTGCCTGGGGTAGACTGGAGAAGAGGACACAGATGACTATAATGAAAGTTGTGAAAAGCAGTTCTTTCAATAAAAGAGTCAGAGGAGGCGGACCAGGTCCAGGTGGGGCAATCAGGGACGTCTTCATGGAGGAAGCAGCATTTTCTCTAGGACTTAAAGGAGACATTGGATTGGAACATGTGTGGAGACATTTTGGGTTAGAGGAGGGCATTCTGAGTGGAGGGAACAGTGTGAGTAAAGGGCTGGAAGGCTAGAAAGAGTGGACCACATAGAATCAGTAGTCTAGCTAGAGAAGGGAAAACACAAAGAGACTACTAAGAATTAGGGCTGGAAGGGCATTATATCAGTCAGCTGTTTCCAAAATCATGCTGTGTAACAAATGACCCCGCAATGAGTGGCAGGCGACAGTGAGCATTTATTTATTTCTCATTCATGTGGCTGCAGGTAGGCTGGAGTTTGGTTTATCTAGGCTGTGCTCAGCTGGGTCCAGGTCTGCTCCACCTGTCTCTCATCTTTCTCGGACCAGTGGCTATTCGAGGCTTGTTCTTCTCCTGCTGAAAAGCAGGAGGAAGCCCACCCATGCAAGCTTATTCCAGACCTCTGTTCAAGTCATGTCCACTAATCCCACTGGCAAGTCTCCTGGCCAAGCCGAAAGTCAAGGGCAGAGTTGAAGTCCCACCCACCACAAGGCCAAAGCAAGTTACCTGGACAAGACCAAGGTTGAGGGGACAGGGATGTCCACCCTCCCTGGAGGCAGAGGAAGGGTACTGAGCAGTCTTCTCATTTACAGATAGAAGCCGGAGCGTGGAGGGACTGTGGGCTGCCCTCAGGAGCTGCCCAGAACAGCAGTGGGGTTTTAAGTTCTCTGGGGGTGAGCAGCCAAGGGCTCCAGCTTTTGCTCGTCTCCCCAGTAAGGTGAGAAGTGTGTTAAAAATGACACAGTGCCTGCCCAGCTTGGTCCTGCCTTCCTGAGGGCTCTCGCCTGCCTGCCTGGCACAAAGGCCGTGCCATCCTTTCTTGCTAGGCCAAGGATCTGCAAAGGATCCTGGCTTTGCTGGCCCTGGGATGGCTTCCTCTGCTGGAACTGAGCTTATGATAATAGCCCCAGGCACTGAGCACCTCTCCGTTGCTGGGTGTATCAAATTCTCTTGTACTGAGCGCCTGCTGAGTGTTCTTTGTATACATTCATCTGAGCTGGCCATGGCATTCTATAAAGGAAACCTAATTGTCCCATTTTTCTGAGGCCCAGAGAGGTCAAGATCACACAGCTGGAAAGGGAAACAAGGTCGTGTGGTCTGGAAGGTGGTGTCTGGTTACAGCTCGGCCCTGAGCTGCTGTGTGTCTTTGAGATGTCACTGCAGCATCCTGGGCTCCCATTTCTCCATCTGCCTTTTCTTCTCTTGGAGATTTTCTGAGATAAAAGCGGTTCAGAGCTGGCTCCACAGCACTGTTAGAGGGAGTTTTAAATACTAGTTTCCAGGTCAGACAGCACCCGCAGCCCTTATTTAAAAACAAACAAAACACTAACATTTTAAAACACACCCTGTTTTCCAGCGAGGAGCCCCGTCCAGTCGATGGCTTTAGTGAACCATGTCCTCCATTCGTCACAGTGGCCTCCTCCAGCCATCGGCCACGCCACACCTCCTCCAGCCAGCTGTGGCAGCACAGCGTGGCATCTGTTTGGGAAGGGCGGAGGAAGCCATTAGTTCCACCAGGCGCTGACGTCTGCAGCTGCCCATCTCGTCCCTCCAACCGTGTTTTCCTTGGATAGCTGGCCACTGCTGTGGGTGGTGTGTTTTTCTCGAGGCCTAGAAGCCTTGTAAAGTGTTTGGCGATCCCTAAGAAAGCGCTGTGGGCGTTTCCACTAGCCGCTCATTCATTCAACAGTCGTTCATTCTCTTTCTCGGTGCCTGGCCTGGGGATGGATGCTGGGGCCACTGGGAAGAGTCGGGTCCAGCCCCTGCCCCCTGGGATTCACAGGCATGTAAGCAAAGATGTGTGACGTAGTGCAGGCAGCGCTGTGACAGAGCCCCTGCAGCAGGGCAGGCGGGCTTGCTAAGGGGGGACCATCAGATCTGCTTGGTAGTTCAGGAATGCCTTGAGGGAAGCTCGAGCCAAGGCCAGAACCACGAGTAGGTGTTTACCAAGCCACCTCGGGAAGGGAAGACATCCCAGGCATAGAGACCCGTGTTGGCAGACACACCAGGGCGTTTGGGGAGCTGCAGGTGGTCTGATGTGGGAAGAGCATCACATGCGGAGAGCAGTAGAGAGGTGAGGCTGGAGAGGTTGCCAAGGCCTGGACCACGGGCACCCTGCCCACTGCGCCAGGACTTTGAACTTGGAGAACAGGGACATCACTGAGGGCTTTTACAAAGGACAGTGACGTGGTCACATCTGATCGTCTTTTACTAATCAGCCTATAGTAAGAGCATTCTGTTGGGTTCTAGGAATAATTCCTAAAAAATATCTTTAGTCCTTCCAGAGGCTCCGAAAAACCTTTGCCTGGAAACAATCAGCCTACTGGAGGGGAAAAACCAGACCTGAGAGAAGTGGAGAGGGCCTAATCCCTGAAAGGATTGCATGCGGCCAGACCTCGCCATACAAGATGATGTGGTTTCCAAACAATGTGCTTTGGGGTAGTGGGGATATCGCTTTAATTAATCTTCCTAGAAACCCGTGTGACAGAACATTCCAGTTGCTACTGCTGCATAACAAATTACTTCAAAACTTAGTGGCTTAAAACAATTATTTCATTATGCTCACAGATTCACTGGGTCAGGAATTCAGAGAGGGCACAATGGGGACAGCTTGTCTCTGTACCACAGTGTATGGGGCCCCAGCTGGGAAGGCTTGAAGGCTGAGGGTGTCTTGACCACTGGAACCATCTGGAACCTTCTTCATTCACACGTCTGGAATTGATGCTGGCTGTTGGCGGGGGCCCTCCGATGGGCAGTCAGTCAGAAAACATACACATGGCCTCTCCATGTGTTCTCTCGTGGGCTGCCTTAGGCTTCCTCACATTCTGGTGGCTGGTTCCAAGAGCCAGCATTCCAAGAGGCAGGGAGTGGAAACTGCCAGATTCTTAAGGTTGGAGCCTGGAAACTTGCACATCATCCCTTCTGCTTTATCCTGTTGCTCCAGGTAGTCACAATGGGCCACCCAGCTCAAGGAGAGGAGCCGTGGGAAGAGTTGCTCTCGTGGGATGGCATATACCGTGCAGCTATCTTTGGGAAATACGACCTGCCACACAGCCGCATTGGTTTCTTTGGAAGCTGAGAAGAACATTTTTGTTGTTTCTTTACAGATTAAGAAAAGTCTCTGTGGATTATATCATTAAATTAAATGCAACCATTAGTTTATGGCTGTGGGGATACAGAGGTAATGGGCTACGCCTTGGGTGATTTTTTTCCTGCTAAATGTTCTTCCTGGAGCTTATGTTGCCCAGCCTGACCCATTTCTCTTTGCTGATTTAACATCACATAAAAACCTCCTCATCATTAGTATGGCAGAGTCAGGAGAGGGGATACAAACTCAGTCCAGAAGGACAGGGCGGTTCCTGTCCAGGCAGCCCCCAGGGAGGAGGCTATGGGAGCTGGGGTCTGGTCCCTTGTAGAGACCAGCACACACATGACAATTTACTTCTGGTGCTGGCACACACCAGCATGCGCAGGGCAATGGTGAGGACGTGCTCAGCCCCACTGACTGATCTAGCTGCAGCCTGGTGGGAGGGTCTCCTCTGTTGGCTCCAGCCCTGGACGTGGTCACCACAGACGCCTATGTGGTGGGCTCAGTCTGTTCAACCAACACGTTTTACCTTTAATGCCTCTGGATGCTAGATCGTAGACAGGCACTGAGAGATGCGAATGAGCCATAGCCCCCTCGAAGCGTCCCCTGCCCAGGGGGCGGAGGCCCTTTATTCCCAAATACTGACCGGGCACCTGTGATGGGCTGGAAAGTGTTGGAGGCAGTGGAGGACTGCAGTGGACAAACGGAGCTCTCCCCTCCAGGAGCTTCAGCGCCACCAGGGGAAGGCAGACCGCAAACAGGGATGCAGATCCTTGTGTGATGACCCTGGGGATAAAGGCGCTCAGGAAGAATGAAGGGTGAGGGGATAGCAGTGGGGGTGCTGTTTCAGCAGAGCCGTCACAGTCCAAGGCCAGGGCTCCAAGGCCTGGAGGGCTCCAGGAACGGGGTGCCACTGGAGAGGAGGGAGAGGCCAGGCAGGGGCCGAGGAGCCAGGGCCAGCTCACGGGCCTCCAAGTGGATGGGAGCCATGGGAGGGTTTTGAGCAGAGGAGTGGGGTGATATGACTTGCATTTTTAAAGGTGGTAGCACGGAGGAGGTGAGAGGTGGACAGAGTCTGGAAATCTTGTAAAGATTGAGCCAGATTTGCTGCAGCACCAAATGTGGGGGCGAGAGACACAGCAGACTCAAGGGTTTAGGGCCACAGCTCCCCGGAGGTGGGAAGATGCTGGGAGGAACAGGTGTGGAGGGAGGAGCAGGATTTGCTTTCAGACAAGTTAACCATGAGATGCCTGTGGACCTCAAGTGGAAATATGAGCGGAGAGTTGTCAGATAGGTGAGTCTGGGGTTTGGGGACAAGGTCCTAGCTGGAAATTTAAATCTGGGAATCATCAGCATGTGGATGGTATTTAAGCTGTGAGATGGGATTGGATCACTAAGGGAATGAGGGACGGAGAAGAGAAAAGACCCAAAGACAGAGCCCTGGGAAGCCGGTCTTTATCCGTCTAGAGATGAGGGAGAGCCCACCGGCCACGGAGCCTGGGAAGAGGCGACCTCAGCATTGGGAGGAGAAGGAAGGGGAAGAGAGGCGTCCTGAAGGCCAAGATCCAGCTCAGAGCAAACCTGAAGCCGGGAGCATAGGTGCAGGTGGCCAGAGCCGGCCCAGCCTGTTGTCCTGCCCTCCCACCTTCCCACTTTCGCTCAGCAGCTGTTTCTTGAGCGTGGAGATGACTCTGGTGCGGACCAGAGCCCCTGCTCTAACAGGGGACAGGGACAAGTAAAGCGACCACTCCTTTATCGTGTGATAAGAATGGAGGAGTGCTCGGACTGGAGGTGGGGGTCCACAGAGGAGGGGCCTGCCGTGTGGGCCTGGAGGGGCCAGCGAAGAGTTCTCAGAGGGGGAGAGTCGGGAGGACCCTCGAGGGAGATCACGGGGGCTTCATGGGCAGGGAGGCGTCAGGGGGGGCTCTAGAGTCCCACAGGGGGAGGGGGACTGGGAAGGCAGATGCTGGCGGAGTTTCTAGAAGAGTCTCAGGAGGCGGGGCGTGTGAGGAGGCTGCAGGAACAGCAAGTGGCCTGTTGGGGTTGGGGGCTCTGGCCTTGGGGGCTGCTTGACACAAGGTGGGGAAGGAGTATGAGAGAGCCAGGGGGAACCCTTGACCTCGAGTTCACAGTGTGGTTAGAGGATGGGACAAAGCCCACAGTGCAGGGTGGGGGTGGTGGGTGCCTGCGTGGAGGCCAGAGAAAGTGCTGTGGGAGCTCTCTGGGCAGGAGGAGGCTGGCTGGGTGGAATCAGGGAAGGCTGCCAGGGGGAAGTGGACCTTGAAGAAAGTGTGGGCTTTGAGTATGCCCAGATGCACAGAGCAGCTTTCCTGGCACAGGAGACCCCACATGCAAAGGTGTTAAGGCGGGAGTGGGCAACGTGTGTCTAGGAAGCAGAGCTTGGCAGGAGTTGAGATTAGCCAGACCCTTTAGAGTCAAACCCAAAAGGCTTCACTCCCCTCACTGCATGGGTACTGAGAGCCACTGCAGGTCCCTGAGCTGGGGACGGACACAGCTGGATCTGGCTTTAGGAAGACAGATCAGGCAACAGTGTACAGGGTGAATCAGGGGAAGGAAAGGGGTCCTGGAGGGAGGAAGGCCCTTTGGCGGCAGGTGCACACCCAGGTCACGGCTGGCGATGGCCACAGCAGCAGGTGGGGCTCATGTGGTGCTTTCCCTTTAAGTTGGGCCAAGGGTTTTGCAGTCTCGTGCCCACATTGCCCTGCGGGGCCGGGAGAGACCAGCAATGCAGGAGGACTGCAAGGCCTCAGTGACCACAGAAGGTTTTGTGGAGTTGCTGCCCAGGGCCAGTCAGGGGCAAGGAGGGCCCCACTTCTGTTTATTGGGTTAAGCTCACATGTACCAACATTGTGCCAGCTTCTTTCCATCCACTGCCCATTTAACCCTCCCTGCAGCCTTAGGAGGTGGTTCCTACTGTCCTCATTTTGCAGGTGAGGAACATGAGGCTCAGAGAGATACAGTGTCTTGCCCTGGCACACAGCTCGTATGTGATGGAGCCAGGATTTGAACCTGCATCTCCCTGGCCAGGCCAGTGTTTCAAGGTGAGCTAAGGGATCCCAGAAATGGGAGCAATGAACTGATTTGTCAAGCACTCTGTGCCAGGCACGTACAGATGTCCTTATCAGAGGTCTTTGGACAGGGCGTATATGTGATGCATTTATCCAGGCTCAGGAGCCTGCAGTGGCTCCCTCGTACCCCAGCCCAGTGGTCTTAACCTCATTTTACTGTTGAGAACTTTGACACTTAGAGCAGATGTGTTGCTGGCCCAAGCTGGGTTTGAACCCAGAGTTGTGTTCTTTTAACACAGCTCACTGCCTCCTGCCCTCCTCCCCTCCCCAGCGGAGGGGGAGGGAGTCCTTTGTGAACAGCAAGGATTCGGAGCTGAGGGATTGGGCCAACCTGGAACCTGCCCCAGGCCCAGGCCCGGTGAAGTGTCCAAGCTGGCTGCTGGCCTTCTGTGCCCGGTTGGCTCTTTCCATATAAATCGTGGGCCTGTTTACTGAATGGACCTGTGTCTTTTCCCCAGGGGAGCTGCCGAAGGCCGGCTGCAGGTGCAGATAGAGTTGAATTTGGGATAAGGCCTTCTCCCCTGCCAGCCTGGCCGCTGGGTAACCTCTCGCCTGGAATGAAAGGCTTTCCAATGAGTGCCTTGCTGGCCCGCAGCCCGGCTGTGTAGTAGGTGGAGACGGGTGAGAGCTCAACCGAGAGAAGGAGTCAGGAACCTGAGAGCAGGGCAGACCCTTGCCAACAGATCTCTTAGCGAGCTGCCTTCTCAGCCACCCACCTCCGGAGTATTCAGGAAGGAGAGCGGGTCACGAGGAGCCCTCCTGGCCCAGCTGACGCCCTGGGGCCCTGGGCTCAGGCTCAGCCCAGGGGGAGGAGGGCCCGTGAGGTGGGAACACCAGCCCAGGGCAGGATTCGGAAATCAGATACTCTGCCCCCTCTCCCTTGGCCTTGAAGAATGCACAGCTGGGGCTTCTCTTAGCGAGCAGCACGGCAGGGACCAGAGCGGCCCCTGCCCCCGCAGGGTGGGGTGGGGCTGCAATCAGACCAGAAATTGTTTTCACAGGGAACTGAGAGGCAACTCCTGTCGTGGAAAACATCACACTGGGCCCAGGCTGGGTTGCCACTCCTCCGCTGGTCTATTCTTGGGCTTGTCCCAACCCCTCTCTAGGGGTCATCTTGAAATTTAGGGGTGGGACAGCGAGATCTTGAAAATCCCTCCAGGACCTTAAAAAATCAGGTTTGAGACCCTGTGGTATAAGAGGAGGGGCCCCTAGGTTCAGAGCCAGGAGTGGGACACCAGGCTGGCACTCTGTGGCCTGGGCATGTCCCAGTCTCTGTCCTTCTGTGATGCATCAGTGCCCCGGTGCCTGAGCACCTCGGAGGGTACAGCGTTCCTATGCACCACGTCCAGCCTCTGGCACGTTCAGGGGAAGCAGCCAGGATCAACGGGGGTCTGTTTTCCTACCAATCCTTCAGTGTAGTGGGGGTTGACGATCTGGAAACTCACTTCCACTCAAGTACTGAGGGCATCCAGGAACGCAGGACTCCGTTGGGAAGCCCTCACTTCCCCAGCCCTCCCCTCCTTCCTCTCTTCCTTGTTAAACCCTCCCTGCTGGAAATGGATTCTTTAACCTCCAGCCTTATCTTTCTCCCAGCCTCTTCCTGATCGCCCTCCCATCCTTTTCCAGGCTGTGCCCTTTATCAGACCTTGCCCAGCCCAGAGGGGTGGGTAAGTGTGTGAGTTTCAGAGGGATTGTCTGCCTCCAAAATTGACACAAGTGAGCAGTTAGGGAAGCACTAATCAAGGAGATTCGACACTAACTCTGAATGCAGGAGTGCCTGCAAAGCCCGTGCTTCAAACTCAAGTGGGGCTCAGCGCTGTCGGCGAGCTCTAGAGCTCCTCTGGGGGCCTCGGAGCCTGCGATGCTCACAGCTCTGAGCCTCTGCAAGGAGGACTCTGAAGGAACAATTACTCCTCTTAAACTACATTCTGATCCCTAAAGAAAACTGCTGCTGCCTGCAATGCCTGTAGTTGGAAGGAGTTTGTGGGAGGCAGCTTCCTCTTCCAGGAAGCCCTCCAGATGGCACCAAGCACATCTCTTTTTCCCTCCCTTCCTCCTTCACAGGCCTCTCCACTTGGGCTCTGGTTGTGCCCTGTGGGGAGGTCGTCGTCCTCACTCTCCTGCCCAGTGTGTGGTGTGGAAAACTCTCATTCTGCACGATGATCTCAGCCTTTACTCCCAGGACGAGAGTCTCAGGCCCAGTGGCAGGGGCCACCTTGTAGCTTGTGCTTTGTGTCCTCACCATTCTTGAGTGGCCACAGAATCTTTGGCTTGTGCATTTGTTGGGTTTCTTTGCCCAAACTTTCTTTCCTTTTTTTCTTAAACGGAAATAAACTTCTAATTATACAAATAATCCATGAGCTGAAGAAATCAAAAAGCACCTGTAATCCCAGCTTGGAGATAACCCCTGAATTATGTCCTGCCAGACTAGTTCTGTGCAGGCTCGGATGCGTTTGGCATACGATAAAGAAAAGAAATTATGCTGTGCTTTTTTTTTTCTTTTGCAACCAACTTTTTATTTAACTTAACAGATCCCATGGATATCTCCTCAATAAACACACAGTTTATATAACTAATCCCCTATTACAGGACTTGGCGTTTTTTCCCAACTTTTCCCTGTTATATATGGTATTGCAATAAATACTTTCCTGGATAAATGTTTATGAACATCTCTTTTTTTTTTTCTTAGAATAAAATAAGGAATGGAATTGCAAAGTCAAAGGACTGGCACATTTGTTAGGATTTTGTGGGCCAAATGCCAGTTCAACTTCCTTCCAGCATCACAGAAGAGTGGTGGGTACCCAACCAGCACTGATGGTTGACTTGCTGGTGGATATAAGAGTGGACCAAGGTCTGGGAAATGGCTTAGCCCATGAACGTGGTCTTCCAGCCTGCCACCCACTCTTTGCTGCCTTGAGGAGGAAGCAGCCCGTGGCGGGGTCACTGGGTCCTGGCAGCCCATGGGGGGACTCGCCTTCCAAGGCTGGTGGCACAAGATTCTCCCTGGATTATGCCTGGGCCAGCCTTGGCCTTGGCGCCTGTCCAGGCATTTAGAAGGGTCCTGGGAGTGGTGGCTTGTGTGGTCGGGAATGGAAAGGATAAGAATGACCCTGGGTCCTGCCTTCCACCCTCTGTGCCTGCAGGAGGCCTCAGCGGAGCAACAGTCATTGACTCCCTCGACACCCTCTACCTCATGGAGCTGAAGGAGGAGTTCCAGGAGGCCAAGGCCTGGGTTGAAGAGAGCTTCCATCTGAACGTGGTGAGTCACAGACCCTTGGAGTGTTAGGGCCAAAAGGGACCCAAGAGGTCAGCTGCCAGCTCCATGCTGTCATCTCTGAAACCCAGAGACCTGGAGGCTCTGGCCCTAGGCTGCACAGCAGAGCAGTCACTCCATGCTGAGTCCCCTCTCCTGAGACCGGCCTTAAGGTGGGGGACGTCCCCCCAACCCTGGCTGGCCCATGAGTATTTATCACCCTATCCTCCTCTCCTGGGAAGGAAGACAGCCATGACTGTTCTTTTCACTCTCTGGGGTGCCAGGCATGTTGCTCACACCCAGGAAGTCCCTTCTATGGCTGGATGTATTGCACAGAACAGCAACAGGGGAAGTGACTCTGTGGAGGGGAAGAGTGGCTTGTCTGCTCTGAGCTGCTCTAACCTGGAGGCCCCCTGTGCTGCCCTGTTGAGAGAGGGGGTGGGAGGCCATCTGGTTAGAGGCCCACGACCAGGTCCCAGACCCTCGGTTTCCAGCCTCATAGGCATCCCTGGTCAGAGATCAGGGCCTTAAGGAGGAGATGGTAATGTGTCTGGGTGGCATGAAATCCTTAAATACTGGACCCCAACCCCATTGATCTCCCAGCCCAGACTGAAGTAACGGATCCATCCTGGAGGTATCAGCTCACCATGGGGAGAGGCTGTTTAGATGAATTTGGGGAGCAAGAGGTGGAGACAGATAGGGGGAGGGTCACATCAAAACACACTGTCAGGCAGCATCCGGGGCTCCCCGTGGGGCAGTCCCGGTGCGCATGGGGACAGCTCCTGCAGCTCATGTCAGTGCAGAGCGGGGCAGGGAGACAAACCGGGGAAAGCTGGAAGCAACACCACAACAGAGCCTCCCTGGCTTGGCTGGCAGCCTGGGAAAGTCGTTAGCCTCCCTGAGCCTTGGCTTCCCCAGTTCTAAGACAGGAAGGACACAGCAGCGACAGTGATCATGCCTAACTCGCGGGCCTAAGTCCCGTGGAGGGTTGTAACAAGCATTTAAAACCCTGTCAAGTCCAGTACAGATGTGCCATAGTGCCAGCATCATTGTCTCATTACTGTGATTATTTTGAGACTTACTGTGACCTCTGGTAGTCAGTGTGAGGCGAGGAGGTTTAGAATCCCCTCATTTCCGCTGTATTGAGTGGGAGAAAGGCAGAGGTGGGAGAAGGAACGGGTGTCTTCATAGGCCCACCTTGTCCCCTACGCAGGGGATAGAGAGCGGGCACCAGGCAGCTGCCAAGGTGCCAGGTGGTGCCAGGGTCAGGGGAGTCTGGTAACATTCAGGCAGGCAGGGGTGGGTTAGGGAATGCCCCTGGAAGAAAGGAAGATGTGGTCACTCCCCCTTTCTGAGCCTTGGCTTTCCCATCTGAAAAATGGGAGTGACCACCTCAGGAGCACTGTAAGGCTAAAAGGGAGAGAGGCTGGGGCCGGCCTGGTGGTGCAGTGGTTAAGTGTGCACGTTCTGCTTCGGCAGCCTGGGGTTCCCCGGTTCGGATCCCGGGTACGGACATGGCACCGCTTGGCAAGCCATGCTGTGGCAGGCGTCCCACATAGAAAGTAGAGGAAGATGGGCACGGATGTGAGCTCAGGCTAGTCTTCCTCAGCAAAAAGAGGAGGATTGGCAGGTGTTAGCTCAGGGCTAATCTTCCTCAAAAAAAAAACCAAAAAAACCAAAAAACTGAAAAAGAAAAAAATTAAAAATAAATTTAAAAAAAGAGCTAGAGGCTTAACAGCGTTCAGTCGATGGAAAAGCTCTCCCCATAAAGGCGTGATGGTGGTTGTTATCAGTAATAAAGGACCTGATGTGGGAAGCATGCCCAGGGGAGCCCTCGGGGGCCAGGGAGGTAATAACAGGCACCTTAAAGGAGCAAGGCTGGGACAGGCGGGCACATCGCCTGCACCACTCTTCATCTCATGTCCGCCCTGTGCAGGAAGCATTGTCAGCTCTGTTCTACAGATAAAGAAACTCGGCAGGGAAAGGCTAAATATCTTGCCCAAAGTCCCAAAGCCAAGTAAGTGGCTCAGGTGGGATTTTAACCCGCTTGGCATGATGCCCCAACACTCCTCATTTGCTCCAGACTTCAGAAAGAAAGTATCAGTGAATAAGATGAGCGTGGGCATGCCCTGAGGGCTCCAGAGCCGAGGCTGAGAAATCGCTGGTTGCCTACAAGGCTCTGCCTGGCACCCCCTCCTCTCAGCCTCAGCCTGCCCTGTCTGCCCCAGAACCTCCTCTGAGAACCTTCCCATTGCCCTGTCACCCTGAGGAAGGGCCACACCACCCTCCTGCTCAGCCCAGGGGCTCCCTCGGGGAAGGGAAGCGGCCAGACTGGTGGAGAATATGCCTCCCTCAGGCTAAGCTTCAGCCCACAGCTCCTCACCCGGTTCTTGAGTGCCTTGGAGAGCAGCCAGGCATAACTTTGTCCCGATGGCCTCGGGCAAGGGCTGGGGAAGGAAGCCAAACCCAGTGTTTATTTGGAATGCTGTAAATGTGCAATAGCGGCAGCCAGGCAGGTGTTGATCCCTCTCGCCTTTTGCCCTGAAAGCCGCCGTGGAGCATCGCCTGGCCTGCTGGGCAAGGCCCTGGAGCCTGGCACACATGTGGCCAGATCCTTGGGGTTGAGGGGCAGTGGTCTGTCTCAAGGGCCCGGCTATCCCTGGGAGCCCTGTGGGCATCTCACAAGTGTCCCCGCCGCCCTCCCCCCTGCCCCTTTCTTTCTGCCCTACAGAGCGGAGAAGCATCCTTGTTTGAGGTGAACATCCGGTACATCGGAGGCCTCCTCTCAGCCTTCTACCTGACGGGGGAAGAGGTGAGTTGGCCCTTCAAGGCGCTGGACCATCCAGGCTGGAAGGGGCTTTGGAGAACATCCAATCCCAACTCCTCATTTCACCAGTGAGGAATCTGGGATTCGAGGGGATTTGCCCAGGGCCACCCACGTCCCCCCTCCCCTCCACCATGCCACCTGCAGAGTCTTCCTCCTCTTCTGCCTGATGCGGCCATTCTGCTGCCCAGGTGAGCCCAACTGGCTCTCACGGTTGATAGTAAATTCTCTAAGGGCAACCACCGCGTCTATTCGCCCAGCTGCGCAACCCCTCTCACGGAACCCGGCAATAACTGGGCTCGGTTCAGGCTTGCGGAGCTGCTTGACTGGTTTTTGGCGGTGTTGGTTCTCCAGACTGACAAAGCCAAGACCATTATTTCACCATTTCCACCCCTGGGGCCCCTTGGCCCTGTCCTACTCCACAGCCATCTCTTGCCTGCGCCTCCTGGGCCAGCCACCAGCCAGACACCGGCTCCAGGTCTCAGGGGGGCAACAGGGAACTTGGGGCAGCCAAGCTGGTCACATGCTGTCAATGTGAGACCTTGGCCTCAGGTGAGCCGCGTTGGCTTCCAGAAGGAGGGCTGTGAAGTGAGGTGAGAAGGCAGAGTCCTGGGCATGGAGTCAGAAAACCTGGGCCTCATCTCCACCCCACAACTGCCTGTGACCTTGAGGAGTGCCCTTCTCTCATCCCCGGGCCTCACTTCCTTCCCTACCATGGAGATGATCCTAATCCCCCTTGGGTCAAAGAGCTGTTGTGAAATGGGACAGGAAGGAAAGGATTTGACCCCAGGGCTGACCGGCTCCAAAGCCCATGTTCTCTGCACTGCAAGAGAATTTTGAGAACCGCGGAGCTCTGTAGAAATGGGGGGCTTCCTCAGCCCTTCGTGAGCTCCCGTGAAGGCACAGCCCAAGGATCTGGTGGTGAGGTTGGCCGGGTCCCCAGGACGTGGTCACTGGTCACTTGTGTTCTCTGTTACCCAGAGGGGCCGCGCTGCCCAGCACGACCACTGCTCTGTCCACCCAGAGACAAATAATTATCCCTGGCCCCCTGCCGGTGGGGAGCCTGGAGGTGAGGAGAGCAAGCTGCAGAAAATTCCCTCTTCACCTCTGCGGCTTGTTGTCTGAGAAAGCCATTTCCGCTTCCCTTCAACTTAAGGCAGCAGCGGCTGAAGCCAAGGGTTAGAGGCAAGAGGCATGCTCTTTCTCTCTCCAGTCGCTCCAGGCCTCTCTCCATCAAGCATAATCTCCTCAGCAGAGATTACTGGTTGTACCAATTTGTCCCCAAACAATTGTAGATGGGAGCCCTGGGCTGTGAGCCACCCGAGGCCTGGATTTCATTTGAAAACCCCAGCACAGGAAAATGACATATGGAGCAGAAAAAGGCATCAGTGTTCTTCACGGGCCCTTGCCCAGCCTCCCGTCCAGCTCGTGGGGAGGTGGACGTGGGATGTGGGGAAGGAGGAGGGAGCCGTGCAGCTCGGGGCTCACAGGGGCTGGTGTGGGTGCCAGCGATTTAGGAAGGAGCTGGCGCTGCTCAGGCCTGATGCTCGGGCCTCCTTCCCGCCTCTGAGGGTGGGTGTGACTCCAAGAACCTGTTTTGGGGCCTTGGCTCGCTAGGAGGGACCATCAGCCTGGCTTTCCAGGATGCAGACCAGACAGTGGGGTGTGGATAGGAGCACCAGTGACTTAGAAGTAGTTCAAAAGGCCCAAGGAGAGGCCCCAGTCACTCAGAATCCCTGAGCGGGCAGCTCCTGAGGGTTCAGCCCCTGTGCTCCAGCCATGCCTTCCCGATCCGCCTCTGCCCCCCCAGCCCCTCCCCACGACAGATACTCTGCCGCTCGTGTACACTCTCCCTGCTCCTCAAACAGCCCATGAGGTGGGTGTTGTCACCGATTTGCAGATGTGGAAACAGAGGCTCGGAGAGCAGTAACTTGCTCAGGCCCCACAGTCCCTGACGGCTGCTTTGGGCTGACTCCTGACGCTGTGGCCTCTCCACCCTGGGCCAGGCTTGTAGCTTGTCACCAGGGCTTAGCCACACTCGACCGAGGCTTCCCTCCTCTCTCAGTCCTCGATCTTGCACATGGTGGGTGCCTATGGAATGGGTCTTTCCATTTTTAAAAATTTCCCACGAATATTTGTGGAATGAGTGGCAGAGGAGACCCCACACCCCTTGCTGGGCTGAGGGCTGTCTGCTTCAGAGGGAACCTGTGGAAGGAGAAGCCCTTGCTGCGTAGGCCAGTCCTACTGAGACTTCTAGGAGACTATCAAGCATAACCACAGCACTTTACAGTTTATATGGCACATTCACTTATATACATCCTCTCATTTGATTTCTAGAAGAACCCTGTGAAGCAGCCAGGGAACATATCAGTGTTTCATTGTGCAGATGAGGCTCGGAGACAGTACGTGGCTCACCCAAGGTCACACAGCTGCTAAGCGGGAAGATCTGAACCTAGGTTCTGACTCCCAGGCCAGTGCCCTTTCCAATCTACAAAGTAGAATTCTTGCTGGTTTTTTCTCACCTCTGTTCTGGAAGCACCGGCCCACTGCCCTTTGCCTGCAGTGGCTGTCTGAGGCCGCATCTCTGTGTTGGAGAGGCAGCTTGGGGTCCTGGAAAAGAGCCACTTAGTTGCCCCACAGCTTGGGCAAACTGCTTCTCTGAGACTCAGTTTCAGAGATCCTCAGTCATCCTCAAAGTGGAGCAACACCTTCCCCACCAGCCGTTGCAAGAGTTGATGATCACGTAGATAAGAGCTGGCATGCCTCCTCACTTCCAAGATGGTGAGGGGGACCAGTGGTCTGCTGTTCCCAGTGGTATCACTCCTGTGCACATGCGCTCGCCCAGCACCCTCCCTGGGGTGGTGGAGGCCTGCAGTGCAGCCAATAGACAGGAGCATTCAGGAAGAGTTAGCTCGGAGGCCTCAGGGCAAAGCGCAGCCAGATAGGTGCCTGGAGCCTTGGTGTCTAGGTTCAGGTTCCGGTGGGTTCCTTCATGCCTCTGTGCTCAGCCTCCATCAGGAGCCTCAGAGGAGAGCCCTTTGTTGTTGCTAACCCGGGGGCTTCTGGGGTGATGCGAGGCTGTGAACTCTGGACTCTAGAAAGCCCCCAGAGATCCCACCCCTGTGCCCACAGCTGGACCCACTGTCTGGCACTGACTTTACCCTCTTCTCTCTCGCATCCCCGCCAGGCCCTGGGCGTGGTTCTCCCCTCTCCCTCCCTCCCTTCCTAAGTGAGAACCACACCTGCACCTCCCAGTCCTCCATCCAAAGCCCCTGTAGGGGTCCCAAACTCCTCCCCCACTGCGGTCCCTGGACAGCTGCCTGCGCATTTCTAAGTTGCACGTGTTGGGAGGGGGGGACCTCAAGACTTTGTTTTGCAACGACACACGCAGGAGGTCAGCAAATGGGGTCACCCTCCAGATCCGAAAGGAAGTGTGTGTTGTCCCACCAGGAGCACTTGCTTAGGGACTGGCATCTCATCTTTTAAAAGATAAATCACCTTTATTGTGAGATTGTTTTTATTATAAAAATAACAGAAAATAGAGATAAGCCAAAAGAAGAAAATAAAAATCCTCATAAGCCTACCGCTCTGAGGAGACCATCGTTCATATTTTGGTGGATTTTCTTCCCATCCTTTTCTCTCACATCCATGTGCACGTAATTTTTACAAAAGTTGAAATACACTATTTTGAAATATTTTTTTCATAATAGATTATAAACCCTTTCTTGGCTATTAAATATCCTTCTACAACATGATTTCAGTGGCTATATGGTATTCCATTAGAGGAAGCTGTAATTTAACCACTAACCAATTGTTTGATACTTCTATTTATAGTAGATAAATAGAATATATAGTTTGCTATTCTATTATAATAGAGTATTTCTGTTGTTTCCACTATTTTAAACAATGCTGGAATGAATAGCCATAAAGTTAAATTTTTACAACAGCCTTGGTTATTTTTTATAACATCTAAGGTTGTCTGTTGCCTTAGAATAAATTCCTAGGAGGGAAAGTACTGAGTCAGAAGACCCCAGGTCCTTTTGAATTACTCAGAAGGGTAGTTCGAGGGGGTCCTAGCCTCAGGCAGGGGCCCTGAGGCTGGGACCCGCTGTGGCTCCCTTGCCATCACATGGGTCGTTTAGGACGAGCCAGTCACCTTCTCTGTTCATTCCCTCTGTAAGTGGGAACAGTGGGCAGAGCCAGGATGTCAAGGGGAAAGACTCCCCTGGTTTGACACGTGCGGTGGCAGTGGTTTGCTGAGAAGCGCACAGAAGCCAAGTTGTGGAGTCAGGATGGGAACCCGGGGTGGGGGTCTGGGCTCCCAGTCCAGTGCTCATTACACGCTGTCCAAGTTCGTTTCCCACGCACTCAGCCTGTGATGTGATGTCCTGGTCCTGCAGTGTGGGCAGACACTAACCATTGGTGACCCACTGCCCTGACTGCCTCACCTTCCCAGTGGTCACCCCTAATCTCAGCTTTGGTCCCTGAGCCTCAGTCACAGGTCTGACACGGCGGTGAGGGCCTTAAAACTATTACCTACGGGGCCGACCTGGTGGTGCAGCCGTTAAGTTCCCACGTTCTGCTTCAGCAGCCCGGGGTTCGCTGGTTCGGATCCTGGGTGCGGACATGGTACTGCTTGGCAAGCCATGCTGTGGCAGGCGTCCTACGTATAAAGTAGAGGAAGATGGGCATGGATGTTAGCTCAGCACCAGTCTTCCTCAGCAAAAAGAGGAAGATTGGCAGCAGTTAGCTCAGGGCTAATCTTCCTCAACAAACAAACAAAACTATTACCTGCTTTTCATTCCTCCCTGCACTCTGAGGAAGGCAATATTGTCCTTTTTATGAAGAAGGCACTTGAGGCTCGGAGAGATGCCTCACCTGAGGCCACAAGCCAGGAATTCGTGCAGCCTCCCATCCTGGGCCGGGCAGCATTGGCAGGTTTATCTGCCAGCGGGAGCAGCTCCTTGCAGTGATGGTGCCCTACCCAGCCGCTTTTCACAATGCCCTTTGACCCTTCCAGGTGTTCCGAATAAAGGTCATCAAGCTGGGAGAGAAACTCCTGCCAGCCTTCAACACCCCCACGGGAATCCCAAAAGGCGTTGTGAACTTCAAAAGGTAGGATGCCTTCTGGTTTCCCACTTGTGGCTTCGACTGTGTTTGTGTGGAAACTGAGGCACAGGGAGATGACAATACCACCTTGGGAATCACAGCAAGTCAGGGGCATGGTGAAAGCTAGCCTTAGCCCAGGGCTCTCCTGGGCCGGTGTGTGTCACCAAACCTCGTTCTCAGGGTTTAGGCCACACAGGCCTGGTCTTCCGGGGATGGGGAGGGGGCAGCTGTTCCTCTGTGGTCGTCCCACTGCACTGCCGTGACGCACAGCTCTCCGGGTGTGCCCCAACCACCCGCCTTCCCAGCCCACATCAGGAGCCAGTGGGCACATCACACTCTCCCACCACGAGGAGGCACCCAAAGCTGCTGGGGGGGTCTCAGGACCCAGGGCAGAGGGACCCTGGTCTGCCAACCCCTACCCTCCGTCCCTGGCAGGGCTGGGTCTCAGGAGCCCAGTGTCAGAACCCAGAGGGGCTTCTGGGAGGGTCAAGCCCATGGAGGCACAGACACTGAGGAGTGAAGGCCCGAGCCGGGGTCACGTAAGCCAGTAACTGACCGTTCTAGGACACATACCCAGGACTTCCAACTCCATTTTAATAAAATATGTATTGAAATTTTCCCCTCTATATAAAGAATAAATTCTCATTGCAGAAAATGTAGATTATACCAAAAGTGTTGGATAAGACCAAAAAAATCGCATGTAGTCCCACTAATCAAAGAAACCCTGGTAATGCTGCTTTCTGCTGGCTCTGTTGTGAAACGTTGATTTTTATTGGCCGCTTGCGTCATCCCATCACACACCCAGTGTGTGGACCAGACAGAGTCTTTCTGGGCATCACTAAGTCACAATGCCAGAGTGGACGCGACCTTGGGGAACCCTGCTCGGGAAGAGTGCGCCAGGGCTGCAGCTCCGTCCAGCTCCAGAGCCTTCGGGGTGCCCACCTGCCCGCCCCCCGACACCCCGTGCTGCTTCCTTCCTGTTCATGGGGGTGGGAGTGGTTTTATAGCCACTCATTTTCCAGCTGTGGTGGCCGAAACCCAGAGGGGATAGGACGGGGTCACAGTCGAGAGAACTAACCGCCCAGCCAGCTTTAAGATCCAGCTTTAAAGATGCGTTGAAGAACATGCATCATCTTGCCCCTGGGGACTGCAATGTGCCCCCTTGTCTTGCCTTCCCTCACTCTCTTCCTTCACGGATCGCCCTTCCCTCCAGCTCCCCTGGCCGTCAAAGCCCAGCTCCAAGGCTACCTTCGCCATTAAGCAGAAGCCTCTTAGCCTCTCCTGGCCTCTGGGCACTTCATCTTCTTCCATGTGGCCTCGGTGCACTCCCCTCCACGTTCCCCCACCGCCTGGGAGCTCCTCAAGGGCAGGAGCCGTGTCCAGTTCTTGCTCATTCCTTTGACAAATATTTGTGCTAGGTGCTGTGTGCAGGATGAAAGATGAATAGTAACGACCCTGTTCCTACCGTTTAGTGAGCAACTGCTCCATGCCTGGCATTGTGCTGAGGGTTTCCGTTCGTACCCTCGCCAGACATACTCACAGCCAGCCTCTGAGGGCAGGTGCTTATATTACCCCCATTATTCACAGGGAGTCTCAGAGAGAGATGGAGAAACCGCCCGAGGTCTTATAGACAATGGGTAATGGGGCCAAGATTTAAACCGTTTTGTTACAGATCGAAAGCTCTGCTCTGAACACCTGAGTCCCTCCCTCCCTCATGAAGCAGACCCCTGGGAGACACTGCAGAAGGCCCCAGGGAACCCTCTGGGGCATCCTCAGGGAGCTCTGTGGGGCCATCCTCAGGCCTTTCTACAACCCCGGGCCTGGGAGAAGGGCTGTAATATTTCCATTGCGCTGGACTCCCCGCCTCCATCCCCTGAACTGATTTCTTATCTCAGGGCTCTCAGTCCAGCAGTAGCTTCTGCCAGCTGCCTGGGAGGAGGATGATGCTGGAGGAACACAGGGGCCCTGGGCTCTGGCGGAGTGCCCACGGTGCCCTCTCTGTGCTGGGAAAGTCCCACGCTTAAGGTCGGCCTCAGTTGCCTCATTAGCCTGCCCTGGGCCTTGAGGAGGGGACTAGCCCTGCTCGGCATCTTCGCCTACTGTCTCTGTGGTCCAGAAGCATTCCTGGGGTGTGACCTCACTCAAATTGCACCATGGGCCACGGAGGGGCCCTCAGGGCCAATCGAATCCTGTTCCCAGTGCCAGGGTTGCTTCCCCAGAGCTGGACACTTGGATCTCTTCTCAGGTTCCTCTCCCACAAACACTGATCCTGCAGAGACACAGCCAGCTGTCGGGGAGCCAAGATGCAAACACGCTTTCTGGCTCCCTCTCCCAGATGCAGCGTCTCAGGCCTCGCCGCCCAGGGTCTGGGATAGGACCTTAGCTGAGGCATCCCTCCATCCCTTGTGCGTGGCCCTGTCCCCTACCTCAGACCCTACAAACCGCAGCCTGGCCTGTCTGCCTTACCCATGCCCCTCAGAGCCCGGACCTGATGCTGACGTTTCTGGTTAATAAAGTGCGCTTATTTTTAGGCTGTTTGCGTTCTGCTGGTGCTGTATATGTGTGTATGTGCATATTTCCCGGCAGCACCTCCCTTTCGTTTTCTAGATAAGAGAGTCTGCTGCTAAAAATGCCTCCGTGTTCCACCAGGGAGAACGTCAGGGATGGATGTGGCCCACGTGGCGCTGAGTGTGCCCTTTGAGAGGGCCTGCTGGTGGGAGCTGGGGCACACACTGCAGTCCCTGCTCTGGGCGGGGCTGGCTGGGGCAGCTCTGAGGAGAAGGGCGAGACGTGGGTGCCAGCAGCAGGAGTAGATAACTAGGCCCAGCCCGAGAACAGCCAAGGGAGGAGAGCCCTGAGAGGCGGTGGGCCCCGAGGGGGTGTGACTGCTCCTCCCCCCTGAGGAGGTGTGTCTGTGCAGCCTGGCCGGGGAGGCAGAGGCGGGGACAGCCATGACCTGGGAGCTGCAGGGACACTGGACTGTCCGGGAGAGTGGCAGTGGCCAGTCCAAGGACCTCTGCAGCTGACTCAGTCTCTCGCTCGCTCACACACAGCCTCACACACGCATGCACACTCTGCTGCCACCCATTCAAATCATAAAGGCTCAGATACACAAGCTCACCTTTGTCACACGCACTCTTGTGTGTATGCATACATGCACGCTGTCACACACAAATGTGCATTTACGTATGTGTGCCCCTGCCACACACAGATATACACATCTTAATAATTGTGAATGTTTATTGAGCGTTCACTGTGTGCCAGGCATGATGTGAGCATGTGACATGGATTCTCTCTTCAACCTCACAACCACATGGACCCCATTTTACCAGCAAAGAAACTGAGGCTCAGAGAGGTGAGGTAACTTACCCAAAGTCACACAGCAGCAAAGTTAGAATTAGAATCCAGGTCTGCCTGGTTCCAAAGGTGATGATTACACTGTACACATGAGTGCACACACAGGCACACACACAGCTTCTAGCCGGGTAGGGAAGCGGCATTGTGGAGCAGCCCCTCTCACCAAGGAGGGAGAACACAGGCTCCAGGCCCACTTGCAGGCTTAAAAGCCTGGGAGGGAAGCAGAGGGCAGAGCTTCCATTAGCCAATTGCCTCAGAGGGCTGGTCAGAAGGCCTCCTAGTCTCTGGATGCTGCCCAGAACAGATGCATTTGCAGCACAAAGTACCTAAGATTTGGATTTAGATTCAGCTCTACTGGCTCTATCACTTTCTGTGTGACCTTGGAAAAGTGTCTCCCCCTCTCTGAGCCTGAGTATCCTCACCTATGAAATAAGGATCATGGTATCTACCTCTGAAGTTGAATGTGAAGATAAAATAAGAAACCACAGCTCTCTGGTACATATCAGGAACTCAACTCTAACAACACAATTTACATGTGCGTAATTACATAAGGATAAAATTGACAGGAATTACACACATAAGTTATACCTCACAATAACCCTGTGAGGTGTGGGTACTGTCATTTAATGGATGAGGAAACTGAGCTCTAGAGAAATTAACCTACCTGCCCAAGGTCACCTAGCTGGGAACTGGAGGAGCCAGCATTTGAAGCCAGGCAGGAGAGAGGGAGGGCCCGGCCACTGGCCGCCTCTGCCCAGCGCTGGCTCCGCCTGTCTGCTGGGTGGCTCCACCACAGGAGTCCACTTGGGAGGGTGAGTGTAGGGAGGGAGGAAGGAGAGGCTTGTGGGGAAAGATGAGAACACAAGATGACTGGGTGGCCGGTGGTTTTTTTTACCTTGAATTTCTCTGCGAGGGCAGGAAGCATCGGTTATTCAGGAAACCCTCTGCGGGTACCCACCGCTCCCACTGAGATCGCAGGCTGGAGAGAGGAGTCTTGCTTGGCCTAGGGGGAAGAGGGAGAGAGCGGGTACCGCGCCCCCTTCCCTCTGGGTGGATGTCCGGCCGTTGGAGTGGGAGACCCCTTAGGGAAGTGAATCCCGCCTCAAACTTCTACAGGCTCTGACCTTCAAGAACTCTCTTGACTCTCTGAGCCTCAGTTTCCTCCTTCGCACTTTGGGATTAATGATACTTTACCTTGTGGGCTGTAAATGAAGTCGAGATGCAAACAGCTTGCCCGAGAGTCTGGCATCTGTGGTGCCTCAATAAATGCAAGCTGTTTTATTTATTATCCGGAAACCCCGTTTCCCTTCTCTGTGCAAACCCATCCCTCCCTACTTGCCCCAGGTCAGGGAAATACCCAGAAAGTGGAGACAGGAAGAAGGGGCCAGTGATCGGCTCCACGTTTATTGAGGTCACCTGCTCCAAAAGATCCTAACACTCGAGTCCTCCATTTATTTCCGGAAGCTGGGAGACTGATGAGTTTCCTGACTTCCCTGGAAACCACATCCAGGTTGGACAACAGAGTTTAGAGAGGAGAATGGCAGCCTCAGGGGAGCCCCAGCCCACACCGGAAAAGGCAGTGCCCCTCAGGTGGCATGCCATGACCTCCCCCACCCACACCTGCCTTCCTGGGTCCTGTTCCTGGAAGACAGAGGGACAGACAGGGGCAGTTCCTGGGGAGCGAGAGCCTTTGCAGCAGGGAAGTCGAGGGGCTCCCGGGAGGCCCTTGCAGAGCCAGTCCCTCAGCGCAGCCCACACTAACTGCACCTCGGAGGCCCTACAAGTAGGGGGAGCTCACTCCACCTGGCTGTTTTCACCCCCTCTCCTCCACAACCTCCCTGCAGAGCGAGGTTGACCCCTGTCCCCCTGGTGGTCCTAAAGGTCCCACAGGAAAGATCATCACTATACATATGCAGAAACTAAGGCACAGGGAGAGGAAGCAGCTTGTCCAAGGCCACCCCCATTCTGGAGACGGGACAGTATTATCGTGACCCAGTGTGACGGATGCAGACACTCTGCGTCACAGGATGAAATGGTTTGCTCAAGGCTGCTCAGCTAGCAAATTCGAACCCGCGCCTTTTGGCTGCAGGTCCCGGGAGATTTTAAGTGAAAGCGCCTGGGAAGGCAGTGTCTTTCCTGATTGTTCTGTAATTAAAAGTGAGGCAGCCCGCAAGGTGGCTAGGACAAGCTCTGGGTCAGACCAGCGGTGGGGTCCCAGCTGTGCTACTTCCTGTGTGATCTCGGTCGGGTGACGTCCGTGTCCCGTGCCTTGTTTTCCTCACCTGTAAAAGGGGCAGCTGGGAGCACTGGCAGAGGCCCTGCCACTGCTCTCTTCCTCCTCGGAGGTGCTCAGCACGTGGAGGTCATGTTTGACATCCTTCTCCACCGAGGTCTCGGGGCCATGCTAGTAATAGTACGTCATTGACTATCTGAGGTGCCCGTGAGAAGCGGGTGGTTAATGGGCGAGGAGCCTTTGCTCCAAGAGCCCTGCTGCTTTATTCCTGACATGGGGCTTCCCCGGATCCAGGACCTCCAGGTGTGGGCGTACCAGGGCCACCTGCCCTGCAGGTGTGGGTGCCACAAAATTCCAGGCAGGGGCCAGTCTGTGTCCTCGGGAAGCACTGAGAGTTCGAGAGAGAGGAAGGGCCAAGTGGGGCCCCTGCTTCTCTTCCACCCCCATTCAACCCTAGCCGGTACCCTCCACACGAGCAGCCAGGTGGCCTTCAGCCCGAGGATGGAAATCAAGTGATCTGTGGGATCCGACGGCCTCACTGAGATCACCTGTAAACTTAACATGGCGCGTATGCCAGGTCTTGGCCACCGAGGCAGTTCTGCTACTGTCCTCGAGCCCACGAGTCTGGCAGGGGCTGCTTGACAGTAGAAACGAAGAATATTGCAAGTCAGACAGGCTGCGTTCAGATCACCTTCAGCAGGTCCCTTCGTCTCACGGACCTCAGTGTCCTCATCAGTAAAACGGGGCTGTTCATAGCCCTGACGCCCGGGGAGGGTGAACTGAGATGATAGGCGAAGGCTCCTGGGACGGAGCCTGGCACATAGTAGGTGCTCCCCCACCAGCAGTCCCTGTTCCTCTCAGCAGGGGAGCCGGCCTGGCTGGGGTGGTGGGGGGGTGACAGTGGCTGCTTCTGTCTTTTCAGCGGCTCCAACAGGAGCTGGGGCTGGGCCATGGCGGGGAGCAGCAGCATCCTGGCCGAGTTCGGATCCCTGCACCTGGAGTTCTTGCACCTCACTGAGCTCTCTGGCAACCCGGTCTTCGCAGAAAAGGCAAGTCTTCTCCTGCTCCCTCCCCAGCTGGCTCCTCTCTTCCCCTGTTGGAGAGCAGAAGGCTGAGCGCTCAGCCCAGGAAGGGGAAAGGGATCACGGGGCAGCAGGGGGGTGGGTGGGGAACGCAGAGGGCCTCCAGCCACTGCTAACACAGCAAGGAGCTACTTGTGTACAGGTGGCAGGGACTGAGCACAGGGAGTAACCAGGATTCTGCAGAGGGCAGGGAGGAGAGGAAGCTGCCAGCAAGAAGCTTCGCACTGGTGTGTGCGTCAGCTCGGTGACAACCACACATACGTGGCATCTGGAGAAAGTGCAGCAACTGAAATCTAGGCTCCAGCTCGCATTGGCAGGAATTGGCCACCTGGTGCAGAAGTCCCCTTTCCAGAGACATTTAACTTCTTCATGTGAGATCTGCCTGCCCGTTCCTCCCAGATGCCTGTCTGGCTCACGTTGTCAGCAGGCTGCAAAGCGATTGCACTCCACAGCAGAGGCACAGGTCTGTGCCTTCTCAGTTGTTCCCGGGCTGGCTGAGGCTGCAGGGGTGCAGAGAGCTGGCATCCAGGCCGGTGTCCTGACAGCTGCCCGCTCCTGCCCCTCTGCGAAGCCCTCCAGAAGGAGCAGCGTCTCAGTGTCACAGCCCTTGGCAGTCCCACTGTCTGGAAGTGTCTCCGTGGGTCTAACCCTAAGCCCAGAGAAGGGACATGTACACACCCCACCCTCAGATGGCCCTCAGGCTCCGTCGGCTGTTGTCCCTTCCGGAGTCTTGCCTGGGGAGATGAAGCCCTGCCCTCCCAGAAGAACCTTTGGAGGCCCCGCTCCCAAAGCCTTCTCTTCCTCGAACGTTAGCCTCTTAAATGCCAAGGGAGCTGGCAGGTCGTGGAGTCACACCTTACCCGGTGGCTCCCAGGCTTGTGTCAGCTAATTAGCCTCAGATCATCGCCTCACTGCCTGGAAGAAACAACTTTCTGGACTTCACCCTGGGCCCGGGAATCTGCATTTTCAACAAGCACCCATGTGCTTTTTCACACCAGGTTTAGACCACTGCCAATGCGAGCTGGAGCCTAGATTTCAGTTGCTGCATTGCTCATTGTGGGAATCCACCTGAGCGTTCTTGAGAAGATCAAGAGGTTTTTTAAAAAATTTTTGTTTGTTTTATACTAGTTTTTCTATTTATACTAGATTTTCCTTTTTTTTAGAGAGGAAGACTGTCCCTAAGCTAACATCTATTGCCAGTCTTCCTCAGTGTTGTTTGTGGGATGCCAGTACAGCGTGACTTGACAGGCGGTGCAGGTTCCCCCCAGGATCCGAACCCGCAAACCCCAGGCCGCCAAAGCTGAGCTTGCAAACTTAACCACTACGCCGCCAGGCCAGCCCCAAGAAGAGCTTTCTAACACCTTGGTGACTTCCTCTGCCCTGAGGCTCACTACTGCCCTTAGTCAGCCCGTCATGTTATCAGACCTCCCGCAGAAGCTCTTCCTTAGATGGAGAGGGACTCTGCCTGTCTGTGACACTCCACCTTGAAAGCTTGTGGAAGAAGTTTAATCCCACTTCCCAGCGGGCCTTATTTTCTGGTCCTTTTTCCCACCTCCAAGCCCTTCCTCCCCCCAGCCTCCCTGTTTCCATTGCTCTTGAGCAAAACTCCTCTAGGAAGAATGGAGTGGGACGAGGAGCTCCCTGCAGTCCCTGGCTGGTCTGGAGATACCACCTACCACTGCCTGAGCACCTTCCATGTGCTGAGGACCTTAGGGTATCTCTGTCCCACCCAGCAACCTAGGCAGTGGTCTTCCTGTTATCCCTATTTCACAGAGGAGGAAACTGAGGCTCAGAGAGGCCGAGTGACTTGTCCTGGGTCATCCAGCTGGGATTCAAGCCCAGGACTTTCTGACTCTGAAGCCCAGATTGGTACAGCAGGCTTCCGGCTTTTTCTCCAGAGTGCATACGCCTGTCTGTTTCTCTGTCTCTCTCTACATTTACATTCTCAGGCTATTTTCATCTTCTAATCATGCCTCCCACAGAGGCGATTATTGGCAGTCAACAAATTGGCCCAAATTCTGAAGTGCCCGCACCCTCCCAGGGAGCAAATTTAGCCTCTTGCCTGCTCACCACCAGGACCGTCAAGAATAAGTCAGGTGCAAGCCTGTTTCTGTCCCCCATAATGGACTCCATTAACATAAATGGATCTGAAATGTGATGCAAAGCAAAGTCTGTGCCCTGGAAAGCAGGGTCTGACAGCTAAGGGCTACTCTCCGTGCTCCTCGCCTGTGGGGAAACCTGCGAGCCCGCTTGAGCGCTGGCCCCAGGGCCTTTCTCTCCAGCGGATTCTGTACCGGCAGGATTCATTTACTGCCGGACAGCAGACCCAGGGAGAGAGCCTTCCTGAATCCCGCTTCTCGCTGTTCGCAGCCCTAAAGGTTGCAGGTCCAGCTTCTTCTTGCTCCAGCTGGGGCGGCCTCTGCTGCACGGTCCCCACCCTGATCCATGTTGGACCCAGAGGCTGCTCCTGTGATCAGACACCTACTCGTGTCCTGGTCTGCCACTTACAACCGGTGACCATGGGCAAGTCACTGAACTTCTCTGAGACTTGGGTTTCTTGTCAGTTAAACCGACATAATAAACTGTGACGGCTGTTCTGAGGGTTGGAGATAGTGTGTCAAACGGGTGTGGCTCGGAGGAAATGGTAACAGCTGTTGTAGTGGATGTAGTTGTTAAAACCCTGAGATGCCCCGCGTGTGCCCAAGGGCAAGGCCGGCCCCCAGCTCTGAGGTGGAGCCTGCTGTCGGTCCTGCAGCTCCCCCTTCTGCCTCATGGGAATGGTTTCCTCTGCATCTGAACCAGCTGCCTCCATCCTCGGTGGGCTGGGAGCCGGCTGGCTTCTTCGGGAAAGTGAAGGTGCACCTGGTGTCTATCTCTCGACAGGTCAAGAACATCCGGAAGGTCCTCAAGAAGATCGACAAGCCCTTTGGCCTCTACCCCAACTTCCTCAGCCCAGTGAGCGGAAACTGGATGCAACGTGAGTATAGAGACCCCGCTGCCCCTCCTTGAGCTGATTCCTGCCCAGCTCCCGGCTCTGGCCTGTGCTAGGCACCTGGGCCGCGAGGGGAGTGATGCGTTTATCAGAGCCGCATACTAGCATGGCGTTCGCTCAGTGCTCCTGGACACCACCTACCCTGCCAGGCTTCGTGGGCGGTTTCATTACTGTTGTCATTGCCGTTGGGATGGATGTGATGGCTGCTGTCTAGGAAGGCCCTGCCCCGAGCATCCCCCGCACACTAGCCGTCTCCAGCCTCCTATCAGAGCTTCAGCCTTCCGTCTCTTCTGCTGCCCACTGAACCCTCCTTCATTGTCCACCGCACCTGCAGGACTATTCCATAGAGAACTGCCTGCTCCAGAAGTGGCTCTAAGAAAGGCCGTGCTTCCTCTCCCAGCCCCTCTAATCTGGTAACCCACCTCCAAATTTAATTAAAAAAAAATTCAGCAGAGCCTAACTATATAGCAATATAAACATCATGAGTTCACCGCTGGTATCTCACGCCTACAAGAATCGGTCCCAGGATTTCCTGCTGTTCTCTGTTCTGAGGCTTGTTTCTCAACCAGACTGTTGTGGGTCAACGGCGGAGCCTCATTCCCAGCCCCCAGCTCCACCCTCTGAAACAGAATGAGGTCAGGGGGATGCTCAGTGTTGAAAAGTCTCCCAGGCTGCTGGGATTGCACCCCTGTCGAGAAGCCCGGGCTCCGCCTTGCCCTCCTGACCAAGGCCCTGGTCATGTGGTCACAGTGCTAACTGGTGGCACTGCTGCCACCATGGGCCCTGCCTCTAGGGGCTCCCCAATAGCTTCCCAGAGCCCCCACCTCCACTGCGTCTGCCCAAACAAGGCCCCCTCTCCCTTCCCCTGCCTCTGGCCCTGGTTGTTATGGCATCAGCAAGGGCTCAGGGGCATAGTAGACATGAGTCTAATTACTGCCTGACTGGGGGATTTGCGGCATCTCTAAGTCTTGCTTTCCCCTCCTATAAGATAGGAGGAGAGCTCCAGATGTGTTCTTTGGGGACCGCGCAGGGCATGGAGGCACGGTCAGAAGCTGCAGCAAGCAGATTTCAGTTCACCTTCTGAAGGTGATCTGTCTGTCCCGAAAGGTAATGGTGCCCATCACTAAAAGAATGCAAGCAGAGCCTGGCCGGCCGCAGGGACACTGAAAGAAACTGCGAGCCCGTCTTTCCCACCCCGAGCCCCTCTGATCCGAGGGTCTAGGAAGCCCAAAAAGTTCGACCCAGGAATTTTCACAGGTGATGACCTCACTCCCACGGGTCCTCCTGCAAAAACCACTTATAGAAATGCAAAGTATTTTTAACCAAAACACACCGCAAAACCCAAAAGTGCCAGGAGAAAACAAAGGTTTGAATTACAGATTATGGCCACGATGGAGACAGTTCAATAACTGTTACTGCTTTTAATTGCAAGGCCTGACTGAGGATGAGATAAACTACGCCGCTGCCGGCCTTCGTGGCTCCAGGACAATGCAGCAAAACCCATAAAAAGGAGAGGGGTGTGGCTTCCCAGCCTGAACAGCCACCTTGGCAAATTATAGGGGAGCCCCCTCGGAGAAGCATTATTTTCTTTTCAGGCTGCGCCAGGGTCGCGGGGCTGGGCAAAGGCACTCACGTCTGGAAAATTGTTTTGTATTAATAAAATATGAAGCCGAGGCCTGCTAAAGAGCAGAGGGAAGGTTACAAAGTCCTGCTCATCTGGGTGCCCGCCCGCCTCCTCCCCTGGCTTTGGCGCCTGGGTCATCTCAGGTTTTCTGTGGTTTCTATTGTGTTTTTTGGTGATTGTGTATTTTTCCAGCAGATGATAACGTTCCCAACTTGCATAAGCTAAGTGTGTTCACGTTCTTTTCTTCCTTTAAATCCTCTGTTTAGTTCATTTGCAACCACAGAAATGGCAGTTTAGAGAGGCGATTGAGGAATTGGGCCGCAGCCCCGTCCCAGGCCTCTATTCTCGCCTGCTCCCCTCTCCTGCTGGGAGCTGAGCTTCAGGGAGACGGGGGAGGCCGAGACCCTCCAGCCACTAGGACTTCAAAGCCAGGATAAGTCCCTCAGGCTCCTGCTGGCACCAAGAGCAGATGCAACCGACCCCAGCAGAGACACTTAGAGCTCAGACAGCTGCCAGCCCTTCAGCTTGGGCCCTGGAGTGGCTTGTCCTTGTCCACTGCCTGAATCCCACATTTTCCCCAGTGGGAGGGAAGTGGCAAATCCAGATTCTCCCCGGTGGGTATAGGAGTGTGCTTTCCTGTCAGTGCCAGCCGGGCAGCCTCCCCCAGCGTCACGCTGCTCTCTTGCCTGCTGATTCCCAGGCTTGTAGGGCGACCACCTCCTGCTGCCAAGTGTGATGAGAGTGTTGACGCAGTCAGGAAGCAGAGGAACCCCACTCTGCTCTAGGGCTCATGGACACCAACTCACGCTCTGCTTTGGCATTTCACAGATAAGGAGACTGAGGCCCAGACTGGAAAATGGCTTGCCCCGAGCTAATGGCAGATCCACGTCTGCTAATTCCCACCCCTGCACTTCTCCCAGTGTACCCCATGGTGCTGGGAAGATACTGCACACATGCTTACTAGGAAGCAGTGGGGCCTCCAGATGAAAATTGACCACTTCATTTGAAGCCCCCTGAGACACAGACTATACACATATCCCCAAGAGTCTGTCGTGTTCTCAAACGCCCATGCGACTCCTGGTGACCTGGCTCCCGCTTGTGCACACCCCTGCCAGGTGAAGCCCTCTGCCATGTCACACACACACACACACACACACACATACTCTCTCTCTGCAATCACATGATGAAGTCCAAACTCTTCGGCTTGGCATTCGAGGCCCTTCCAAGCACAGCTCAAACCTACCTTCCTTTCATTCGATCAGGACTTACTGGGCATCTGCCATGTGCCATAGAGGTACTGGGCCTAAGGTGTGAATCATACGTGGTCCCTCCCCACACAGAGCCCCAGCCTGGTAGGGGAGGCAGACCCATCAACAGATGCTTGTGGCACAGTGTTGAGAGCAGCTGCTGGCCAGGCACGCACCCAGCAGTGGGAGGATGGCTCCTGCTGCGCGCTTCCCACCTGAAGCTCACTGGGCCAGAGGTTGCGTGTGCCTTATCTCCCTCACTCCTCACGGTCAGCCTGTGGAGAGGCTGGGAGCAGGTTTATGAAGACACTGAGGAGAGCCTTTCTTGGAGTGGGTGATGCCTGAGCTGAGGCATAGCAGTGAGGAAGGCTTCGCCGGGCAAGGCGGGAAGGGTATTCTAGGCGAGGGGTCATCAGAGGTGAGGAAAAGCATGGGAGGGCTGGGGCTAGGACAGTTTGGGGTGGCGGAGAAAACATTGAGAGGAGGCAGGCCAGTGGAGATGATGAACCCCCTTCTGAGCTGTTGCTCTAAGCGGAGGCTGACCCCGTGTGCCTTCCAGCCTCCCCGCCTCCCCACCCCTGCTCTGCACAGACCTCCTGCTCCAGCCGTGGACACCCCGTCAACATGCTGGGCTTGGCGCATCCCTGTGCCTCCCTTTGTACTTGCCCACGCCGTGTCCTCCACCTACGATTGGGGGGTAGGAGTGGGGGTCCTCTATGCTGGTCCCTCTTCCCTCTTCACATGGCAAAGTCCAGCCCACACTGACCCCCTCCCACCCGCTGCTCGTTCAGGTCTGTTCCAGTGTTTGCAAGTGTTTGTCCTGTCCCTGAACCCCTGCTAGGCCAGGATTTGTTTGTGGAGGGGCTGGAGGGCCGGAAGCACTGGTTTACTGGGGGGGCCCCCCCCGCCCCCTTTCCCTGTCCCCATCCATCTTTACCTCTGACTTTTGTCCCTCTCTCTTCACACATGTCCTTCCTTTCCTTGAGCATCTTTGTTTGCATTCTCTGGTTGACTGTAAAGCTGAGGAAGTGAGGGCTCTCTGGCTTGGTGGCCTTGGACGGGCTATTCGGCCTGCTCTCTGTTTCCCATTTGGGAGACAGGGTTCACAGTGCTTACCTTGCAGGGTTCTTGGGAAGATTGTTGTAAATTATCCAGTGAAGCTCCTGGCCCACAGTGGACCTTTGATCAGCGGTGGCTGGTGCTGTATTCTCTGTTTCCTTCTCTTCCTGCCACCCGCTTTCCCTCTCTTCTCTCTTTCTACCCGCTCTTTGCCCAGAGGAGCTGAAAACACTCTTCCCATTCCCCCCCAGCCTGCCGCCTTAACCCACTCGCCGTGTTCCTTGCTGTCTCTCTGCGCACGTGAATCCTAACAGGGCACTGAAGTTTGCCCTTTCTTGTGCCTGTAGTGAGAGCCTTATGCTTCCCCACTGTTCATTTCTAAGGCGTGTGAGTGAAGTATTTTCGTGTCTTGCTTCTGTGGTTAAGTGCTCCTTGGTCGACCCATCTTGCTCCTGGGACAGCCCTGGGTGCAGACACCTCATTCAGCCACAACCTGGAGGTCCTGCCACTCGAGGCAGATGCCAGCAGGGCAGAGAGGGGTCCACAGATGCGATTTTCCCTCTCCCGGCTCCACTGATCTCCATGTATCACAATTTGCTAAATTTAAACTCGGTTTCTCCAGAGCAGCTCTGTACTTTGTCCAACTAAATTAAGCGTCTCCTTCCTCCTTTCTGTGGCCTTTTATGAACCTGCCCCACATTAATTACCATGTTTGTCGCCGGGTAATAAAAATCTCTGAACTCCCTGCCACCACGTTATCTTTTTAAAGAAATGCAACTCATTTACAGTTAATAACCGGAGGCCCTGCGTCCTCCGCGGCTGAAGCGGCATGATTTATAGTGGCCGGATGAGCCCGCGCGCTTTCGTGTGGGATGATCGCGCGTCAGGACGGCCCTGGTGTCCCCTGAGTTGCGGGCCATGCCATTCTCTCGGCCCCTGTTCCGGGCTTGGAGGCTGCTGATTAAATGCTCTCTCACTGCCCGCGCACAGCATGGGGTGCCACCGAGGCTGGCAGGCGAGACGGCGCCCGGTTAGTCCCGCCGGCGGCCTCAACAGATGGAGATAATGTTCTTGTCATCTTTCCCCTCACAGACCACGTCTCGGTTGGAGGACTCGGGGACAGTTTTTATGAATATTTGATCAAATCCTGGCTGATGTCGGCCAAGACAGATATGGAGGCCAAAGACATGTACTACGAAGCCTTGGAGGTAAGATGAGAGCCTTGTTCTTCACAGGCCGTTGGTCATTGGCCACTGGCTCTCACCCAGGCCCCTGAGTGCTGAGGGGGGTGGGGTCGGGGGGGTGCTCACCCCTCCCCCACAGCGAGCTGGCTGGAAGAACAAGACCGTCCCCTCCCCAGCCAGTCACTTTGCACACCCTGTCTCGTGACTCTTCTCAAACACCTTGAAATTAGGGCTGTGTTAGCATCCTCATGTTTCAGATGCAAAACCCAAGCTCAAGGAGGTGAAGTCATTTGTCCGAGGTCTCACGGGAAGCGCAGGCAGTCTGATTCAGAAACCACCGTGTCTGTGCCTCAGTTGATGTGTCAGAGCCCAGAATGCAGCCAGACGGTGGGCTGGGAGCCCCCAAGTGAGGCTGCCCAAGCAAGACCCTCAGCCGTCTTCCTGCCAAACCAAAGGGGACATAGTTTGCACATCTAAGCCGGGAGGGGCCTCCCTCAGGGGAGCACCCAGTTCTGCTCCTCTTCATGTGGATGGAAACCAAGGCCCAGAGAGGGGAAGGCACTTGCTCAAAGCCACACAGCACAGAACTGGCAGAGCTGGAGCTACAGTGTTATCCCCATTGTCCATCACCACTGCTGGTCTGTCCATGGGGTGTGAAATGAACAAGGGGTGAGTGCCTCCAAAGGGAGGGGAGACTTTAGGACAGAAGGGGGAATCGGGTAGCCTGAGCTTTTGGGAAGGGGGTCTGGAATCCCCTCAGCCCATCCACAGATACCTTTGAACCCAACTCAGAAAAAGGCACTGGGCAGTCTCCGGGCCTCAGTTTCTCCATAAAGTGAGTTGAGCAGGTTGGATCTACTTTGCTGCCGTCTTGGTCTAAGCTACTGCCTTATGTCCTCTAAACTGGTCTCCTTGCCTTTCCCCGCCCTCCCTCCAAGTCACTTCTCCACACAGCAGCCAGAGCAGCTGGAAATGCACGTCCCTCCCCTCACTGGCTCCTCTGAGCACTTGGAATAAACCAGACTCCTCGCCTTTGCCCTCCAGGTTCCACCTGATCTAGGCCTGTCAATCACCCTGAACTCGCTCCCCTTTGCCCTCTCAGCTCTGGTCCCCAGCCTGCCTCAGACACACCAGATTCCTTCCCACCTCAGGGCTTTTGCACTTGATGTCCCTCTAGCTGGAATATCATGCAAATAGATAGGTCTCACTTACTGGTCAACTCAAATGCCACTGAAATTAGCCTTTCCCAACCTCTCTCTGTCACATATCCCAGACATATTCTCTTACTCACCTTCATTGGCATCTGAAATTATCATGTGCACATCTTTGTTTACTTGTTTATTGTCTATCTTCCCAGAATGTGAGCTACCCAGGAACAAGGATCTTGTTTATTCATTCACTGTATAGCCTCACTCCTGAAACAGTGCCTGGTACTTTGGAGGCATACAGTAACTATTTGATGAACAAGTAGATGCATGAATGCTGAAAGGATGGAGGGAGAGAAGGATAGATGCGTGGGTGGATTGGTGGATAGGTGGGTGGATGGATAGATAGATGGGTGGGTGGATGGATAGATGGGTGAGTAGATAGAGGGGTGGGTGAATGGATGGATGGGTGGGTGGATGGATAGATGGGTGAGTAGATAGAGGGGTGGGTGAATGGATGGATGGGTGGGTGGATGGATAGATGGGTGAGTAGATAGAGGGGTGGGTGGATGGATAGATGGATGGGTGGGTGGATGGATAGATGGGTGAGTAGATAGAGGGGTGGGTGGATGGATGGATGGGTGGGTGGATGGATAGATGGGTGAGTAGATAGAGGGGTGGGTGGATGGATGGATGGGTGGGTGGATGGATAGATGGGTGAGTAGATAGAGGGGTGGGTGGATGGATGGATGGGTGGGTGGATGGATAGATGGGTGAGTAGATAGAGGGGTGGGTGGATGGATGGATGGGTGGGTGGATGGATAGATGGGTGAGTAGATAGAGGGGTGGGTGGATGGATGGATGGGTGGGTGGATGGATAGATGGGTGAGTAGATAGAGGGGTGGGTGGATGGATGGATGGGTGGGTGGATGGATAGATGGGTGAGTAGATAGAGGGGTGGGTGGATGGATGGATGGGTGGGTGGATGGATAGATGGGTGAGTAGATAGAGGGGTGGGTGGATGGATGGATGGGTGGGTGGATGGATAGATGGGTGAGTAGATAGAGGGGTGGGTGGATGGATGGATGGGTGGGTGGATGGATAGATGGGTGAGTAGATAGAGGGGTGGGTGGATGGATGGATGGGTGGGTGGATGGATAGATGGGTGAGTAGATAGAGGGGTGGGTGGATGGATGGATGGGTGGGTGGATGGATAGATGGGTGGGTAGTTGGGTGGATGGAAAGAAGGATGGGTGGATGGATGGATGAGTGATCTCTAACTACCCTCTGATCGCATGAATCTGGCCAGAAATGATAGTACTTGAAGGAAGCACAGTGAAACAGGCCTCCAGAGTCTAGCTCCAGCTCTGCCACTTCTGGACCCTTTAAACTATGGGCTCAGTGATGAGTTTTCCTTGCCCAGCTCCCTGATACCAAGACCTCAGTCGTGAAGCAGCTGCTGGGACTCCAGGTCCAGCTCAGTCTGAGTCTCAGCCCCGTCCACTCCACGCTTCTAGGGCTGAGCGTAAACCGCAGCCAGCATCTGCTGTCAGAGGATTAGCTTTTAGCCGTGGCAGGTATGCTGCCCAGAAAGGCCCTCTCTGACCTTTCTGCAGTGCCTTTCAGAGTAAACAGAAAGTTAACGGCAGCCTGGTTCCCTGCCCTTAGGGCACAGTGGAGTTGAGGCTTCAAGGGAAGAATGGCCATGAATTATTTAAGCAAACGGGGAGCCTTATGGAAAGCGCTTGATTGAACGGGAGAGAACTCAGCTCTGCTGCCGAATTTGATCTCCCCAGTGAAGAGCCTGGAGTGTCCCTGGCCCTGGATAAAGCCTGGGCCTCTGGCAAGTTTGAGTCTTTGAAGAATGTTCTGGTGGTTCTTAACCTTGTCAGCATGTTAAAAATCACTTGGGGAGCTGTAAAATCCCGATGTCCAGGCTGCACCCCGACAAGGTCACAGCAGAACCTCTGGGCCGCCACAGCCCCGAAGCTGCCCAGGGGCCTCCAGTGCGCTGTGAGACCAATGTCCAGCTGGGTGGGCGTGGGGGGTTCGGACAGGCCGACTGGGCACAGCCCTGAGGGTCACAGGGGGAGGGTCTGTAAGAACAGGGGGAGCCTCTGTCCCCGCGGCCTCCTCCGGGCAGGCGCGCTGGGTGCCATGTCGTATTTAGCCCCCTCTTACAGATGATGAATCTGAGGCTCAGAAGGGCCCAAGGTCACAAGGCAACAAGTGTCAGAGCCAGGGCGCAAACACGGGTCTGACTGGCTCCAGATCCAGTCCAGGAAGTGCACAGATGGGTCCCCTCCAGGGGGCAAAAGAAGCCAGAGTCTCTGACCAGCCTCAAAACCAGCCCAGGAGTTACTGTTCCCATTTTACAGACGAGGAAAGGGACTCTTCAGAAAAGTGAAATCACTTGCCCTGGGTCACCCAGCTCTCCACTTGTGGAGCCGAGATTCGAACCCGGGTCTCTGGCTCTCAGCCAGCTCCTTGCTATGACTTAAGCCTTTTTACCTGGCGGTTGCCAGCCTGTGCTGTCTTGTGCTTTGCTTAGGGTTTTAGAAAGCCTTGTCTTTGCATCTGCTCGTCTCAGTTGTGTCCTCCGCGAGAGACTGGTCTCTCATTTCCTCTTCACCGCAATTACTTAGCTTGGGGTTAACCCCGAACAGAAATCACCTGTGGGAGATGGTCTTGAAGGTGCAGACTTCTGGCTACCGGGCAGGCTTCCTGAGGTCTCCCCCGCTGTCCGTGTTCTCTCCATTGTGTTGACACCGGGTGACTGAGCTGGGTTTCTGTGCCCTGGACTAGCCCTGCCACCCCTCCCCGCCCCGCATCCTTAGTGATGTGGAGCAGCTGCCATGCACCCGGCCCAGATCAGACCCGGCACAGCGGCAGGCGGCTCTCCAGGCCTCCTCGGGACTCCTCTCCACGTGAAGCAGGCACCCGGGCATGTCACAGCATCAGAGCTTCCCCACCTGCTGCTCAGTGAGGGTCCAGCCAGCCCACACCCCGGGCCGTGCAGGACAATGAAAAGGGAAAACCAGTGAAGGAGCGAACGTTGTCTGAGCACCTTCCCTGTGCCAGGCACTGGCTGGGACTGTGGGTGGTGGCTTCTGCTGCCACGGCGCGGAGTCCTGGGTGAGAGACAGATGCTCCCCAGAAACACGCACAAATACGCAAACAGTGGGGGTGGTGCCACGCTGAGAGAGAACAGGGTGGCAGAGCGACGGGAGTGCTTTAGATCAGGGTGCCCTCTCCAAGGGATTGCCTCCCCGAGGCAGGAAGAAAACCCAGCCTTCCTGCAGGCCGCGTCACCTTGTCTGGTCACCGCCTTCTCTGAGCTCACTCTGCAGAGTAGAGCCCCTCCGCAAGCTTTTTTCTGTCTTGGCCCCTCAGTGTGTTTCATTCAAAGTACTGAGCACACATTGTAGTTCTTCCATGTATTTGATTTCGGGGAGGTCTCTGTGCTCACCGGTGAGCTCCCTGAGGCGGGGGCCAGACCCATCCTCAGGGGCTGTGTCCCCTGCACCAAGCACAGCACTGTGCTCCCAAAATGCTCCATCTGGGGAGCGGGGGGGATGTGAATGAAAGGAGGCCAGCGTGGCTGGGGCGGGGGCCGCCTGGAGAGGAGCTGTAATGGCCAACGTCCATGAGGACCCCCCGAGCTGGGAAGCAGGCCGAGCTCTGCAGACACGTCTTGTTTCATCCTCACAACCCTGTGAAATGGTTCACGCTCTTACCCCATTTTACACATGAGGAAATTGAGGCACAGAGAGAGCGCAGAACCTGCCTGATGTCACCCAACTTCGACCTGGTGGAGATGGGTTTTGAACCCAAGGAGTCTGCACCCAGGAGCCGTGTCTGTGGTGGCAGCGTAAACCTCAGGGTCCAGAGCAGGCACGAGATGCAGTCAACTCATTATTTATAGAATGCAGAGGCCTGGCCGGGGCCCCAGAGGCCCCAGCCTTGGACCATGACCCATGGCCCCTTCGAGTCTAGCCTTGTGGTTGTTTGGGCAGCTGCTACCATCACCTGGCTCTCCAGGGCTCCCAGGGACCAGCAGGGAGCCGGGGGGCACAAAGACTGAGACCTGCACCTCCCAACACCCCAAGAGTCCTTCCCAACAGCATCACCTGCTGCAGGAGCAGGGGGCTCCCAAAGTGCCTTGCCACCAAAAGGAGTGGCCGTCGTTGGGTAGTGGGAGGCGCCGTGCTTGGGCATCTGGGGCTCCTCGTCCTAATCCTGATGTGGCTGGGTGACGTGGGACAAGCCACTTGACCCCTTTGTATAGGGCACTGCAGCCCGTGTGCCTGGCTTGTCGTGGGTGTTAAATGAGAAGCCGTCTGACAAGGGCCTGTAGGAAGCAGCTTTTAATTCTCTGTAGTCCTTTTTGCGAATCTGATAAAATATATGGACCCTCTTCCCACGAAAATGCACACACAAACATATCACATACAGTTCTGGGGGCGTCGGGACCCCCTGAAGCCCATCCACAGGCCAGCCGGGCTTCAGGTTAAGATGCCCTAACAGAGGATATAATGGACGATGACAACAATTTTAAAGAGATTTTTTTTTTAATTTTGTATGTTGAAGATTTAAAAGTCTGTATCAGAGACTCGCCCTGGGGAGCTGCCTTGTGTCCAAGCCCCTCAGCAGGCGCCGGCCTCGGCTGGGCGAGTGGCAGAGCCTCCTGTGGCCCCGTCAGGAGCGGCCGCCAGCCCGGCCCAGCAGGCCGCCTCTGCCTGGGGTGGAGGGCTCAGCAGAGCCGCTCGCTGCTGTCTCGGAAATGCTCATCTTCCGTCCTCTCCCCTCCCTTCTCTGTATCCCTGCCCCTTCTCCCTGCCCAATCCCCACCTTGCTCCCAGGCAATAGAGACCCACTTGCTGAATGTCTCTCCCGGGGGGCTGACCTACATTGCTGAGTGGCGAGGGGGGATTCTGGACCACAAGATGGGGCACCTGGCCTGTTTCTCCGGGGGCATGATCGCCCTCGGTGCCGAGGATGCCAAGGAAGAAAAAAGGGCCCACTACCGAGAGCTCGCAGCCCAGATCACCAAGACGTGCCACGAGTCGTACGCCCGCTCAGGTAACCCTGCAAGGGGAAGGGGCAGCAGGTGAGACTGAGGCTAGCCACCAGCAGAGACCAGCAGAGTGGCAGTGAGAAGGGACACATGGACTTAGGGCAGCCTCGCCTTGAAGTTATGTCAAATCTGAATGGGGACGGGTTGTCTGCGCTGAGATTGTGCCCTAAATTAAAGGGAAAAGAGTGATGATGTGTTAAGCGCTTTGTGTGTGTAGGTGTTGTTCAGCACTTGACACACACATCATCACTGAACCTCACAACACAGATGAGGAAACTGAGGCTCGGAGGTGACTTGGCCAAGGTCCCATGTGAGGGTCACAGAGCAGAGGGTCCCCCAGCCCCTGAGGCAGGAACATTGGCTGCCTGAGCCTAGCAAGTCCCTTATCCCGGAGCTGCTACCCCGGAACTTTCTCCCCTTTCCTCCCCAAAACCCCCCCATTTAGGGGGTCTCATCCCCTCCTAGCAGCACCCTGTTTGTCACCCTCTTTGATCTAAGACCACCGGAAAGCTCAAGAGTGCCTGCATCGTGCCCACCCGGCACTCACTGCAGAGTCGTCAGAGGTCGAGTTAGACGCATGAGCCCAACTCCTTATCTTACACGTGGAGAAACTGAGTCAGCCCAGAGTGGGGAAGTGACTTGCCCAAAGTCACACTGTGCATGAGTAGCTAAGCGGGGCTGGAACCCAGCTCTTCTGATGCCCGGCTGCACCGTGTGTGCTGTCTCTGTAAGCAGTGCCCCCTGGGCCGCAGGAGGTGCCCACCGCGGAGTTTAATCCCAGTCTCGGTGGGAGGAGAGGACCTAAGATTTGTAGTAGAAATTCCTGGCTCAAGTGCCGCGCTGCCACTCACCAGCCAGGTGGCCTCTGTTTTCTCATCCTTCCAGTGGGGACAGTAACACAAGTCTCCTTGGGGCGGGGGGGCAGAGGGTTCCATGGAGACCACACTGCCAGCCGCCTTCAGCCAACAGCGTGGGAGGCGCTGGTCAGCATCCCCCAGAAATGAGACTGTGACCACTCCGGTTGAGTCCAGATCTCCTGGAGCTGTTTTCAGGAAGCCAGCCATTCGCAATGGGTCCTTAAAACCGGTCTTTAGTTCCCTTCAAAGAGCTGTCTCTGCCAGGGCTGTAAACAAATAGGAAATCGCAGGAATAATAAAAAGCTCGCTATTTGTCTGGGACAATCAGCCCAGACCATAAAAGACAGTCTGTTTAATGGAGCATATTGTTGCAGCCAGCCCGCTAGTCCACAGATGGCTGCGACAGTTGCTCCTGCCCTCACCCCATTAGCAGCTTGGCAAAACGACTGTTTTCTGATGGGCGGAGCAGCCGCACCACTCCAGAGGCTTGGAGGGGCCCGGGTCTGGCTGATGCCTCTTCCATGCAGCCCTCCATGGCAGAGTAGGACGTCCTGCAAAGCTCCAGCTCATCTCTCTCGAGGAAAGGCAGTGCAGGGCCTCTGAGGGTCCCGAACGCTAATGGGAGGAGGGGGCACATGTGGACCAGAGCTGCGCCCTCAGCTCACCTGGACAGGATGTGCAGGCGTTCGAGGGAGGAAGACGTGACCCACATACCCTAAATTTTGGACCTAGAGAGTCAGACCCAGGACAGAAAGAGAGAGCACAGCCTGGGGAAAGGGCATCAGACAGATCCAGGGTCCCATCCCAGCTCAGCCACAACTCGCTGTGTTGCCTTGGACAAATTACTTAGCCTCTCTGATCCTCAGTTTCCACATGCATGAGAGAGGGATAATAACATCTACCTTAGGAAAAAAACATTTTTCGAGGACTGAAATAATGTGTGTGAATGGTGGCTGCGGTGGTGGTTATAATTGTGGTCATCCAGAAAACAGGAACGGCAGCAAATTGTCCAAAAAGCAACAAACAAATAAAGACAACAGTACGCAGACCTCTTCAGGCCTTCTCTATCAGCTCCCTCCGCCTGAGTACCTGCCTGCTGGGCAGATCTTTCCCTCATCGCCACCTCACCGGGCTCCCAAACTGTCAGCTCTGGACGGCTGGTTCCAGGTGTTGAAAGCCATTCCCTAAGACAGGGGGTCTGTGGAGAAGCATCATGCATGTTAGCATATTAAAAGATCTGATAAGTCCTGCAGATAGGAGACCATTTTATTTAACCCACTGTTCCCCCAATATGTTTAAACCTGAAACCCTTTCTTGGCTGAGCTCTGGCTGACAACTTACGGAGTAGTGTTTCAAAATACACAGTTGGGGACATCGCCCAAACCTCTGCCTTCCCAGAGTGCTGGGTAGTTCATCTGGATTCTCAGATTCTAAAACTGCAAAGTTTTCAAGGCCCCGGGGTCTTGCTTTGGCCAGTGTGGGTCAAGAGGGAAGCTGTGCGTCTGCCAGGCTCAGCCTTACAGGGCAAACCGAGCAGGGCCCCCCATGCCAAGCCATCAGCAGCCAGCGCTCGGCCGGGGCTTCCAGACCACTGAGATCCCTCCTGGGGCAGCTGCCTCCTGAAGAGTGGGGAGGGGAGGTCTGACCTGGGCCCTCCGGCTGCTCGTTCCCACAGATACCAAACTGGGGCCCGAGGCCTTCTGGTTCAACTCAGGCAGAGAGGCAGTGGCCACACAGCTCAGCGAAAGCTACTACATCCTGCGGCCGGAGGTGGTGGAGAGCTACATGTACCTGTGGCGGCAGACCCACGACCCCATCTACAGGGAGTGGGGCTGGGAGGTGGTGATGGTGAGTGCGCCTGGGGCGAGGGCTGGGGGTGGCTTGACAGGGTGACGCTTTCCCTGACAGACAGCTCACAGTCAGCGTCCAGAGCCCCCTAGTTCAGGCACCAGGAGGAAGGTCAAGCCAGGGTGACGTCTGGCTGAGGTTCAGAATGCAAAGGGTCCGGGTTGTGTTTGCAGAGCCAAGGGTCTCCTGCTGGGCAGATTCTGGCCAGGACCTTGTGAAGAGGGTTCTGAGTGCCTGCAGCCTTCGGGCCCGGGCGGGTGTCAGCACAGTGAGAGGCCAGACACAGGGCCAGCCAGCGAGGGCCGGAGCCCGTGTGGGCACTGCTTTCTGACCTGAAGCCTGGACAGGTGGCCTTGGAGTTCTCCTCTGGAACAGGAACTGGCTGCTGGGCCAGCAGCTCACCCCGTCCTGTACCCAAAGCCAGCCCAGCCCCAGGCAGCGCCCCCTTCTCTGGGTTCTGCTCCCTCCTCCCGCCCCAGCCTCCCCTCCACTAGCCCTCTTGTCCCCAACCACCTGTGGGAAACCTCACGGCCCTCTTTGGGCTGGGTGTCAGAGGCAGGTGTGTGGACTCCAGAAGCTTCCTTGATGGATGCTGAGCCTTCTGTGTCCCCCCCGCCACCTCCCCACTCCTGCCCCACAGGCCCACTGCCCTCAGGGGCACTGACTGTCCTGGGGAGAGCCACACCCAGAGCATCGCACTCAGGCGGGCACGAGGCCTGCTCAGGTTCCCTGACACAGGTCACTGGCCAGAGTCCCCTGCTTCCAGGGGGCCCTGGTTCTTGACCATTGAAGGCCAAGTGTTCTCTGCTCCTGGGCCCAGCCCACAGACCCCTCAGTGGGTAGAAACTGCATTTCTATACAGAAGGCAGACAGCCTGTGGCCCACTCACCTCTGGCCCAGGGACCACGTCTCTGTGGGGAAGCCCTGGGGTGTGCCAGGTCTGGTCTCCAGATCCCAGCCACGAACAGCACCAGTGCCTTCCTCTGTCCCCACTGTGGGGGTGACTGTCAGGTCCTTCTAGTTCCCTGAAAGGCAAGGAGAAGCTTCCTCTGGGTTCAGACTGCAAGAGCTCAGGGCAGGCGGCCCGTGTCACTGATTCTCAGTGACGGGCCCAGGGAGGGTGGCCCCTCCAGCCTGGCGGCAGGGCAGCTGAACCCTGGAAGAATACTTCGGCCTTCTGCTTCCACAAACGCCGGGGTCCCCAGCTGAGGGCTCCGGGCCTGCCTGTTTGCGAGCTGGGCAGGCACGAGTCTTGGGGACCTCTCCTCTCCCCATGCTGAGGCTGCCTTGCTTTTCTTCAGGCCCTAGAGAAAAACTGTCGAACGGAAGCTGGCTTCTCTGGGATCCACGACGTGTACAGCAGCATCCCCAACCACGACAACAAGCAGCAGACTTTCTTTCTAGCGGAGACACTGAAGTGAGTTGGGGCTTGGCCAGTGTTCTTTCCAGAGGGCAACTCAGGCTTTCCTTAGGGATGCGGGGAGGGGTCAGCGGTCCCCCCTTCACTGACAGTCAGGCTCTGAAATCACAGGGAGGCCATGAGGGATGGGGGCCTTGGGATCTGGAGGGTTACACACCCCCAAGGGTGAGCCTTGGGCCAGGCTGGTGTCTCCACTCAGGGAGAGACTGGCTTGGACTCCACCCCTGAGTTTTAGCTGTGTGAGGAGTCAACTGTCTCTCGGTTTGCTTAGTCCTTGGAACTGTGTCCTCTGCTGTAAGACGGGAATCATGTCGAGGATGACGTCAGCACTGGTCACTGCTGTTGACTTGCCCTCTTCAGAACAGCTGCTGCTCTGTTCTCTCATTCTTGGGGTGGGACTGGGCCACCCCATTTCCTTGCTGTTCCCCAAAGCAGTCCCCTTGTGCTTTAACCCTTTAAGATGGATTGGAATGGCCCTTTCCTTCCAGAAAGAACCCCATGGCTTGGGAAGCTGGAGTTCTGGAGTCACAACCCCCTGTTCATTTTAGCGCCCCAACATCTATGTCACTATAGTCTCCTGGGGGGCACATAGGGAGCAGCCTCAGAGTTTGGACTGGTGCAGCACTCAGGCCACCCTGCAAAGAAAGGAGAATCTAGGCCCTAAGGGGTCTTCGCAGGGCTCACATACAGGGCCAGGTGGGGAGAGAACCCGAGTGAAGCTGGCTGGGCGCGAGGGCTGGGGCAGAGCCAGGACTAACCCAGGCCTCTGCCCCAAAGCCCAGGGCTCTCCTCCCACCCACAGCTCCCTCCCTGAGACCAGCCCTCCAGGCAGATTTGGGGTCTCGGGCCTCCCTGCACCCTTAGCCACAGGCTCCTCACAGGGGCTCCTGGGATCCGTTCCCACTGGGTCCTCGTTCCCCAGAACACTGACAGGCTGTGTCTTGCTTCGCTCCCTGCCCGGGGGCACAGGTATCTCTATCTTCTGTTCTCTGAAGATGATGTGCTCTCCCTGGAAGACTGGGTGTTCAACACGGAGGCCCACCCGCTGCCCGTGAACCACCTGGACAGCTCCAGCAGGGCGGGGGGCTGACGCTGACCCCGCCTCCCTGCCACTGCCAGGCCGCCTGCGCCCGTCCTGGATTTGGGATTGTTCCCAAAGGGACTGGGAACGTGGGCCCCAGTCCAGACGGGCCCCGGGCCGATGTGTCGGACAAGCAACTTCTTTTCCTCTGTGAGGAGACAGGACTTGGAGATGCAGCGATGCCACACCAGGCCCAGACATTCCTTTCTATGGAGAATTTCTATGAAACCCACTCACTTGCCATTCCAGGGCCGAACGACCAGAGGTTTCCATATCGACCCCATGTATTTGATTCACTACCTTTCGTTTTTCAGGGTTTTTTTGTTTTTGCTTGATTTTGCCTTTTCTCTACAGTTGTGTTTTATCACAAATTATAAATATAGTTTTCCAAATCGTGTGCTTTCAAAAACAGTGTCATCCTGATAGAACTAAACCTTCAAGTGTTTGCACATGCCCACAAAACCTGGACCTCGTTTTCTATATTTTCAATGCCTCTGCCCAGCCTTTGCTATGTGTTCAACTCTGTCATTTATCTTATAATTTGAGGAGGGGCTTTGATTTGGGCCTCAGTGTTACGAATCACTAGGGCTATTTTCATTATTGTAATGGAAAAATCTGTAAACTTACAATAAAAGAGTTTATTGAATAAGAAATATGATTGGGTTCATTGCACATTAGTGACTCCTGGGAAAACACTGCAATGTTATCCTCAGAAAGGATAGTCAACTAGCAGTTGATTTAAGATACCATTTAGTAAAGACTCCAGCTTCTATTGCCTTCCCTTAAATTGGTCCTAATATATTCAGTGAGGCCAGTTCTTTCAATGGAGTTGGATAGTTATACTTAGGTCAAGGCTTGGAAGAGGCCCAGAGAGGGGCAGCAACTTGCCTGAGGTCACACAGCCAGTAAAGACAGAGGCAAGCTCAGCCCCTGTGGTTTGTCCACCACCCCAGTCCTGTGTTCATCTATTCCATTATTCGCAGATTCTTGGTGAGTGCCTGCAGGGGACCAGACACTGGGCTAGATGCCAGGGACATACCTGGGACCACAACTGTCATAAGCCATGCCCTCAGGGAGCGTCCAGTCAAGGGGGAGAGACAGACAGTGAACTAAAGTGACAGATAAGTCACGTGGCTGCAAGTTACATGAGATGCTGCAGAGGAGACAGGCGGGCGAGGTCCTGACAGCCAGGACCTATCTTGGGGACGGCGGAGCGCCTCCCTGAGCAGCTGGCCGTCACGCCAGGACCTGGGAGAGAAGAAGGGGCAGCGGGAAGGGTGTCCCCTGCGTCCACTCTGCACCTCGGCCGCCACCTGCTCCCTGGGAGGAGGCCCAGCACGCAGAGCAGGGAGTTCAGGCGCCTCCTCCCCTCAACCTCACCCCCACCCCTGCAGCTTGTCGCACTGCTGACTTCACAGGACAACGTTGAGCCCTTCCCCACGTTCAGCCGCTCCATTCTGGCTCTGTTAGCAAACCTGAGTAGCTGCCAGTGTGCTGGGCCCTGGGCCGGTGACCTGGCCTTAAGCCCCGGCTGTGGGACCCTGGGCAGGTCACCTCCCCTCTCTGGGCCACTCTCTTCCATCAAGCAGAGGAAGACCCCACACCTCACAAGGTTGCTGTGAGGTAAGCGGGAGGCTGCTGGTGCCCTGGCACTGCGGGAAGCACTGCTGCCTTGTTCTGGAGACTCAGATGCTTCCAGCACCTTCTTAAGCAGTGGTCAGAGCTACAGGTGAGCTGTCCCTGCGGCAGGAGCCCTGGCGTTTGGTGAATGAGTCACTGCCTGAGCCCAGCAAATCCCTTCACTCTAGACAGGCATCAAGAAAGTGTGGCTCTGGCAGCCCGCTGGTGCCCGTTTAAAGGAACAGCAGAACAGAAAAACCCACGACACGAACATCATAGAAAGGTTAGGAGGATCTTCATGACAAGCAGAAAGAAAAATCATTGGCCATCTTACTTTCTAGAATAAATACTGTTATATTTTCTTCTAGATCTTTTTCTATGAATGTACAGAATCTATTTTGCAAACATGGTATACTGTGCATACTGTTTTATTATAATCTGCTTTTGCTCTTGACTATATTCTGTAAACATCTTTCCATGTCAGCAAATATACATTTACCTCCTTACTGTACCTGGCTGTGTAGTATTCCATCGTGTGCTGTATCATGCTTTCTGGATCCGAGCCCCTGTTGCTGGGCATTTGTGTTTGTGTCAGTTTGGGTTCTTAAGTACAAATAAGAGAAACCAACTCTGTCCAACTTAAGCAAAAAAAAAAAACCCGTGTATTGAAATGCCTTGGGGTGACTCATGCACTCTTAGGAGAATAGACAGCCAGACCTCAAGAAAGACTAGGAAGAGGCTTTGCCCAGGGATCCAGGCAGGCCATCAGGACGGGAGAGTCCAAACGATTCCCCGTCCTGCTGTGTCTCCCTTGGAGGAAGAGAGCTTCCAATTGGCCTGGCCTGGGCCACGTGCTCCCCAGCCAAGTGGAGAGCAGGACATCGTGACTGACGGAGCCACCAAGGCCCCGTGCAGTGGGCAACCGGCTCTTCCCTGGAGAAACCATGAAGTTTGCCACCAAAATAATGAAGCTGCCGGCTGGCCAGGCAAAAACAGCAGGAGCTCTGCAGGTTTGGCTTTGATTTTTTCAGCATTATAAAGAGAATTTTGAAAGCGTACTGAGCATTCCCCTTTTTCCTCTTGTCTAACTCCTGAGAGTCAAGTCCTGGAATGTCTCTCCATTGCAAAGCCCACTTCGCAGTTCCCCAAGGCCCCAGGCTCCCCCCGGGACCCATGTCGCTGTCCCCCTCTCCTCCCCAGGCGCTCTTGTCTTCTGCGTTATTGCTGCGAGCAAGTTGTAGAAATGAATATTTGAAAATTCATCCTCCAGGAGGGCCCTTGCAGGTGAAACAATATCCTTTTGGCAACTTAACTCCATTCCAAGGATAAAAATAAGTAAAACCTAAGGTAGGCTGAGAGGAGAGAGGAATTAAGAGATGAGTCACCCTCCCGAAGGAGGAGCCGCAGAATCCAAGCTCAGGGAACCAGGCCTGAAGTGGCACGTCCTTCCCCAGCCGGGCTCGGCGTCTGCCAGTCTCATTTTGAGCCTCATCTTTGCCCTCCCCGAGGATGAAACCACCTTTTGCACCTGTTTTCTTCACAGATGGGCTTGCTGCTGCTTCCTGCCCAGAAACCTTCGTTAGCACCTGGCTCCCAGCACTGAGGCCCGCGGAGCATCACACCCCCGGGAAGGGGTCGGGCATGGTCCTTTTCCAGATGCCTCCCGTTAAGAGACTGAGTTTGTTCAGACTGGCTCTGTGCATCACTTTGTGTCTTTGGCAATTTGCAAAGTTCAAAAACCAAATACATTGGAAGGAAAAGCAAAAACAGAAAATCTGATTTAAAGGCAACATCCCTGAGATCCAAGATGCGGATCTCGGTTCTGTTCCTTTTGCTTTGGGGAGGTGATCCCATGGTGGTTTGAGAAGATGCTGGAGATGGGGAATGGGCCAGCTCCTCCCACCTACCCCCCTGGGGATCTGTCCTTGGAAATATGCTCATTGATCACGTGGCACAGAGATGCTCAACCGACTGCGACTGAAGCTGAATCACACACTCCTGCGGGGAGAGGGGTGCTGATGCTGATTTTTTGTATCTAAAAATATCGGTTTGGTTTCCTATATCTGGGGCAATATTTTGATCCCGCTCAGTCTGTCTCTTAAGTCAGAGCTTCTCAAACTTGAAATGTGCACCTGAGTCACCTGGGGATCTCGTTAAAGTGCAGGTTCACGTTCAGTGGGTCTGGCATGAAGCCCAAGATCCTGTGTCTCTAACAAGCTGCCGGGAGCTGCTGATGCTGCGGTCCTGGACCACACCTGGAGTAGCGAGGCCTCGGTTGGTGAGTAGAGTGGCAGGATGGCATCACAGGTACCTCGGCTGCAGAGGGAGCTGCCTCAGAGCAGGCGTGTCTGTCACCTGTGTCAGCGACTCCCCCTCCACCAGGACGGTCAGGAGGAGATGGGGCAGGCTCGCTGATGGCTTAGAACAATGCTGCCCAGTGGAACTGCCTGCGGTGCCAGAAACGTTCTATATCTGTGTTATCCAACATGTGGATATCGAGCCACATGTGGACATGGAGCACTTAAAATGTGACAAGTGAGACCAACGAACTAAATTTTTAATTTTATTTCATTTTAATTAAACTTAAAGAGCCGTGTGTGGTTCCTGGCGGCCGTTTTGGACGGTGCGGCCTTCGAGCTCAGAACGTCAGCCCTCCGCTCCCTGAGCCCGGCCCCGCCGGACCCTCCGCAACCTGCATCATTACGAAAATCATCTTAGCACAAAACATATTGTTTGGAGACTCGAGGTTTCCCTTGAACACACCTGGTTATTTTTACACTCACTCCAGCCTCCGACACTTTTCTGCAAAAGCCTCTGGTTTTTAACTTGTTTTCTTTTGTTCTCACTCACTGTTTGTCTGCAGATCGGGTCAGGCTGAAGATTAGAAAGGCAGGAGAGAAGACTGAACGGATGGAACTGGGTGCAGCTCCACTCTGCCCTTTCCCTGGGCTGTGTGACCTTGGGCAAGCCCCTTAACCTCTCTGAGCCTCTGCCTGCCTGCTTCTCCATCTGTGGACAGGAAGGGTGATTTCAAGGGTTAATTGAGCTTCCCAGGGTAGGAACTCATCACTTACAGTGATGATGGTTATTGTTATTATGCGAATGCTCTTTGTAAACTATAAAACCTTGCATAAATGTGAGGCAAAAAACACTGCTGTCAAAAATTCTTCTTTTTAAACCAAATGCTCTGAAACTTGGAGGAGACTGCATCAACCAGGCCCAGGAGACAGACCAAACTCTCAAAGCAATAAATCTAAATGTTTTCTGCTTTTCGCATTGAGTGAGCATTTTGCCATAAGCCCTGAATCTCCGGAAATTGGGAAATTGAGATGAAGATTTGTTGGCTGTCCCAGGGCTTCCAGGGGCCAGCCTGGCTTAGGGGGTGCGCGGGCAGGGGTCGGGGCGGAAGGAAGACGCTGCGAGCTCACCCAGGAGTCCAGCCGAGAGGCGTCCGGGGCATGTGAGGTCCAATTCGCCCTTCGTCTTCATGGTGTTCTCCATGGCTCCTCCCGACAACTGGGAAGGGAGGCGAGGCCGGCAACCACCCGCAGAGGAGGAAACCAAGGCCCAGAGTGGCCTGCTGGGTCCAGCCGCTGTTCCCGGCCTCCGGGCAGCTCCAGGAGGCCATGGTGGTCTCCCCGCCATTCCCCACACCCTCCATCACCCCCCTTCTCATGCAAATGACTCTAAGTGTAGGGTGACTGCTGACGGCATTGGCTCGGGACGGTTTCAGCATGACCTGCTGTTCCAGCACACTAATTAATAATGCCAGCTCTGCTCTCAAAAGGGTCCCAACTGGGACAACAAATTAGGTGCCCCCCCACCCCCTATCTAAGTGAAAAGAGCGATAACTGAGATCTTTCTCCCAGAAGCCTTCAGTGCTTTAGAGAATGGTAACACCCAACCAGGAAAACATGCAATTAGCCCAGAGATTCCTTCCTTTAGAAACTGAGCCAGAACTGCCCGTGTTCTCACACACCTCCTTGTCTTTCCACACCTGTGCCTCTTGCCTGGACTGTCTCTGCCCCCCAGGTATGCCTACTAAACTCCTCTTCCTTCTTCAAGGCTGCCCTCAATGTCACCTCCTCCAGGAAGCCTACCCTGACCTCTCCCTGCCACACCCCTGACACAGGCATAAAAACTCCATTTCCTGGGCTCCGGCCATACTTGCGGCAGACCCAGGTTTGCATGAGCCCCTCCCTGCTAGCCTGGGAGCTCCTGGGTGACAGGGACCTTGTCCCAACCATTGTCTCCCCAACACACTGTAGACAGCAAGAAATGTTTGTGCTGGAGGTTTAGGGATTAGTCACCCACCCGCCTCCCACAAGGTCCAACTGGTTGAGAACAGACACAAGAAACCAGGTGCGGAACTGATGATCAGTTTTATTGCAGGGTTTCTGGGGGCTGTCCTGGTCCGTGGGCTGACTGGAAATTCCAGAAAGCGTGTGTGAGGGGAAGGGAGCTCTTTCCACTAAGAGATAGGAAGGTCCCAGAGAGATGGAGTACAGATTATGGGTCCAGTGGCCCTGTCAGTGCAGTGACCTCTCCCCTGGCTAAAGTGACAGGAGTGTCAGACTCGCCCAGTTCACCAGTTTGATGACCTCACGCCTCACCCCCTGCACAGAGCAGGGAGACAGGCCAGACCCATTTAACACTCTCCAAGCGGGGGCGTCACCGATCCAGGGGCTGAGATGAGAATATGCAGAGAAGAGGAAAAGGTTTCACACACACACACACTCACATGCACACGTGCGTGCACACCTCAGCTTCCCTCCCCCAAGCCTTTGGACTAATTGGCTGATCTTGCAGTCAGTAGGGGTGTGGCTGTCCCCTGGGAGAGAGGAGCGTACACCCAGCACAGCTGCCCTGACCCTCAGGAGACGCTCGCCCCCCTGAGGCTGGGGCGGGAGGTTCTGCGGTGGCCCACAGGATGGTCCAGGCCTGGCAATCACTGGATCAGTGGGTCTCAGACTGCAGAACCCGGTCCCAGCACCAGCAGCACCCAGGAGCTTGTTGGAAATGCACATTCTCAGGCCCCAGCCAGACCTCCTGAATCAGTAGTTCTGAGGGGAGCCCAGCAATCTGTGTTTCCAACAAGCCCCCCTGGGACCCTGACTCAGGAAAGTGTGGCCCTGGTGCACGGGATCTCCAAGACTCCCGCTCGCCAGGACGAGACCTACAGGTCTCGACCTACAGGACGAGACAGGTCTATCTCCTGTCTCATGTTGCTCCAGCCTCGACTGTGGCTCATCAGAGGTTCTGCAATAAACTCAGTAAGAGGAAAACTTCCCCGCCTTCAAACAATATTGGAACCCTCCAATCACTTAATCCTCTCCTCAAAAAAAAAAAAAAAATACAATTCACAAGGAAATCTCCTTCCTCATAAAGAATGAAATCCAAAGAAACTGACATCCAAACTCTTTCCTTTTTCTCCAATTTTTCTTCTGCTCAGGGTGCTCGGATGTTGGGGTTCCTGCAGCCCCAGGTGCCTCCTGGGCCATCTCCTATCTCGCTGGGCGTGGCCCTGTCGCCTCCTCTGATGCTGAGTTAACCTGCCCCTGAGTGTCCGGAGCATCCTGCGTCTCTGGAGTCAGACTCAGCAGGACGAATCCCACACCAGCCAGAGGTTAGAATATAACAGCAAACTGCACTCCCTCTGGCAGTTATCCCAGCAAAATGATGCTCCCAGAGCCCGGATAATCCAGAGCCATGATGCCCTCATCATGCAGGGACCAGAGCACTGACAGAGAGAAACCGAGGGAAAGGCAAAGATGCGGGCCCCAGCCCTTGCAGGAGCCAGGTGGCACCGCATGTAGAGGCCGTTTCCGCTAACTTGGAGGAAAAGCCCCTAATATGCCCAGCCTCCTCTCAAGGGCAGGGGCATCAAAGATACCTCCGTCTTCTTGCGCAATTCAGAGAATTTCAGCTGTGGCAGTCCCAGGCCTTAGGACCACATGGGCCGCCTTCTCCTCCAGCCACCAACGCCACATATTTTTAATGTCTGGCCCTTTTGCACCTCGTTCCTGGTACTCTGGTGCTGACAGGAGTGTGAGCTCTGTCTGGGGTCACAGCCTCTACCCCTCCTATGAGCAGGGGACCACAGGTTTGTAACAGGCCCATTCCTTACCAGGCTGTCTGCTGCTTTCTCTCTGCAATGCTCCATCCAGCAAGTTCTTGAGGTCAGGTTAAGGGGCTCATTGCTGCTGCCCAGGCTGCTGTTCCGGAACCCTCTAGGCTTCGGAATTCAACAAGTAGCCCTTAACCCTCTCTCAGCCAGGCAATGGGCAAGGGGCTAAAACTGCAGCTGTGAACAGGACAGACAAGGTTTCTGTCCCCTGGGGCTTCCAGGCTAGTGACAGGGCGGGAGGCAGGGACAGAAATGCAAACCCATCAGTAAGGTGAGTGCACACAGACATAAGTGCTTGGGAGGCCACAGCCAGGAGATATATGAGAGTGAGGGAGTGGGGGAGGACACTAGAGATGGGGAGGTCAAGGACACCCCTGGGAGCTGACATTCGTGGCGGTCTGTGGTTAGAGCATTCCAGGCAGAGGGAACAGTAAGTGCCAAGGCTCAGAGGTCGGAAGTATCCGCGTCCCAGGAACGGGAAGGCAGCAGAGAGCAGAGAGCGTGCTGTGGGCTGGAGGAGGCGGGACAGACAGGCCTCGAGGGCCAGGGCGGCGTTTGATTTTAATCTGAGAACAGCGAGAAGCTAGGAAGGGGTTAAAGCAGGGCAGGAGCTGACCTCCTTTACGTTCCTGACGGTGCCCTCTGACTTCCGAGCAGAGAGGCCTAGGAACTCTTTTTTCCCTTTACATGTGTCTCACGGGAAAACCCATCTCAGGTGCCCCAGGAGAGAGAGAGAACCCAGTGCTCTCCCCTCGGCTTCTGGGCCCTTCCAGGACCCCTGAGCCTTTCTTTTGACCTTCGTTCCTGCAGCTTCCACTCCCCTCCATTTTCCCCACTTGTTTCCAGCAGGCCCGGCTGCACTTTTAAAAAATGGAAGATGCTTCCTAGGATGGCCCTTGTCCTTCCCTGGCACACATGGAACCAAGGCTGTCTGGGAGGTCCGGGGCCGCCTTCTCCTTCTCTTTGGAACCTTCTGCAGTTGTGGCAGGTACCACGTCAGTGAGCTCGGAGTCTCACACTTAATATTCTGTCCACCTTCCCCCTCCCCCACCGGTAATTCCAACCAGAAGATGGCCTTCCGTGCGTGTCCCTCACAGGCCTGGATCCACCTGTGTCCCTGTGCCGCCCCCTCATGCCCCCTTCCTGTCCCGATACCCCACTTCAGCTACTTCATCTTCCCTGCACTTCCCGTAGGGTCGTGACTGCACGAATTTCTGGGGCTTTTCCTTCCGGCATTTGGCTCCTCACCTATCTCCATGTGGCCTTGATACCCTCCCTGTCCCAAACTCACTGATGGCCACAGGGGCCGGCCTGACTGCTGCCACCCACTGTGACGCTAGGGCTCTCTCGGTGGGGCCGTGACCCCAGCTCCCTGGGCAAAACATCAGGCCTGCCCCCTGAGATCTTGCCTCTCTCTCTGCTAAATCCTCCTGTGAACAACTGAAACAGCCCCACCCCTGACCCCGCCTCGCTTCAGCCTCCTCTTCCCTCTCGTCTTTGTCTCCACACACTCAACTTTTCTCTTAAGGAAATCCCTCCCTTCCTCTGGCTCAACCAGCATGTCTTCTTTCCTTTTAGTTTGATTTTTCTTGGCTCCAAGGTCTTCAATTAGTCCTGCCTCTCCTCGAGTTTTTTAAATGAACCTTTAAAAAAAAACATATTGACTGAGGTGTAATGCAGACACAGTAACATGTCAGGATGCTGATTTTCAATGTACAGCTCAAGGGATGTGACCCGGTCCACGCCCGCATAACCGCGCACCCCCATCAAGACGGAGGACATTCCCGGCCCCCGGAGAGCTCCCTCCCACTGCTCCCCGTCAATATCTGGCACCGCAGCGCGGGCCCCATGCCCGCCTCCTCTGCTGTGGACGAGTTTCAGGCACAGAACTTGTTAGTCTTCAGATTATAAACATTCCACTGAGTTTTCTCTGTCTCAGTTTATACCAGACGACCCGTAACAACTTACCTTCTCTAGAATAAGGGTCCTTAGGCTTTTTAGTCTGGTCATCATAAAGCCCTTTTCTACCCGTTTGTGGTCAAAACCCCTGAAATATACCATGAAGCATCCGAGGGCCACTCTGAGACGTGTCCCTCCCTTGTGAGGGGGGCCAGCTCCCCCCAGCTCGCCCAGGACTTTGCCGCTTGGTACCGAGTGTCCCACAGCCTTGGAGCCCTCAGTCCTGGGCCAATCGGGAGGCTGACCGCCCAACCCCTGTTCTCTCCTTGGCCCTGGTCACAGTTCAGAACAGAGACGAGGAGCAGAGCTCAGGGCTCTTAACCAGCACCATCTTCCTGTGCCTGCCGCTAACCATCTGAAGGCCCCAAGTGTGAAACTCATTTTTTGCAGCTTGTGTGGGATTTGGCTGTCTTGGCATTTGAAAGTCTCAGCCTCCAGTGCTGAATGAGCAACAAACAGGACGAGCGGGAGGGTGGTTTTACAAAAAGGACAAATTCTTCTGGATTTGGCATTCAATGCTCAGCACTCTGAAAACCCCACATGGGAAACTCAGTTAGAGCCGGCTGCAGCCCAGGGATTCCCAGCCCCGCCTGTGCCTCAGAATCCCTGGGTGCCAGGCAGTGCTCGCGGCGGCCAGGCTCGATAACCCAGGGTCTCTGGGCCGTGATGTTGAGAATAAAGCTGTGCATGTGGGTGGGGCCTTTCCTGACCCCAGGAAACAAATCTCCCTCCCCGCCTGGACAGCATGAGAACCTAGCCAAAGCCCATCGTGACCCCGGCAATTAATCTACTTCCTGGCTAATCACAGTCCCAGCCCTGTGCCTGTGAATCCAGCCAAAGCCGCTCAGCGCTCCAAGGCACAGCCACATCTGTGGTCACATATCAGCTGCTGCGGCCACGCAGGTCAAAGGCTTTTCTCTCCTTCAATGATCTCCTTGAATCCTGTGGATTTAAATGTCATTTATAGGCTGACGACTCCTGGGTTCACAGCCCATGCACCACCCTTCCTATAGCTCACAGCTCTGGACTCCTTCGCACCTTTGTGCAGCTCCAAGTGGGCGGCTCAGGGGCATCCTAACACGGCAGGCCCCACCGAGGCTTCCCCCCAGCCTGGGCCCCTCCAGCGCCCTCATCTCGGGAAAGACACCACCGTCTACTCCAGCTCAAGCCCCAGACCGACGCTTGTTTTCCTCTCACTGTGCTCTTCTAACCCGTCAGCAAGTGAGGCCTCTGAACATTCGCGACGTCCTCCGACCTCTCTCCAGCTCGACAGGCTGCCTGACCCCAGGCCCCTGATGTCTTTGGGCCTGAGACTGAACCAGCCTCCTGTCTCCTCCTTCCACTCTGGCCCCCCTCAGTCCACTCTCTATTCAGAAACAAGAAAGGCCTTTAAAAAAACCCAGCTTCATTGGGATATTATTTATATGCCATAAGGTTCCCCCATTTAAAGCTTACAATTCATGTTTTTTCAGTATATTCACAGAGTGGTCACCATAATCACCATAATCTAATTTTAGAACATTTTATACCCCAAAAAGAAGCCTTGTGCCCATGAGTAGACACTCTGCATCCTCTCTCCTCTCCTGCCCCACTCCAGTTCCAGGCAACCAGGACTCTACGTGGGCTCTGCAGACTGGCCTATCCTGGATATTTCATGGACGTGGACTCACACGTGTGGTCTTGGCATCTGGCTTCTTTCACTCAGTGGGATGTTTGTGAGGTCTGTTCATGCTGTAGCGTGTATCAGCGTTCCGTTCCTTTCTATCGCCAAATAATGGCCATTGTGTGGATAGACCACATTTTCTTTACCCATTCATCAGTGGCAATTTGGAAAAGTCTTTTCAAAAACAAGTCACATATCACTCCCCTGCTTAAAACCCTATGATGGTTTCCCATCATATCTAAATGAAACTTGTTGCCATGGCCTGCAAGATTCTTGATGACATTGCCCCAGCCTCTGTCACCAACATTTTCTGCGGTTCCTCTCCGCACAGCTTACTCTGCCTTCTCCATGTTTCTTGAACATATCAAGCTTGTTTCCACCCCAGGACCTTTGTACTTGCTGTTTCTTCTTCCCACTGCCTAGGATGCCCTTTCCTCAATTCTTCACATAACTGGCTTATTCTTTCCATTCAGCTTGCCGTGTAAACGTTACCTCCTACTGAAGTTGCTACTCCCTGCCTGAGTCACTCTGTACCACCTTGTGTTACCCCTTCATGCTTAGCATTACCCGAAATTGTCTGCTTTGTGTGTTTATCACCCCCCTCCTCCTACTAGAATATTGAGCTCCAGAGAGGAAGCACCTTGTCTGTCTTCTTCCCTGCTGTGTCATTGGGCCTGGAATAGTTCCCAGTACATAGTAGGAACTTAGTTTGTTGAGAGGCCTATGGATCCAGGCATGTAAAGCCACTCCTGCAGTGGCACCAGAAGCCTCAGTTGTCCCCAGTGACATTTTGCTCCCAAATGCTGCTCCTATTATGGCTGCCAAGATGCTAGGGGTTGGTTTGGGAGTAAATAACCCCTCTGCCTCTCTAGGGTCCCAAACGATAGAGGAGAAACACAAAAAGGCACAGCCAAATGGCTCTCAGCCCCCTTTCCCTGCCTCCGGCTTATGATCTGGGTGGAGCTGAAGAGGAAAACACTAACCTGGTCTTCCTCCCTGGGAAGCAGCAGAGGCCTGCGGAGAGAAGCCCGACCCGGAAGAGTTCACCCAGGGAACCGGGAAGCAGAAGAGGAGGAGGCTAGAGGACGGGCAGTGAGCGGGTGGGGGTGAGCCAGAGCGACAGGCCAGGGACTGGGGCAGTGACCCTGCCAACGCGGCTGCAGCCGGGCCAGGCCCTGCCTCCTCTTCCAGAGGGTGGATGGAGCGGCAGCATCTGCACCAACGCCTGGGATGTGGAGCCAGAGCCCCCCGCCTCAGGGCAGAGGCAGGGACAGAGTGGGAGGGAGGGACCCTCCCTGGGCAGTCTGAACCGGGCCTCAGGGCGGAAAGTCCCTCTCTTCTGACAACTCTGCGACTTGACTCCTTTGTCTCCAGGATGAAGTCCAAGCTTTTCACAGTGGGTGGGGCCCAGCCTGTCTTTCCTGCCTCCTCTCCCTTCCCCTGCCCCCGCAGTCCCTCAGCTCAAATCCACTGGACGATGTCCTCACAGTGCCACGGCCGGCCGGGCCTATGCCCCGGAATGCTCCTCCCCACACTCTGACTGGTAACCTCCTGAACTCAGGCCCCGCTGGACTTGCCCTCTGAGAAGCCTCTTCTGACTCCTCCTGACGGTCAGGGGGACACTCCTCTGTGCACATCCCTCTCTCACAGCACTTCCCTCTGGGGTCACGGTGTCCACTGACTTGTCTAGAAGGCAGAGACTCCGTTTTCTTCTTTGATGGATCGCCAGCGCCCAGAACAGAGCATAGGAGACCCTCCAGAACCATCTGCTGAATGGGTGAATGAATGACGTCCCTGCTAACGGCGGGCTCCTCAAGGACGCAGCCATCACGCCTCTCGGTACATTTGCTACTGCTCCCAAATACCACCCTTGCCCTCTCAGGGCCAGAAACAAGGTGCCAAGGAGCTCCTGCAGGGCCACCCCAAGCCAGAACTGCCCCGCTGGCCAATCTCTCAAGGCTCAGCCCTGCCCAACTCCTTGGTTTAGGGGCAAGCCCCATTGGGAAGGGCGCCCACCAGGTGGACACCCAGCCCTGCTCCACTGCCAAGGCATGGAGCTGACGTCTCCCCACAGCTGGGTCCCGAGATTGATCCTCTTCCCAGAGGCTTGCTGACCTGAGTCACACCTTGTAAACCCACCGGCCCCGCTCCCCCCTCCCCCCGGCCCCCCACACCCTTCTGAGCTTTGAGAGACACACCCATCCCTCCAGCGCTGGGCTGCAGAGACCCGGGTGTCTGTGTCTTTAACAAAAAGCAAGTGTAATAAATAAAAGTAATCTGGCAAGGAGAACGTCCCTCATTCATCTTCCAGGGGTCTTGGCTCATCAATCTTCCCCTCCCTAACCTGCTCTGTGCTCTCTTAGCATTGCTTCCTGATGGAACGGAATCTGGGTTTCTAATAGCATCTGTCGTATGCAGGGTGTCCCCAAACATTAGCGGTAATGAGTTGGAAGTGGCACAGTTGGAAGCCTTCGGAAGCCAACACCAGATGTCGGGCCCTCAGTGGGTCTCTGAGGAGGTGGGGCCGGAGCGCTGGGCCAGGGATGGGTCCAAGGCCCATGGCTCTTGGTCCCTGGGAGTCATTCATCCAAAAGACACTGGGGTGCCCACCACATGCAGGTCTGGCGTGGGTGCTGGGAAGACAGGGCCCCAGCCACATGGCGTTGTCATGGCTGGTCACCCATGAGGGACAGAAGTGGTGATAGAGGCAAGCCCCCGCCCCGACTTGGTCGGCTGGTCTGTCACCCACTGGGAGGCAGCGCCCACGAGATTTGGACTCACGGAGATCTGCGTGCCAGAGCTCAGGCTCCTTCATTTAAAAACAAGGCAAACAATCCTCACTTCACTGGGTGGCTTGAGAACAAAATGGATCACGAGAAGCACCCAACACCAAGCCCAGCACATAGTAGGTGCTCAGAACCCCCCAATATCCTGGACCTGCCAGGGGCACAAGCACGGGGGTGGCAGTGACGTCCGGGGCGGGTGTTGCTGCGTCTCAGAGCTCAGAGTTCTTGTCCAGAGGCTTGGGAGCTGCTGCCCTCTCCTGGGGAAGTGTGGACAGAGCCATCCCCCGGCTCGTGGGGCCTCGATAGGACAGAGAACCGCAGCGAAACCAAGGGTCCTGAGGGCTCGACAGACGGGAAGGTATTTCCTCAAATCCAGGTCCTCCCCCAAGCATGCCAACGGCTGTTCTCTGGACATCACTCCTGTGGCTGTGCCAGGTCCAGAGGAGAGGGTGGCCAGTAAGCCACAGCCCCCCTGTCTGCGCCAGCCCGAGCTGCCCCCCGCCACAGCCCGCAGGGAGGGCCTCCTCACTCCCACTTACAGGAGAGGACATTTTGGCCGAGGGAGGTGAAGGCGTCAGGGCTGCGCCACCCGTGTGTGGCCTTGAACAGGTCGTGCCCCCTCCCTGACGAATCTGCGGAGGTGGCCTTCCAGCTGGACCAGGAAGACAACAGGAGTCGGACTTTCTGTGTAATTTTTCTTTTTCTAGATGACTGAAGACATTTTCGAAAGCAGGTGGGATAAGGGTGGAGGGTGGGGTGCCCATCGGCTGCTGGGGGACCAGCAGTGCCCTCCTCTGGCCTCGCTCACAGCTGCCAACCGAGGTGGACACGAGGCCTGGTGGCCCACTGGGCCTCCTCCCCAGCAGAGCTCAGGGTGTGCGGTTCCCCCGCCCCCTCCGCCGCAGCCCCTTCTTCGGGCGCGTCTCGGCCTGGAAGTGCTCCCCGGCTCGGCCGGGCGGGAGGGGGCGCGGAGGCTCAGCTGCGTTGGGGGGAAGCTGAAGTGCAGGAAGCCGGCGCCGAGCTGGCAGGAGTGCCGGGGCCGGGGCCAGGGAGGCAGGCGGCCCGGCCTCCCTTCACGGGCCGGCTCAGCTCTGCCCACCACGTCGCCGCGCGCCGGACACTGCGCCCGGCCCCGAGGGCGTGGACCCCCTGCGCAGGCCCCCGGCCCTCCCCACCCTCCCCGGCCTGTCCAGAGCCCGCCCCCCGGGGACCTCCGGCCCGCCCCCTGCTCTCCGCAGGCCGCCCCGAGCCCTCCGCCCCGCCCCGAGCCCGCCCCCCGGGGCCCTCCGGCCCGCCCGGAGCCCGCCCCGCCGCCCGCCGCCCGCCGCCCCGCGTCCCCGGCCGCCCCGGAGCCACCGCCGAACCGCCGCCATGGGCCGGGCCCGGCCGGGCGAGCGCGGGCCTCCCTGCCCCGGCCCCGGCCCCGGCCCCGCCGCGCCGCCCGCGCCCCCGCGCCGCTGCGCCCGCGCCCTGGCGCTGCTTGGAGCCCTGCTCGCCGCCGGCGCGGCCGCCGCCGCCGCCCGGGCCTACGCCCGCCTCGCCGAGGCCCAGGCGGCCGCACGGCAGGTCCGGGGGGGCGGCGCGGGCCCGGGACACGCGGGGACTGGACCGGGGTGCGGGGCGGGAGGACGCGCTTGGGAAGGGAAGGTCCGCTCGTGGCTGGAGGGGGACGGTGCGCCCGGGAGGGCGACTTGGAAGCTGGAGGGAACGGGGGTTCCGAGGGTCGGGCAGACTTGGAAGGACCAATGGGGGGAAGTGAAAGGACGGGTCAGTGAGGCAGGGGCTGGGACATACTGGAGGGGGACAGTCTAGAGGGGCGACTGGGACAGTGGACAGCAGACAAGGTCCGCCGTGAAGCTGGGACCGGAGAATCTGGAAGTGGGGCTGGGGAGCGCTGGGACAGTGGGGAGGGGGACAGGGGAGGAGAATGGGAGAAAGAAGAAATGGAGCTGGGGCCAGATAGGAGGGCCTGTGGGGGACAGACTTAGGGTGGGGGAGCTTAGAGACTGGACAGTGGGTGAAGGCCAGGAGTGAAGCAGGAACCAGGGAAGGGGACTGGGGCTCTGGGGCGGTGCGGAGGTGACATTTGGACAGATAGACTGGGAGGTGTTGAGAGAACTCAGGAAGATGGTGGTGGGAGCTGTCCCGTCCCCGTCCCTTTCCCCCCGCCCCCCGCCCCCACCCCCGTTTGGGATAACAGTGGGGTGTCCAGCGGGTGCTCAGCCCCGCCCCTTCCTCCCAAGCAGGAGTCAGCACTGAAGGCCCTGGGGACAGAAGGCCTCTTTCTCTTTTCCTCCTTGGACACTGACCGGGATATGTACATCAGTCCAGAGGAGTTCAAGCCCATCGCGGAGAAGCTGACAGGTACCAGGAGAGGCTGGGGACTGGGGAGGAGGGAGCCCAGGCACTGTGCTCCTTGCTCTGCGTCTGCTCTAAGCAGGAGGGCCTCTGGAGTCGAGGAAGACTGTGGGTCCTGGCAGCCCTGAGGTCCTGCCCGCAGCTCTGACACTTTCTAGCTGGTGGTTTGGGTGAGCGGCTTCAGCGCACATTCCCACCCCCCAGCCTGTTCTCCTCACGAGTGAGTAACCCCAGTTAATGTTCCCTGGCCACTTCCTCTGGGCCAGACCTCACTTTAAGCGCTTCGTGTAAGTTGTCTCTTTAATCCTCACAGCGCCTGTGAGATGGACCCTGTCATGCTGCTCATGGTTATCGTTTGGGAGACAGGCACGGGGGGCTCACCACGTGCCCAGGCTAGGGAGGTGCAGAGCCAGGATTTGAACCGGGGCTGCCCTGGGCCAGCTCACAGGGTTGAGAATTAGAGAGAAAGTCTGCAGAGTGACGGATGTGCAGTAGATGTTCAGTCGATGGGAGCCGTGACTGTCCTCACGGAGTATAAACTCGCTCAGCTGCTGTCAGCGTCCTGGCTCGTTCTTGCGATCCTTTTTTGCCTAGTTGTAATCAGTGATTTTTTTTTTTGTAAAGATGGGGGGCTGAAACAACTAATGAGTTACAAAATGCTTCTCTCACCACTACCCCAACCTCTGCGTTCATTTCTTGTGACGTTTCTTGAACTACGATTTTGGGCACCTATTTGTCACCCAAAGTGCCTGGTGTAAGTAGGTCAGTCGATGGAAAAGGTGAGAAGAGATGCTAGCTGCTCTCGGGTGAGTAAGCACCAACGTTCTGTGATGGGCTTCCTGTGTCCTGGGATGGGTTAGGGAGGTTGGCCACTTGCTCGCCCAGTGACCTGTGGTCCCTGTCAGAGGAGAGTCAGATAACAAATACTAATTTGCTGGCGCAGACATGTGTCAGCGTCTCTCAGGGGCAGTCAGTTCTGTGGTGAAAGCAGACGGCCGGTAAACAGGTCAGCCCCATGTGGGCTTGCTTTGACCTCTGCACAGGCTTCTCTGAGCATCCACGAAGCCACCTCCTTGTCCTTTTTTATGGCTGGAGAGCGAGAGTTCCCTCATAATGACGCATTGGCCAAGCTTGCTGGGCTTGGAGCTGCTTTTAATTTTTTCACATAAACCCTTTTCTCCATCAGGGGAAAATAACCCCTCCCTCCACGACCTCCAAGGCCACTGTGAGTGAAGAACTGGACCAGGCAAAACCAGAAACACCAGATCTAAGCAGGACATAGAGGCAAACAGTCTCTCTAGTTGGCACTTATGAGTGTGTTTAATTTTCTGCTTCATACCTTAAAACTTTTGAAAATTGTCTATAATGAGCAAATGTTATAAGGCAGGAAATAAAACTTTTTATGAAAAAACCAAAGGGCCATAAAATGCTGGGCATTATTATGAATAATTATCTGTGACTAGCAGTAAAATAATTGAACACGCCGGGCAGACTAATAACCCAGCACAGCCCTGTTCCGTTCCTGAGAGGCTTCCAGATCGTGAGGGCCTCGCTGCGTTGACTAGACGCAGAATCACAGTGATTCTTTAGAACAGGGCTTTCAGCCAGAGCCGCTGGGAGGGCTCGCTGGAAGGAGAGTTTCCTGACTCTAGCCCCTTACGATTCCGACTCAGTAGGAGATTCTGGGGAGAGTCCTGGGTGATTCTGATGGTTGCTGGTTGAAAACTGCTTCGAATGCACCCCTTGCGTCAGTCAGTCAGCCAGTGCCACGTGTGGTCTCTGTACCACCAGCCTGCCCTGGGAGGGTGGACCCGACAAGACCCCACCCTGCTTTACTCTGTTACTGGTGTCGTGGGCCCCACTTCTGTTAGTAACCCCTTTTGAAATAGGCTTCATTTCTCCCTTCAAGCTTCATGATTCCCTCCACACTTGAAAGATTAGACTCGGCAGATCTCTAAGCAGGCAGAGATCTGAGAAATCAAGGTCAGCCACTGCCAGGCCAGCCCCTCCTTATAATGATGGGGACACAAGGCCACCCAGAGAAGCAGGGAGAAGCAAGCCTCCACACTCCAGAACCAGGGCTCTTTCTGTGACACTAAAGATCGCCTGGTTCTGTTTCCTGCTTTCATCCATTGCTGTGAGTCCCTGACCCAGTGCCTCTCGGAGCAGTGTTTGTTTCTCCACAAGACCCCCATGACGGGACGTGCATGCCAGCATGGTCTTCATTTCTCGTGGAGGAAAACCAGAGAGGCTGAGGGGTTTGCCCCAAACGGTCTGGGAAACAGAGCTGACCTCACGCTGGAGCTGGGCCCACGATGCCCGGCCCAGTGCGTTCTCTCCAAGCCCCGGAAAGTAGCTTCTCTCCTTGCTGCTGGGGATCCCAGCTGCCGGGCCCGGCAGCTCCCCGTGCAGATGCTGCCTTTGGTGGGCCCAGCACCGAGTGCATCTCGGACTCCTTGTGGAGAACAAAGGGAAGGGAACAGTGAGAATGGCCTTTCTGCAGCCAGCCTGGCCTGCTGGAAAGAGCACAGGTTGGAGTCAGAAGAATTAGGTTTGAGCCCCAGCTCCATGGACCTCCGACCCTGAAACCTCTGTAGTAGTAATACAGCTAAAGTTTATTATGGGTTTGCTCTGTACCAGGCCTGGTGCTAACATGACATGGATTAGCTCAGTTAATCCTCATAACAAGCCACTGGCCAACCATCACACAGCTGGCGAAAGGTGGGGCTAGGATTTGAACCCAGATCATCTGGTTCCTAAGCCTGTGAGGAGACTGGAGCTCTGAGATCTTAACTCCCCCAGAAGAAGGTTGATCATGGGTTTAGAGTAAGACAGGCCTGGCTTTGAATCCTGACTCCCATTACTTAGCTGTGTGACCTTGGGAAAGTGAATTCATCCCTCTGAGCCTTCACTTTCTCATTTGTAAAATGAAGTTGGTGATAATGTTATTATCTACCTCACAGGGCTGCTGTGAAACTAAAATGGGATACACATTGGTTGTTACTTTGGTGGTTGTTAACTGTTACCCCCGGCTCCAAACCTTGCTCCCTTAGTCACGGCCAGTGTGGATGCCTGAGGGCAGGGCCCTCTCCAGCAATCCCTGTCTCACAGGGTCAACTCCTGCGGCCAGCTACGAGGAGGAGGAGCTGCCGCCTGACCCCAGTGAGGAGACGCTCACCATAGAAGCCCGATTCCAGCCTCTGCTCCCGGAGTCCATGACCAAGAGCAAAGATGGCTTCCTGGGGGTGAGTTGGGTGCGGGGGTCCCCCACAGACAGGTCCGCACATGGGAGGATCATGTGTATGCACTCGCCTCCTAAGAAGGGGTCTGCGCTCAGTTCCAGTTTCCTCCTTTCTGTCCCCCCTCCCTGTATCAGCTGTCCTCCGTGCGGGCCTCGGGGGTGCAGAAGTGGGGACGGTGCTGCCCCGGCTGTCCAGGCCCACAGTCTGGGACGGGAAGCAGCAGAGAGAGGCCTGAGCCTCCAGACTGGGCGGGGGATCTGGGCTGGCTTCCTGGAGGGAGTGCGGAGATTGTAGGGGAGGAGGGCCTGGGCAGGTGAGGGCAGCGGCAGGACCAGGACGGGTCCTGCTGGAGGGAACAGCAAGTGCACCAGAGATGTGTTGATGCAGCTGCCATTCCTACAGTCACCACTTTCTGCAAGTCAGTCTTCTCCCCCCAGGCTGTGGGTATCTTGAGGGCAAGGCCTGTATCCCCCACATCTGTGCATCCCCAGGCCCCCAGCACGATGCCTGGCACCTGACAGCTGCTCTGTTGAACTCCAATGAACTGGACCTGAGATTCGGCCCCTGGCAGGGGACATGGAGTGGGGAGCGCACCTGACAAATGCTGTGCTAACGAGCCCCACCCCCACCCGAGGCCCTGTGGACGAGGCCTCCAGCCCATCCTGGGACCCAGGCATCCCAGGCCTGGCCTGCCTCTCCCATCCTCTCCTCTCCGCTTTCTCTATTCCAACCTCTTCAGACATCCAGGCTGTCTTCCAACTGCGAGCTTTCTCAGATGCTGCTCCCTCGGCCAGGAATGACGTTTTCTCCCTGCCCAGCCCACACCTACTCAGCTCTTATGTCTCAGTTGAACTGTTGCTTCATATAAACAAAGGCCTGAGGCAAAAAGGGCCAGGCCGGTCAACCGAGGGCAGGGAGCTGATGTGGCTGAACCCAGGGCACGTGGGACACATGTCCAGGGCGTCTCGGTCAGTGGGGCTGGCAGAGAAGTTGTCTGAACGCAAAGGGCTTCTGTTGCCTGACTTTGGCCTTCATTCTGCAGCAGCAAATTACCGTCGCAGATGTTGAAATAGGAGAGTTCCCTCCTCAGCCTGTTTCCAAGCTGGCAGCTGGGGAGAAATGGGAGGCAAAAGACCAGTTCCCAGGAGGGAGGCAGGTGGTGGGGGGCAGTGGTGATGGGGATGAAGGACAGCCTGGAGGATGCGGGAAAGGAAGAAAGGCAGGACGTGGCTGCAATGGAAAGTGGTGGCAGAGGAGTTGGGGTGACCCAGGCTTCTGGCTGGTGACCAGGTGCCTGGTGGGCCGTTTGCCCCAATGGGGACGAGAGAAAGGTAGTGGGTCTGGTGGAGAAGGAATGAGGCCAGCTTGAACTGTTGAAGTTCAGGTGCCTGGGGGCTGTGCAGGAGGAGAGTCCAGTAAGTGGTTCAAAACACAAGTTTGACCTTCCATAGAAAGATCTGGATGGAGATGGGTTTGGCAGCAATGGGCCTGGCGTGGTGGTTGAAGCTGTCGGAGCAGATGAGTGCCCTGCAGAGCAGCGAGAACAATGTGGGGCAGGTGCTGGGGGCACACCCTCCCTGAGAGGGGAGATGGGTCAGGAGCAGCGCCCCCCGCCCTGGCCTCCCTAGCCGAGCCCCACAGAGTGCAGGTCCCCGCAGCGGGCAGCTCCCCAGCCTGTGAGCAGGCCCCAGCAGCAGGGGCTCCACCCGGCCCTCATAGCCAGCCCTGCTTTGAGAGCCGGCCCGTTAAATCCCTCCTGGTGGGAGCTGGCGCCTCTCTCCTGCCACCCCCCTCCCCACTGAGCCTGGGGCCTGAGCCTGGAGGTGGGGAAGGGGGGGAACCTGCTGCTGTCAAAGACTGGGGCAGCTCCCTGGGGGCTGAGCTCCCCGGGGCTGCCAGGCACTCACCCTCCTGTGGCTGATGCCTCAGTGGACAGGACTGCTGCCTGCGGCCCAGAAGGGCAGGGGACAGCTGCTGAAGGTGGAGCATGCCAGGGAGCTGCTAGCTCAGGGTCCCACCTCTGTGCCCCAGGCAGACGTGCAGAAGGCCCGTCAGCTCATCAGACAGAAGTGAGAGGCATTACTGAGGAAACAGCTTAGGGCAGGCCGTGGGCCGGGGTGCGCAGTCAGTGTGGCGCAGGCTGTGCTTAGGCAGGGCGCTCTCTGGGGGGGGTGGGGGGCGGGGGCTTCCCTCCCCTTCTCTCTGGTCTCATCCTGCTCTTGACCCTGGAGATTTCACCCAAAAGGTGGCTATGGTCTCCCTCCTCCGACTTAGCTCCAGAGCCAAACTTTGACTCATCAGTGGGACATTAGCACCAGGAGGAGACTTGGTGGGGGTGTTGGGGAGCGGAAAGCAAGGCGGGTGGAGGGGGCGAGGAAGCCCAGGGCAGGGCTGTGGCACCCGGTTGCTATGCTGGCTGTGCAGAGCACTGAGGCGGGACTGTGTGAGACCTGCTCTGGCCTGGGCTGGGCCTGAGTTGGCCGCGGGGACGTTGTTTCTTGGGCCGGGGGTTGGGGAGGGTGAGATGAGCCTCGGCTCTGGCAGAACAGTGCCAGGCCTGCGGGGTGACCAGGGCAGGAGCCTCCCCTGGTGCCTCTGTTCCTTTGGCTTGTGGGCTGGCCCAGGGCTCGAGGGAGACCTCCACCCACGCTCGACACAGGGGACCCCAAAATCACGGTTCCCAGTGCCTCATGCTTCGGCCTTCCCTGCCTCAGGTCTCCCGCCTGGCCCTGTCTGGCCTCCGCAACTGGACAACCGCAGCCTCGCCAAATGCAGTGTTTGCCGCCCGCCACTTCCAGCCCTTCCTCCCGCCTCGGGGCCACGTGGAGCTGGGCGAGCCCTGGTGGATCATCCCCAGTGAGCTGAGCGTCTTCACCGGCTATTTGTCCAACAACCGCTTCTACCCGCCACCGCCCAAGGGCAAGGAGGTGAGGGCAGCCATGGCAGCCCCGGGGCCCTGAGCCCCAGCCCAGGCATGGCCCCTCCCCACCTGAACTGGACCCCCAGCGCCAGGCCTGCCCCACCTGTTCCACCTCCCTCTGGACCCACCACCTCCCTGGGTCCCTGGGCCTGCAGGTTCAGAGCTGACCCTCACCCAGGGGAGCAGGGCCCAGCAGGCCAGCCTGGGGTCCCACTGCCCTCCCCCCAGGTCATCATCCACCGGCTCCTGAGCATGTTCCACCCGCGGCCCTTCGTGAAGACCCGCTTTGCCCCTCAGGGGGCTGTGGCCTGCCTGACCGCCATCAGTGATTTCTACTACACCGTGATGTTCCGGTGAGTGGTCCTCGCAGCCCCATCCTGCGTGACCCGCTCCGGGCCTGGGATTCCAGGGCAGCACAGAAGGCACGGCTCTGGGAGGGCAGGGCTGGACTTGGGGCCCCCAGCTCCACCACTCACCACCCTGTGGTCTCGGGCAAGCAGCTTTGGCTCTCTGAGCCTCGGTGTCCTCATCTGTGGATCAGGGTGGCGGTGACTCCCTCCCAGGAGGAAGAGAAAAGGCGTGGAGTGTGCTTGGCACGGGCTGGTGGCCGTGACTGTCATCCACACAGAAGGGGGTGCATAAGAGCTTTGACACCAGGTCACACAGCCGCGTGAGCTCAGGCTGAGACCTCAGGGGAGAGTCAGGCAGGGCTTGTGGGGAAGGAGCGCACGGACTGGGGCCTGAAGGACGGGCAGTGCTTGGAGGGCCTCGGGCCTTCTCCCTGCCCCGCACGCTCTCCTTCCTCCCCTGCCCAGCCCTCTGCCCCACACAAGGTTCCGGCCCAGGGTTCCCAGCTTTGGGGCAGAAGTGGGAGGGCAAGCTCCTGCTCAGCAGGGCTGTTCCCAGCGGGCTCCTTCCCCACAGGATCCATGCCGAGTTCCAGCTCAGCGAGCCACCCGATTTCCCCTTCTGGTTCTCTCCTGGCCAGTTCACCGGCCACATCATCCTCTCCAAAGATGCCACCCACGTCCGTGACTTCCGGCTCTTCGTGCCCAACCACAGGTGGGAGCCCTGGCTGTCCCCGCCCCCAGCTCCAGGAGTTCAGATGCAGGGGCCCAGAGGCCCCCTCAGTCTCCATCCCCCCTTTGCTCCCCAGAACCAGGAAAGCCTGGAGCTGATCCAGGAGGAGGCAGCCCAAGGTGGGCTGAGGGGGGTCATTCCATCATCTGAGAAGCATGTCTCAGGCATTGTGTGGTCCTCGCCCCCCACTCTGCCTGGGACCCAGTGCAGCAGCCAGTAGGCCCTGAAGCGGAGCCTCCCTGCCTGCATACTGCTGACGGACCCCCAACAGGCCCACACACAGACCTCCAACAGTAACCACAGCCTGCTCATGGCACCTAGGGGAGGGCCAGCAGGGGGCAGGGACCTGGTGGTCGAGGTCCATCAAGTCTTGCCAGAGATAGGGTCATCTAAGTGGAGGCCTGGGGGGTGAGGAGGCTTTTCCAGACAGAAGGAACAGCACGGGCAGAGGCCTGAGGGCAGGTCCCCATCACCTACATTCGAAGAACAAGTTGGGAGGGGGAGCTCTTAGGATTGATCTATGCCAGCTCCCTGCCTGCCTGACCCGCTCAGGGTCAGCCTTGTCATGGGAGCGAAGGACCCAGAGGCCCTGGCCTCAAGTCTTTCCAGATTCCTCCCTGACAGCTGGTGGCCACTTAGTGGGCCTGAGTGACTTTGCACAGGAACAAGACCTGGGCTAGGAGCTGGGTGGCCCATGGTTAAGTCTTGGCCGTGGAACCAGTGGACTTTGTGGCTGTGGGCAAGGCCATGGCCCTCTCTGGGCCTCAGTATCCTCATCTGCTAGATTGGAGGCTGACTCCTGCTCAGCAGTGAGGGGATGGTTGGGATAGCCAGGGAAGAGAAAGCTGCCCCCAGGAGCAGCAGTGCCTTCCTCTCACTCCCTGGAGGAAGGGAGCATCCCGGCCACAGGGAAATGAGGAGGAAGGATGAGCTCTACTCCCTCCCCTCCCCAAGCAAGCACCTGTGCTACAGGCCCAGGGCACATCTGCCTCCAACCCAGGGTTGGAGGTGGGGGTCCTGGACTGCATGGAACAGGAGAGGCCCAAATAGCCAGCTGCAGAACCAGCTGCTCCTGGGCATGTGTCCAAGGACCAGGCCACTGGGCTGCTGAAGGCAGCTCGCCCCACGCGGCCTCACCCCTCCCAAGGGGCCTGATTGCCAGTCCTGGGGCGCCCCCGTGTGGCAGATCTGCAGATGGCACCTGATAGGGCCAGAGTTCCCGCTGGAGAGGGAGCAGAGGAGGCCAGCGCAGGGCGGCCAGTGCTGGCCTTCCCTGCCCCACTCCTGTCCTGGGGCGGGGGGAGGGCGCTAATGACCTCGGCCTCAGAGTCGTGGGTCGTGGGCAGTACACGGGACATGGGTGTGAAAGCCCTCTAAACTGTAAAGGGCTGGGCTGGGGAGGGTGGTGCAGCCGCAGAGCCTGAGGAAGAGGAACGGGCCAGTCTCTGCAGTCAGGACCCCAGGGCTCTGAGACCTTGGATTCACCTTGCCAAGCCTCAGTGTCCTCGTCTGTAAAATGGGGTCAGCTGTGCGCTCTCAGCAAGGTAAAGTCTGACAGAGTGGTTAATGGGCCTTGACAATGGTGGGGCTCTGCCCTGGCCGCCCTCTCGCTGCCCCCAGGTCTCTGAACGTGGACATGGAGTGGCTGTACGGGGCCAGTGAGAGCAGCAACATGGAGGTGGACATCGGCTACATACCCCAGGTGGGCACACAGGTGGTCCCTGCCCAGGTAGGAAGCAGGGCTCGGCTGCAGGGAGGGCCTAGCTGGCTGGGAGCCTCAGGGCATCCAGGGTGAAGGACAGGGCTCCTGGCAGGCTGAGGCCAACCACCCCCAAAGCAGGATTCTGAGAAGCCCCCTGTTCCACACAGAGCCCAGCATCTGCCGTGGGCCCTGAGACGACTCACGTGGTGGACAGAGCCCTGGCTGGACACCAGCTCTGTCCTGGATTCACTGCATAACCTTGACCAGGCCCTGCCTGTCCTTAGGCCTCAGTCTTCCCAGCTCTGCAACGAGGGGGGTGTCTTTGAGGGCCCCCTGAGGGTTCTTGCCCGTCTCTCAGACACCCCTCACTGATATCCTCTCTTGCCGACCTCTGGCCCAGATGGAGCTGGAGGCCCTGGGCCCCTCAGTGCCCTCTGTGATCCTGGATGAGGATGGCAACCTGATCGACAGCCGCCTGCCCTCGGGGGAGCCCCTCCAGTTTGTGTTTGAGGAGATCAAGTGGCAGCAGGAGCTGAGCTGGGAGGAGGCTGCCCGGCGCCTGGAGGTGGCCATGTACCCCTTCAAGAAGGTGAGGCGGCGCAGGCATGGGCCAGGGTCGGGCTCCGTGGGGCTGGGGCGGGCCTGTGGGGGCAGCAGCTGGGCACAGGGCACTGGGCTCAGTGCATGGCTTGCTGCTGAGGCTGGCTCCCTGTGGGACCCAGCCAGGGGAAGGGGGAGCCTCCCCTTTGCCATCTGAACTTGGAGGAGGCCTCCCCTGGTTTAGCAGCACCCCTTCACACACTCACACACACACCCTGCAAGCACCTACACACACACACACACACACACACACTGTACACACCTGTATATACGTATTTACAGACACACATACGCTACATACACACACACGTATTATACACTGAACACCCTGGCTGCACACAGTAGCTTCTCTCTGTCTCCGTGTGGCCCCAGGTCACTTACCTGCCGTTCACCGAGGCCTTTGACCAAGCCAAGGCCAAGAACAAGCTGGTGCACTCGATCCTGCTGTGGGGGGCCCTGGACGACCAGTCCTGCTGAGGTGAGGGAGACCCCACCAGTCCAAGGGGAGAATGGGGGGACACTTCACACCTTGTGGGGTGCAGGAGGCTCTGAGACCAACAGGACTGTCCTGTTGGAGCCTGCGGGACTCAGGGCTACACAGGGCAGGGGTGTGGGGTGAGGGCTTGGGGGTTGATGAGCTGAGCTCAGAGGAAGCTGCTGGACACAATGCAAAGAGTCCAGCTCAGCTGTTTTCAGCTTGGAGACCTTGGCCAAGTGACTTCCCCTCCCTGAGCCTCAGTTTTCTCGACAGGGTAACATACTGCCTAGAGTTGTGAAAATGCCTGTGCTCTGTAAAGTGTTACACACAAGTGTGAGGAAAAATAGTACCAGAAGCTGGGCATGCATTCACTTACTCAGAAAACACTCCAAAGACCTTCTGAGTGCAAAGTTCTTTGGGTGTCTGACACTGCCTACAAAGACCCTTGCCCTCATGCAGTCAGTCAGCAAACATCCTGGGCACCTCCTGTGCCAAGCTGTAGGCTAGGTCCTGGGAATCTCTCAGTAAGGGAGTCAGAAGCAGTCTCTGTCCTCAGGGAGCACACAGTGTGTGCAGAAGGCAGACATTGAGTGAATAAGTGCAAGCATGGTGAGTGTTACACAAAGCAAGGTCCAGAGTGGCATGAGAATGTATAACTGGGGGGGGGGGGGGGGGTCAGGGAAGGTTCCCTGGAGAGAGTGACATTTAAGCTGAGACTTTGAAGGATGAGTAGGAGTTTGTCAAGTGACAGGAGAAAGAATGTTTTAGGTAGAAGAACAGTCTGTGCAAAGGCCCTGGGGCACAGAGTTTAGTGGATTTATGAAGTTGTCTCTGTTATAAGTCCCTGGGCCAGGTACACCCCCACCCCAAATCTTAGCCCAAGATGCTAGTATGTTACTGGTATTAATTGCAGCTACCATTTATTCAGCACCTACTCTGTGGCAGGCTCTTTGCATAGCTTATTTCACCTGGGTGCTCAGACCATTCTGCAGTCCATGAGGTTTATGCTGATAGAAAACACAGCAGGACCTGTCGGGGGGCCTCACTCTTCTGGCCCTGCCTCTCCCTGACAGGTTCAGGGCGGACTCTCCGGGAGACCGTCCTGGAAAGTTCGCCCATCCTCGCCCTCCTCAACGAGAGCTTCATCAGCACATGGTCCCTGGTGAAGGAGCTGGAGGACCTGCAGGTGAGTGGTAGGTGGGTGGGAGTGGCTCCACGGGAGGCCCTGGGAGAGTGCTGCGGATGAGACCTCAGAGTGTGCCCACCTGTCCCCATAGAACAACCGGGACAACCCGTCCCACAAGAAGCTGGCTGACCTGCACCTGGAGAAGTACAGCTTCCCCGTGGAGATGATGATCTGCCTGCCCAACGGCACTGTGGTAGGCAACCCCCGCCACCGTGCCGAGCCCCGGGCCAGGCCCTGGGCCAGAGGAAGCGGCCAGCAGGGGGCTCAGGCTTGCACACCTCCTCAGGCTTTGAGTCTCGCTCCACTACTTCCTGCTGGTCTCTTAGCCAGTCTGAGCCCCAGTTGTCCCATCTATAAAATAGGAATTATGGTGCCCACGCTGCCTGCCCTGTACAGGTGTCAGGACGCTCCCGTGAGAAGAGGGACCTCAGTAGCACTTTGGGGACCAGGTAGCAATGAGCACAGTCTAGCAGCAGAGTGGACAGGAACATGGGCTGGAAAGGAAGGCTCACCTTGGGCCATTATGGCCAGCCCTGGCATGGAAGGAGGAGGGAGGGCCAGGCCTTGTGACAGGCATAGAGGACCAGGGGAGGCCAGGCCGGGCCAAGCCTCGAGACACTACCTCTTATAAGCACGCACACACGTCCTCTCATTGGCTTCTCACGTCAGCTTTGGGAGATAGATATCATGAATACCCATTTTACAAACAAGGAAACTGAGCCTCAGAAAGGTCCCGAGATGTGGTACAAGTTGCCGATTAAGAGGGGCAGCTGGTTTTGCAGCCAGGCCTGCCTGGGAGCCTCAGAGTCTCCCGCTCTGCTGAGCGAGGCTGCTCGTTATCCTGTAAGTCCCAAAGGATGGTGAGGGTGGGGCTGTAGGAGGGTGGTCAGCTTCCCGGGTGCTCAGCGGGGCGCAGTGCAGGAGCAAGAGCTGGAAGTGGCCGGGAAGAGTTGTCCCTCAGGACACCCATGAGGGCTGGGCGGTGAGAAGAGGGCGCCGCCGGAGGCTTCCACTGTCCCGGACTCAGCGTGACGGGACTGGGCCCTGGGGTGTCGGGGAGGCAGGGCCTGGGGAGTGGCAGCCAGCTCGCGCTCGTGCGCTGGCGCCCACCGTGGTGGAGCCCGGCCAGGCAGACCCAGGCTCACGGAGCTGGCAGCCAGAACTCTGCGGGGCACTGTGCCTGGCCGTGGTCTTCCGCTTGCTTGTTGATTTGTTTGTTAGCTCGTTTGTTGACCGGGCACCTGCCCCTAAGGAGCTCCCTAGCCGGAGCGAGAGGCAGACAGGGAAGCAGGCCCATCGAGTACGTGGGCATTTTGACAGAAGGGAGTGTGGAGTTCAGGGGTCACGGGAACTGAGGACAAGAGGGTCATGCTGGGGGTGGGGGTGAGGGAAAGGTGATGCTGAAAGCCATTCGGTTTTCGCCTCATGGATGCCATATGGAAGAGCTGTGTCATCAGAGGGCCCCCTGTGAGCAGAGGCAGGAGAGGGGAGCAGCCCTGCCTGTCTGCCACCCGCTCCGAGCCAGGACAGGCCTGCACGGGGCTGCTTCTCCTGAGAGACGGGGAGCAGAGGGGGTGCTGGGCCTGGACAGGCCCCTGCTCTCCTCACCCAGCCCTTCTCCCAGGTCCACCACATCAACGCCAACTACTTCTTGGACATCACCTCCATGAAGCCCGAGGACATTGAGAGCAACGTCTTCAGCTTCTCGTCCACCTTTGAAGACCCGTCCACAGCCACCTACATGCAGTTCCTGAAGGAGGGCCTTCGGCGCGGCCTGCCCCTCCTCCAGCCCTAGTGGGAAGCCAGGCTGGAGTGGGGAGCTGGAAAGAAAGGCCCGCAGCACTGATGGACAGGCCCCTCTGGCCCGGGGCCAGGGGTTCTCGCACATTTCAAACTTCAGACATTCCCTCCTGCCCCCCAGGCTGCCTGTGGAGTCTGAGGTCAACTAAGGGTGGCCATCCTGGCTTTGCCTCAGTGATGTGGGGTAGACAAGGGGTCCTTGGGCTGGCCAAGTGGATGAACCTCTAGCTCTGGCTGCCACCATCAGCTCTTTACTACCCACCTGGCTCCAGAAGCTTCTTAGGACCCCCAAAACAGGGCCTGGGGTCACTTCCCTAGACCTCAACCACTCAGGCACATAGTCCAGGCCCTTGTGGGGTGAAGAATAGGGAGCAGTGGGTGCCAGGAAGACAGGGCCACTCCTCTCTCTTTACTTTCACCTCCCTCCCAAAAGAAACATCAAGAAGCCCTGGCCTGGGCGGGGAGAGGGCACCAGGCAAGCACTCCGGTTTGTCTGGAGCCTTCTTCCTGGCCATAGCCCTGGCTGCCCTCCCATGCCTGATGTCCCCAGTGGGGTTGGTCTCAGTTGGAAACATCCTTCTAGAGGCTCTGGACAGAGCCCTCCTTCAGAAGGGGAAAGGCTACTGTGCCCCAGACCACTCAATCCTGCTAATCATAGGACCCCAGAACCTGTGTCGGGACTTGCTGGAGGCCAGCTGTCTGGGAAGGTTTACTGTGAAGCTGGCTTCTGCCCTTAGCAAGGGAGTCCCCTGAGGGGTCCCTGAAGTCCAGGGCCAAGGGCACGCCCCACCTCCCCCAGCACAGGGTCACAGTAGGACTGCTGGAACCAGTGCCCCCAACACCTCCTGCCCCTCAGACCCAGCTCCACAGAAGTGCAGCCCAGCCAAAGAACACAGCCTCCCCGGGGCCGGCGCCGCCTCCGCTGCCAGGGCAGCTCAGACCAGCTTGTCCGCCAGTGGGTGGCCGTTGATCCTCCTTGGCCATTTTTAGGGCCTTGGTCCATGTCCTGAGCCACTGACCATGGCCAGTCTCTTTTTTATACATGCAGAAAAGTGTTTTTATGTGAACTTCCTCACAGTTTGTAGGTATTTTTGTAACCCCAGCGCTGAGGAGAAAGGAGGGACAATGGCTTCCTCGCGGCTGCCCCATGATGGCTGGATCTGAAATCCTGGATGGGTCCAGCTTGATGTCTCCGCAGTTGCACCTATGGGAAGAAATAGTCCTCTCTTCCTTCTCCTCTTCCAGCTTTTTTAAAAACAGGTTCTCAGAGGGTTGGCGTACCCCCAACTCTACCCTTGTCCTCTGCTCGGGCCCATGAGAGGCCCCTGGGCTTTCATGAAGGCCATGGAGCTGAGCCGGCTCCCCTGCCCCACAGGAAGAGGGACGAAGAAGCCAGGCAGACGCTTCCTCAGACACTCCAGGCTCCCGTCTGCCGAGCTCCTGCCTGCCATTGGAGTATCCTCAGAGCCTTCCCTCTCGGGAGGCACTTTGTTAAGAGTACATGTGTTTTCTCATTTAGTCCTCACAACAAATCTGTGAGGAGGATATTAATTGTTCCCATTTTGCAGATGAAGAAACTGAGTCTCAGGGAAGTGAAGTGACTTACCCAAGGTCACTCAGTGGTGGAGTTGAGATTCAGCCTGCGTCTCCATCTCGGAGTGTGTGTTTTGCACTGCACCGCCATCTCTCTCCCCTGCTTGTTTTCACTGAGGTGAAAAAGGAAGCCTTTCGAACCAAAATGTCTCCTTCCCTTCCCATCTCCAGACTGAATAAGGCATGGGCCAGCAAGCTCAGCCAAGTTCTTTGTGCCCTTCTGGGAGGTAGTGCTTCCATGCCCTAGAGGGAGGGAGGGCAGCTGAGCCCATCTCCGTGCTTCCAGGCGTGGGCGGCAGCCCCCCAGTGTCAGCAGAGACTCAGCCTCCCCACCCCGCAGGCTCTTCCCCTCCTGCTGGTCCTGAAGGGCTGGCTCCACGTGGAGCGACCCTTGTTCCACGGAAGGCACTGATTTCTTGTTTTCTGCATCCTCATCTGATACTTTTGCCTGTACCCCACTGTGCCTCAAAGGTCAAGGTCGGGGAGGGCACTCAGCTTCCCTCTGTTACCCCTCTGCCACTTCCCTCCCATGTCCCCAACATGTCCTGTAATAAAATTGGAGAGACAAAGGTGGTTCTAAGTGCCTTTCCTTGAGTGGGATGTTGTTCAGTTCGGTCCTTGGTCTGACTCCTTGGCTTGGCAGATGGGCAAGGGAGCATGGCTGGAATGCATATAGGGACTACTTCTCTGTCACCAGAGGGCTTGAATGCCTTGCTTAAAATAATTTTGTGATACACCTAGAACTTAGTATTTTTAGAATTTGGTGTTTTGTGTTGAGAAAGATTCTGAAGTTAAACATTATTGTAGAAGCAGAGCCTGAGACAGGCATTAGGTAATTTTTTTGAGGGACTGCACTTCAGGAAAAACCTGTAAAAGAGGAGTGAAGCAGAGTGGGGAAAGGAAAAATGCTGCGCAGGGATAGAGTCCCAAAGCCTACCAGCCTTGGCCTGATCACAGGGGAAGGGCTCTGGAGCATAAACCACACCACCAACTTGAACTGACCTTTTGTCCCTGTATCAGTCTTTGGCTTGGGGGGTAGAGTAACTTCTCGGGTTAGAGCCTCCATTCTCCCTCCTGCAAGGGCAATTTTCTAGGGAAGGGGGCAGCTATGAGCAGCCAACACAGCAGCTGGAGGGTGGATTCACCAGCTGAGTAAAGGGGATCTGGGTAGGGCACCAAGACAGCATCTACCACACCCAGGAAAGACAGCTGGAGTGGATTTGTAAGACCTGCCATTGCCCAGGGGGAGGAATCAGTGACTAAAGCAACAATTTGCCATCCTGGAAAGAGGGTTGGATCTGGAAGTCAACCATCATCATATGAAATATGGTGGAGAGCAGGGTGGACAAGCTCTGAGGTCTCTGGCCAGGACCAGGTAGATAATTTGCAGAATCCAGTGCAAAATGTAAATGCTGGGCCCCTTGTTAAAATACACATATATATACACATATAGGTGTGTATATATATATTTTTAGAGGGCAACAGCAGAGTATTAAAACAAGCACGGAGTTCTTCTAATCATGAGACCCTGTGTGACCGCACAGGTTGTCCACCCGGGAAGCTGTCCTGTCCCTGGCAGATAGGACTTGCAGGCTTTGAGAGCAAAGAACTGCAGCCCGGGAGCCAGGCCCAGCCACGTGCTGAGGTCGGAGGAGGGCACGTGACCCAGGCCTGGATGCTACGGAGACCAGGACTGAGAGAGTTCGAGCGCAAAGAGGGAATAGGTGAGTAAGCCTGGAAGGAATTACTCTGGGGTCTTGCCCATCCATCTACCCATCTGATTAACCAACTTACTGAATATACCGTGTGTGTTTGTGTGAAAGAGAGAGATACATAAAGGCTAAAATGGAAGAAAGCTACAAAGCGCTGGAGGACAGGAGTCAAAGAGGCCCATTGTTGCTGGAGAGGACCGTAGGGGGTCTTGGATGGGAAGCAGGAACTTGCGAAGGGGACCAGGGCGAGATGAGACAAGGCAAGCGCTAGGTCCGGTAGGCCTGGAATGCCAGGGTGAGGATTCTCAACTTTGCGGTAGGGGTGGGGACAGCAGACACCGCACAATTTGAGGGGCGAGTAGTGACACAGTGAGACCTCGGCTTCCAAGGCTGGATCGGGACAAGACGTGGAGAACAGCAAAGGCGGAGACCCGCGGGGTATGCAGCCAATCAGGCCTCCGGAATCCCCAAGCGCAGACAACTTTTCCCAAGGGCTCGACCGGCGGGGGCGTGGCCTCGCGGGATGGGCGTGTCCCTCCCTCGCGAACGGCACGTGCGGCCGCCCCGCCCCCGCAGGAGCCGCGCTACAGCTGCCCGATCGGAACCCCCCTTCCGAGGGCGCCGGGGCCCGGCTCGGTGCGCAGCTGCAAAGGATCGCTTCCGGGGGGCAGGTCAGCGGAAGTGAGGGCGGTTGGGGCGGGGCGGCCCGCTGTGGTAGGAGGGGCCGTGAGGTGAGTGAGTCCCGGGGCAGGAGTCTGAGGTGAGACTAGGTCAGAAGGTCGCCTGCAGGCGGGAGCGCGGCTTTGGGCCGGCAGTCGACGCGGCCTAGTGCTGGGCGCTGTGCGAAGCCCGCGGCTCCTGTTCCCGCGCTAGTTCTCGCGGGAGCCGGTGTTGTCTGCCTCGTTTGGCAGAGGGGGGACTGAGTCCCCAAGGGGTAGTTACTCGCCCGAGTCCCCCAGCTTCGGGGGCCTCGCTCCGCTAGAGGCTTCTCCTCTCGGCCGCGCTCCTCGACGGCCCGGGCCGCCGCCTCGCTCCGCCTGGGCCAGCGGCGAGCACTTGGCCGACCTTGGCCTGCGGCCGGCTGTACGGGGGAGGGGAGGCGCGGCCCCGACCCGGCCCGCGCGGGCTGTCCGCTCGGCGAAGTTCCGCGGGGCGCCGGCCCGGGGATGAGAGCGGCCCCGCTCCGGAGGAGCGCCCGGGTCAGCGATCGGGACGGCGGCCTGGAGAGGGGCTGCGGGAGCGCGGCGGCGGGAAGCCTAGCCCGCGCTGCCGGCGAGCGAGGGCATCTTCAGCCAGTGACAGCCCGGGCGGGGGTTTGAAGGCTGCGTCGCTGTTCCCGTTCGTTCGTGTCTTAACTGAACCGTCGTTTAAGCGCCTGCCATGTACCAGGCGGGCAGTGCTGTGCCTGGGGAGTCCCTGCCCTTGGACAAACAGCACATGACAGTTCCCCAGTTAGCATCGTGAGAACTCCCGAGGAAGTGCGGGGTGCTGCGGGGTGGCAGTAAAGGACGTGACTGTCAGGGAGGGGAGGCGATGCTTGAGCTGAGTTCCCGAGAATGACTGGGAAGGAGCTCGGTGAAGAGGGTGCTGGTGGTGATCAAGCAGAGGAACGGTGTGGGCAGGCCCTGAGCTGGTGTGGGGGCTGCGCAGAGTGCAGGGCCCGGTGTGGGCGGGGGGCCGTGCTGGGTTTGGTCCAGACCGGGAGAGAGTGCGCCTGGTGAGGCTGGGCCTGACCGTGGAGGGCCCTGCAGGCTGTGCTGAGGAGGCTAGGTTTTATCCTGTTTCAAACCTAGGAATGGTGTGACTAGCAGTGTGTTCTAGAAAGATTCCTCAGGCTGTTGTGAGAGTTAGAGGCCCGGCTGAGTCTTTGGAGGCAAGTTTGGAGAGGATATGGCTGCAGTGACCAACGAGAAACCAGGGGGGCGCTGTTAGGTGGAGCCTGTGGAGGCGCTGACGTTCGGCACAGAGCCTGCACACGGGGACTCTGATGAAAGGCTGAACTGTGCTGAGAAGTTGGGCCCGTGCAGGAGGCGGCAGGATCTGAACCAGACTCAGGGTGCTTTTGCTGGCATGACCACTGAGTGACCTCAGATGCGTCCCCTCCTCTCTCCAGCTTCCTTTCCTCATAGGTATCACAAAGGGACCCCTCCCAGAGGTGAAAGAGACACCCTACAAGGGAGGTTTCCAGAAAGAGCTGCTCTGGTCAGTCCAGTCCGTCGTCCCCTGTTCGGAGCCTGCCCGTTGACTGCCCAGCCACTTCTCACCTGGGCCTTCCCAGCGCTCGTGACTTAAGCCCCAGTTTACCTTTACGCCGTGTCCACTCTGCTCTTTACATCTCTCTCACCTTCCTGCCCTGGACCTGTGCTGTTGCTGTTTTTCTTCCCTTCCTACCTCCTGTGAGCTCATCATGGGGCTCTGGGACCAGGGCGCTGAACTGGCTACTTGCCTGGGGTGCCCTTCTTAAGCAGTGATACTCAGCCTCTCCTGGAATTATGTATTCCTGTCCTCTCTCCTAGACCGTGAGTTCCTTGAGAGCATGGCTGTGTCTTACTCCTTCCACAGCCCCTACAGTGCCCAGCACAGGGCATGGCACAGGGTGGGTATTGTTGGTTTTTGATGAACGAGGGAACGAACGAGCTCATTGACTACATCTGCTCACCATGCAAGGGCAGCTGTGAAGAATCTAGTCAGGAGTGACTTCACCCATCTGTATCATGTTTTAACAGTTCATTAAGCACTTTAAAATCCCATTTCACTGATTGATCTGTAAGGTAACCTAGAGTGGCGGCTCTTCTTGTCCTCTTTTTACAGATGGAGAAACCAACATTCAGAAAGGTTGAGTGATTTGTCTAGGGCTAGAGAGCCAGTAGGTGGCCGAGCCAGGATAATTTTTGGCTCTCTTCCCTGAGCCTAGTAGACTGAGACTGGCTGGAGCTGGCCGTTCATTCTCCCGTTGTCTGCTTTACCTCTGCCTTGCGGGGGCCCCGGAGTGCCAGGCCGAGAGGCACGCGCTGGGCTTTTACATCTCATCTTCAAGGATGAGTGCTGGGCTTGGATGGTACCTATACTTTGGCTTTCCCATGAGCTTTCTAACTACCAGAGGGTTCTGTTTACATGTTTGGAAGTTTTGCCTCAGGAAGCCTAAGGGCCCAGGAAGGCTCCCCCCAGTTGGCCAAGCTCATGTAGCAAGTCTGGAACAGAACCTTTAAGGGTCTAGATTTGGAGAAACCATTGTTGAGTGAGGGCAGCCTCTGGGGCTGGTTTTCTCCCCTGTGAAGTGTCAGAGAAACCTTGGTGTTGGTCATGGCTCTGCAGGGCCTGGTTTCGTGGGGCTTGTGTGGTGGCCATTGAGTCCCCATTGTGGGGGTTGTTTCACAGAAGAGAAGTCTGGTGTTCCCTAAGATGGCCTGATATGAAGGAGTCACGCCTCCCACCTCCCCGAGCCCCCAGAGTTGCCCTGTGGCTGCTTGGTCCTTCAAGTTCAGGAGCCGGTTGAAATGTCGGAAATGGAAGCCAATGTGGTAAGGGACATTCCCAGGGCAGGGGTGTGGTGGGGAAGGCTGAGCACTGGGTCTGCTGCAGTTCGGAGACCCTCTAGTTAATTCTTCCTTTCCCCTGGAGGCCTGGAATTGGAGGGAGGCCACCCTTGCACCCACTCCCCACAGGCAGAACCAGCTATGATCTTGGCGACGTTAAGGAGTCGGCGTGTTTCTGCCTTTCTGTGCAGAGGGAAGGGAGGGAAGCCTGGATGATCCCTACACCGAACTATGCCCTTCACTGGACCCTCCCAACCTTGACTGCGCCTTGGTGGCAGCAAGTGTACCCTGAGGTGGCTGGCCAAGGTGAAGGCTGGTGACTGGGGAACCTGCCCTCACTCATAATTGAGACTTGACTTACCCAGGGTGCCCTGTCCCTGGGATTGGGGAATTCAGTCTCCCTGCTAAAGGGACTAGGACGGGGACAGTAGTTGGATTCATCTCTGAGGTTGTGGCTGTCCCTGTCTCTGCTCTAGACCATCCCAATCTGGCAAAACAAGCCGCATGGGGCTGCTCGCAGTGTAGTGAGAAGAATCGGGACCAACCTGCCCCTGAAGCCATGTCCCCGGGCGTCCTTTGAGGTGAGTGCGCTGGAAGGGCAGGGAGAGTAGAGACCCAGAGAGTAGGGGAGGATGGTGCTGCTTCTGTACCCCAGACTCAGTGTTGCCAGGCAAGTTGCTTTCCTGGTCACTTTTTCATTTTGTCAAGAAATATTTATTAAGTGCTTATAATGGACCCTGGTCACTGTGAGTTCCTGATTGTACACAAACCTGTGACCACAACAGTCAGGCTTCCAACTTGCTCATAAATTAATAACCTTGCATCTTTGATGCCTCTGCTAAGCGACTCAGATTGCATCAGGTTCCAGCAATACCGTTTATCAGTGCGGGCCGAAGGCCCTTGCTGAGCCACATCTCCAGACTCGCCATGTCTCTGCTCTGAGGGTTTGCCTGCAACCCTGGCAGGTCCCCCGCGGGAGACTGAGTGCTGTGTGCGACTCTGAGGTGAACTCTGCTTTTCTCCACCAGCCCTAAGACTTGGCTACTTAGCCACCTATTTTTAGTGTTTCCCTGAGGCCATTACTCCCCATCCTCTTCTTTCTGGCCAAGTCTGGTCACTCCTTTACTGGGCTACCTCTGTGTCTAGGGTGCCTTTAGCGCCCACTCTGCAGCAGAGATTCTTGCCTGGCCCATGTCTCTGAAACCTCCTCCTGCAGTGGAAAGCTAAGTAGCATTTATTAGTCCCAGCTGCCTCCCTCTGAGAACTAATGATTAAGCACCAGCTCCAGGCTAGATGCTTAACGTGTGTGCATTTGAGGAGCTGGGACACAAAAGAAATACTTAAGCTTTCTGCCTACACACAGGAGATAGAAATATATGCCTGAAAAGATGGGGGCCCAGATGGATACAGAAATGAGGAAGCTGAGCTTGTATATCAGGTGCTGCGCTGCAGAGTCTGTGTAGGAGCTGGATCTGGAGTCAGAAGTGGTGTCAGAGTTGGTATGAGAGTCAGGAATAGGGTTGGAAGTGTGTAGGATGGGGTGAGGGGGCTGCCCCATGAGCCAGACTGCTAATTATCAAGAATTGCCCACAGGGCTGGGGCAGGACGTGGCCCTAGCTGCCTCAAGCATCAGCAACAAAGGGGAACACAGCTAAGGAGTGTGAGAGACTCAGTGGAGGTTGCCCCAACACGTGGCTATAACCTCTCCATTCCTTTGGCCAGATACTGCTGGGCAGAGATGATCAAGACCATAGGCACCCACAGAGCAGGAGTAGGCGTGAGTAGTGTTAGTAATACTAGCTACCATTTACTGAATGCATACTATGTGCCAGGCACTGTGCGAAGTACTTTATATATGTTAACTCATTTAATTGCCAATAGCAGAGGAGTATTCCAGCTAATGAGGGAGAGCAGCTGGAGGCCCCCCATAAATGACCCATCTTAGCAATAGCTCCTGGGTCAGTGGAGTCCTCGTCTCTGTAACCTTGGAATATCACTTCAGTCCTGTAAGACCCAGGTTCCCTGTCTAAAAGCAAGAGCCATAAACTCCTGATCCACCTACCAAACAATTTGTAGCAGAAACATCTGGACTTAACTCATGTATAGGAGAGTTTTTGAGAAATTATCCGTGGATTTCTGTTGTAATTACCTTTACCTTAAATATTATTTAAGGGAATCTTGCTGATTTATTTTTTAAATTACCCATATAAAAATATTAAATTATGGAAAATAAAAAGGAGAAAGGAAAATAAATTACCTATAATCCATGTAGTCTTGACACAAATAACTATTAATGTTTTGGTGTAGTTCTTTTTTTTTTATGTTTACCACCCAAAGACTGATTACAATCTGTCAACCTACACATGCACCCTATTAATTTTTTCTCCCTCCTCCCTTCCCCATTCCCCTCTGGTAACCACCAAACTAATCTCTGTTTCTATGTGTTTGTTGTTGTTTTTATCTTCCACTTATGAGTCAAGACATAATAGTATTTGAAATTCTCTGACTTACTTCACGTAGCATAATACCCTCAAGGTCCATCCATGTTATCACAACTGGCAAGATTTCATCATTTTTTATGGCCAAGTAGTATTCCATTGTGTATATATACCACATCTTCTTTATCCAATCATCAGTTGATGGGCACTTATGTTGCTGCCAAGTCTAGGCTATTGTGAATAAAGCTGCCATGAATATAGGGGTGCATATATCTTTTCAAATTAGTGTTTTTATGTTCTTCGGATAAATACCCAGAAGTGGTAGCTGGGTCCTGTGGTAGTTCTATTCTTAATTTTTTGAGGAACTTCCATACTGTTTTCCATAGTGGCTGCACCAGTTTGCACTCTCACCAGCAGTGTACAGGGGTTTCCTTTTCTCCACATCCTCTCCAACACTTGTTATTTCTTGTCTTGTTAATTATAGCCATTCTGATGCCCATGAGGTGATATCTCACTGTAGTTTTGATTTGCATTTCCCTAATAATTAGTGATGTTGAACATCTTTTCATGTGCCTTTTGGCCATGTGTATATCTTGTTTGAAAAGATGTTCAGATCCTTTGCCCATTTTTTAATTGGGTTGTTTGGTTTTTTTGTGGTTGAGTTGTATGAGTGCTTTATATATTTTGGATATTAACCCCTTATCAGATACATGATTTTCAAATATCTTCTCCCAATTGTTGTCTTTTTGTTTTGTTGATGGTTTCCTTTGCTGTGGAGAAGCTTTTTAGTTTGATGTAATCCCATTTGTTTGTTTTTTTCTATTGTTTCCCTTGCCTGGTCAGACATGGTACTTGAAAATATGCTGCTAAGACATTGGTCAAAGAGTGTACTGCCTATGTTTTCTTCTAGAAGTTTCATGGTTTCAGGTCTTACATTCAAGTCTCTAATCCATTTTGAGTTAATTTTTGTTTATGGTGTAAGATAATAGTGTGCTTTCATTCTTTTCTAAGTGGCTGTCCAGTTTTCCCAGCACCATTTATTGAAGTGACTTTCCTTTCTCCATTGTATGTTCTTGGCTCCCTTGTCAAAAATTAGCTGTCCATCGATGTGTGGGTTTATTTCTCGGGTCTTGATTCTGTTCCACTGATCTGTGTGTCTGTTTTTTTTTTAATTTTTTTCCTTTTTCTCCCCAAGGCCCCCCCGGAACATAGTTGTATATTCTTCATTGTGGGTCCTTCTAGTTGTGGCATGTGGGACGCTGCCTCAGCGTGGTTTGATGAGCAGTGCCATGTCCGCGCCCAGGATTTGAACCAACGAAACACTGGGCCGCCTGCAGCGGAGCGTGCGAACTTAACCACTCGGCCACGGGGCCAGCCCGTGTGTCTCTTTTTGTGTCAGTACCATGCTGTTTTGATTGCTATAGCTCTGTAGTATAATTTGAAATCAGGGAGTGTGACACCTCCACCTTTGTTCTTTTTTCTCAGGATTCCTTTGGCTTTTCGAGTCTTTTGTTGTTCCATATAAATTTCAGAATTCTTTTTTCTATATCTATGAGAAACGTCATTGGGACTTTGATAGGGATTGCATTGAATCTGTAGATTTCTTTAGGAAATATGGACATTTTTACTATGCTAATTCTTCCAATCCATGAGTATAGAATCCTTTCCATTTCTTTGTGTCTTTGATTTCTCTCAACATATTTTATAGTTTTCAGTGTACAAGTCTTTCACCTCCTTAATTTATTCCTGGGTGCCAGCCTGGTGGTGTAGTGGTTAAGTTCGTGTGCTCCACTTTGGTGGCCCAGGGTTCGCAGATTCAGATCCCGGGTGTGGACCTACACACCACTCATCAAGCCATGCTGTGGCAGCGTCCTACATAGAAAATAGAGGAAGATTGGCACAGATGTTAGCTCAGGGCCAATCTTCCTCACCAAAATAAAATAAAATAAATTATTCCTAGGTATTTTATTCTTTTTGTTGTGATTATAAATGGGATTGTAATCTTAATTTCTCTTTCTGCTATTTCCTTGTTAGTATATAGAAATGCAGCTCATTTTCTGTTGATTTTGTGTCTTGTATTCATTTATTATTTCTAATAGTTTTGGTGGATTCTTTAGGGTTTTCTATATATAAAATCATGTCATCTGCAAATAGTGACAGTTTTACTTCTTTCCAATTTGGATCATTTTTATTTCTTTCTCTTGCCCGATTGCTCTGGCTAGGATTATGATCCAATACTGTTAAATAAGAGTGGTGAAAGTGGGCATCCTTGTCTTATTCCTGTTCTTTAAGGGGTAATTTTCAGGTTTTATTTATTTATTTTAGATTAGCACCTGAGCTAACACCTGTTGCCAATCATCATCTTTTTTTTTCCTTCTCCCCAAAGCCCCCCAGTACATAGTTGTATATTCTAGTTGCAGGTCCTTCCAGTTCTACTATGTGGGACACCACCTCAGCATGTCTTGATGAGCAGTGCTAGGTCCATGCCCAAGATCCAAACCGGTGAAACCCTGGGCCACTGAAGCGGAGCGTGCAAACACAACTACTTGGCCACAGGGCTGGCCCCCTCTGTTTCTTCGTGATTTCGTTTTTGAAAGTTGTATGATTCTAAGAATTTGTCCATTTTATCTAGATTATCCAATCTGTTGGCATATAACTTTTCATAGTATTCTCTTACAATCCTTTGTATTTCTGTGGTGTCCATTGTAATTTCTCCTCTTTCATTTCTGGTTTTATGTGAGCCTTCTCGCTTTTTTTCTTGGTGAGTCTAGCTAAAGGTTTGTCAAATTTTGTTTGTACTTTCAAAGAACCAGCTCTTTGTGTCAGTGATTTTTCTTTTTCTTTTTAAGTCTATTTGATTTATTTCTGGTCTGATTTTTATTATTTCCTTCCTTCTACTGATTTTTGGCTTTGTTCTTTTTCTAGTTCCTTTAGGTGTACTGTTAGATTATTTAGGTTTTTTTTGTTTCTTCAGGTAGGCCTGTATTGCTATAAACTTCTCTCTTAATACCACTTTTCCAATGTCCCATAAATTTTGGTATGTCATATTTTCACTTTCATTTGTCTCCAGGTATGTTTTATTTCTCCTTTGATTTCTTCATTGATCCAGTAGTTGTTAAGTAGCATTTTGTTTAATCTCCACATATTTGTGGCTTTTCTGGTTTTCTTCTTGTACTTGATTTTCTAGTTTCATACCATTGTGGTCAGAAAAGATGCTTGGTATTATTTCAGTCTTCTTAAATTTATTGAGACTTGTTTTGTGGTCTAATATGTGATCTGTCCTGGAGAATGTTCCACGTGTATTTGAAAAGAATGTGTATTCTGCAGGTTTTGGATGGAATGTTCTGTATGTATTTACTAAGTCCACCGGTCAAACGTGTCACGTTAGGCCAGTGTTTCCTTATTGATCTTCTGTTTGGATGATCCATCCACTGACGTAAGTGGAGTGTTAAAGTCCTCTACTATTGTTGTGTTATTGTCAATTTCTCCTGTTATGTCTGTTAATAATTACTTTATATATTTAGGTGTTCTTATATTGGGTGCGTAGATATTTACAAATGTTATGTCCTCCTGTTGGATTGTTCCCTTTATCATTATGTGGTCTTCTTTGTCTCTTGTTACAGTTTTTGTTTTAAAGTCTATTTTGTCTAAGTATTGCTACCCCAGCTTTCTTTTCATTTCTATTTGCATGGAGTATCTTTTTCTATCCCTTCACTTCCAGTTGGTGTTTTTAGGTCCAAAGTGTGTCGCTTGTATGCAGCTTATATATGGGTCTTGTTTTTTCATCCATTCAGCCACATGATGTCTTTTGATTGGAGCATTTAGTTCACTGACATTTAAAATGGCTTTTGATAAGTGTGTACCTAATGCCATCTTACTTTTTTTTGGTTGTTTTAGTAGTTCTTCTATGTTCCTTTCTTTTTCTCTTGCTCACTTCCCTTGTGGTTTGATGGCTTTCTTTAGTATTATGTTTGGGTTCCTTTCTCTTTATTTTTTGTGTATTTACTATAGGTTTCTGGTTTATAATTACCATGAGGTTCATATATAATAACCTATATAAACAGCAATCTGTGTTGATGGTCTCTTCAGTTTGACCGCTTACTAAAAGCCCTACACTTTTACTCCCCTCTCTCCACATTTTATGTTTTTGATATCATATTTAACCTCTTTGTGTGTATATATCCCTTTAAGCTCTTATCATGGAGATAGATATTTTTAGTACTTTTGTCTTTTGACCTTCATACTAGCTTCATACCTATAGGTGGCTCATTCATTACCTTTACTGTATATTTGCCTTTACCAGTGATTTTTTTTTTCTTTGATAATTTTCTTATTCCTATTTGTGGTCTTCTCTTTTCTACTTAAATAAGTCCCTTTAACATTTCTTGTAAGGCCTGTTTAGTGGCAATAAACTCCTGTAGTTTTTGTTTGTCTGGAAAATTTTCTTTCCTTCCATTCTGAATGATAAGCTTGCCGAGTAGGGGATTCTTGGCGGTAGGATTTTTCCTTTCAGCACTTTGAATATATCATGCCACTCCCTTCTAGCTTGTAAGATTTCTGCTGAGAAGTCAGCTTATAGCCTTATGGGGCTTCCTACAAAGTCACTTGTTGCCTTTCTCTCACAGATTTAGGATTCTCTCCTTATTTAATTCTTGACATTTTAATTATAATGTGTCTTAGTGTGGGCCTCTCTGGAATCATCTTGTTTGGTGTGCTCTTTGCTTCCTGTACCTGGATGTCTGTTTCCTTCCTCAGGTTAGGAGAGTTTTCAGCTGTTATTTCTTCAGATAGGTTCTCTGCCTCTTTGTCTCTCTCTTCCCTTTCTGGGACACCTATAATACGGATGTTAGTATGCTTGATGTTGTCCCAGAGGGCCCTTAGACTGTCCTCATTATTTTTAATTGTTTTTTCTGTTCAGCTTGGGTGATTTCCTCTATCATCTAGATCTCTGATCCTTTCTTTTGTGTCATCTGCTGTTTTGTGTCTCTGCTGTTGATTCCCTCTAGTGAATTTTTCATTTCCATTATTATATTCAGTTCTGGTTGGTTCTTTATATTTTCCAATTCTTTGTTGAAGTTCTTTTCCATGTTTTACTAGATGCATGTTTTTTGCTTTGTTCTAATCATGGTCAGCATATGATTGAATTCTCCTGATTTTTCATTTAACAAGTGTCACTAAGCCTCCCTGTTCCCTGGTTGTTGTTTATTTGGTTTGAGGGGCTATTTTAAGGAATTCTACTACAATTCCTTTTGTATAATTAATCATGTCTTTTTATTTACATCTAAAATATTCAAATTATCAAGTTTGCTGTTAGATCCCAATTAGCTACAAAGGTGTTGTAAAGAGCTAGCCAGGAGAAACTGCCTGTTGATGTAACGGATTGTTGATGTCCTCGCACCTGTATTCTCACAACCAGAGGGCAAGACACTCTTAGACAGTGGCCATCTCTGTTAAAAGGTAACTCTAGCCAGTCCCACTGAAGACCCCTTTGCTCTAGCCAGGGGTCAGCAAACTTTTTCTTTAAAGGGCCAGATAGTAAATATTGTAGGCTGTGGACTATAACAGTCTCTATGACAACTACTCACTTCTGCAATTGTAGCTTAAAAGCAACCACAGACAATACATAATATGAATGGGTGTAACTGTTTCCCAGTAAAACTTTATGTATAAAAACAGGCCCATCCCTGCTCTAGGCCACCATGTTGTGCTTGGAGGATATAACAGCCTCATAATTGGTCTCTTCAACCTCCCATCCATGTTTCACACAGCAGCAGAGTAATCTTTTAAAACCTAAAATCGGATCCCTACTTAAAATCTTCAGTGGTTCATTATTGGTCTTAGAATCAAAGCTCCTAATTCACTTTCTAACCTCTTGCATTCCCCCCTCATCCACTGTTCCAGCCATGCTCAATTATGCTCTCACAAACTCTCTTGCTTCTGGCCTCTTATTCAAGCTATTTCCAAACATTTCAGAACCCTCTTCTCCCCCAGCCTTCCTGACACCCAGTGCTGGATTAGGTGCCCCTCCTTTGTATTTTGCAGTCTCTCATTATCTCACCATCATGTCAGTAAATGTTTGTTGATGAATTTTGCTTCTCTATAGACCCTGCCCAACATCTCTGACCTGTGTCTAAGGGATGTGCCCCCAGTCCCTACTCTGGCTGACATCGCCTGGATTGCTGCAGATGAAGAGGAGACATATGCCCGAGTCAGGTACTGAGGCAACAGCTGGTCTGCTGGAGAATGGGAAGCTTCTTCCTAGATGAGATGGTAGACAGCAAGGAGAGTGCTTGTAAGAGACTGAGGGCAGTAGGAATGAGAGCTGTGGGCTCAGAGTGGGAGCAGGACCTGGCTGTGTTACTCTTGTAGGAGTGGATGAAGGAATTTTAGAAGGGGTGCAGTGGCCAGCTGTGTCTGACTGATATACTTGTCTTTCCCGGGTCCAGAAGCGATACGCGCCCCCTGAGGCACACCTGGAAGCCCAGCCCTCTGATTGTCATGCAGCGCAATGCCTCAGTGCCCAACCTGCGTGGGTCCGAGGAGAGGCTACTGGCCTTGAAGAAGCCAGCCTTGCCAGCCCTAAGCCGCACCACAGAGCTGCAAGATGAGCTGAGCCACCTACGCAGCCAGATTGCTAAAATAGTGGCAGGTGATGCAGGTAGGAGCCCCTAAACCAGGGCCAGAATATAACAGGTGATTCCTTTTCCCCTGGCTTTTGGACAGGATAGGGGTAAGGAAATGATGGTCCCTGGTTCAGGTGGACTCAGGCCCAGGGTTCTGGGGTTGCCCTGAGGCCTGTCTAGCCTGTAGTATTCCTTGGATAGTTTCCATCAGCCATTTTGGGCTGACAGGTTTGGTTAAGAACAAAATCTTCACATAATTCCTCCCTTGGCCACAAAAACCACCACCCTCCTCCAAGTGTCTTTAAGATCAGTCTTCCATGAGCCCTAAGCAGCTTTCTTTTTCAACATGAGAAATAAGCATTTCCCACCACTAAGAGACTTATCCCCTTTAAGCACCAATCTTCCCCTTCCTTATCCTATCTACCAGAGACCACCTCTCCATCCGTCTGCCTTTCTGTCTGCAGTTAAGGCAGAACCACTGGAAATGAATAGGAGTCTGCCTTGGCCAGCGGCATGAAACACCGACAGGTGGATCTCTCCCAGATACTCAGGGCTTATCCTCATATTCCTCCCATCCTCATTCTTTTGTTCCTCGTTAACTCAAAGTCATAGCTTCCAAACGTAATCAGTTGGTAGAACGCATGAAAATCATGGTGTTCTCTTTGAAAGCTTCACCTACTTAATTCTGTCATATGGCAGTTTTATAGAGGAATTGCACTTGAATTTTCCATTTATGTTTATTGCCTACTTTTTTGTCATCTAAGAGACAAGTGGAAGTAGTTTGTGAAAAATCAGTGTTTCTTAGAAACTTAGAAAATTCTCTTCATTAAAATTTGGGGAACTAGGAGGATGGTCACCCTTCTATTTTTGCTGCAGAATGCTTCTTCCAGTCACAGATAGCATTCAAAGGAGCAGAGTCAGAAGCACTAGTCCAGTTAGAGAAAAGGACAAATTCAGGTCTTGGTTCTGTCACTGTTGCTTCAGTCTAAACTCCACAGCCCACTGCAAAATGAGAGCTTTTAGGAGCCAAAGCCTTTATGGGGTGAGTTTTTTTGCCCTCCTGGAATACCGGAAGAACCCAGTGCTTCTGCGTCTTCTTGAGATCCTGAGAGGGGAGGGTAGTCGAGGAACCTTCCACTGGGTTAGATGGCAATCCTGAGCTCTCCTAGGATGTCATGGTATCAGCCCAGGAAATGAATGTTTGTAGGCAGTGCTTGTGAGGAGAAGATATTACTGCTGTATTCTAGCCCCAGTGTCCATCCATGCCTATTGTTTTCTCTTTCAGCTTCGGCATCATTAACGCCAGATTTCTTATCTCCAGGAAGTTCAAATGTCTCTTCTCCCTTACCTTGTTTTGGATCCTCATTCCACTCTACAACTTCCTTTGTCATTAGTGACATCACTGAGGAGAACGAGGTAGAGGTCCCTGAGCTTCCATCAGTCCCCCTGCTTTGTTCTGCCAGCCCTGAATGTTGCAAACCAGAACACAAAGCTACCTGCAGCTCATCTGAGGAGGATGACTGTGTCTCTCTGTCCAAGGCCAGCAGCTTTGCAGATATGATGGGGATCCTGAAGGACTTTCACCGCATGAAACAGAGCCAAGATCTGTAAGTATCTGATAATGAGCTCTAGTGATCTATTTACTGTTTAAGTCACCCATGGCCATTGATCTAATAGAAAGGACTTAGATAGTAAGTCCTCAGTAGTAGCAATGTTACTTCATTCACAAAGCCTGCTAAGGCCTGGGGCCCCAGTTTGTGGAAAAAGCAAGATTTCACATTTGGTTGGCGTAATCTAACCCAACCAAATGTGAGACTAGTAGAGATTTTACAAGAAGGCTCATCTAATCCAACTTCTGTCCCCTGGTGGGGCCTTACCACTTCAGTTCTCATGCTGGTAGTGACAGTGTCCCCATGCCCCACCCATCAAAGTGGGGTTGCATAATACTCAAATTGGTAGACTTTTCTGGTGGAAGGAGAATTTCATAAAGTGGGGGTTTCTGCATTAAAATATAGTTATCCATTATGCAAACCAATCTTGCAAATTCAGAGATTTGAGAACAAGGTTTTTGAGATTCATAGGTCGTTCTTAAACCTGGCTGCCCTTCAGATTTCTCAGATTTGTTAAAAATACACCTTAAGGGGCCGACCCCATGGCCGAGTGGTTAAGTTTGCATGCTCCGCTTCAGCGGCCCAGGGTTTCGCTGGTTCAGATCCTGGGCATGGACCTAGTACCACTCATCAAGCCCTGCTGAGGTGGCATCTCACATAACAGAACCAGAAGGACCTACAACTAAAATATACACCTATGTACTGGGGGGCTTTGAGGAGAAGGAAAAAAAAGAAGACTGGCAACAGATGTTAGCTCAGGTGCCAATCTAGGGAAAAAAAAATACACCTTAAGCTTGCTAAAGCAGAGCCCCCCCCAAGGAGTGGAGCTCAAGGTGTTTCTGATGGAAGCAGGAGGAAATTTGGGAAATACCTACGTCGACAAACTCATCTAGCAGAGAAGCCCTAGAGCTCCCGCAGGAGGAGGTGTTTCTCTGAGTGTGGTCTGAGCACCTGCATGGGATGCACTAGAGGCGCTTGTTCAAGTGCAGGTTCCTGGGCACTGAAACATTGGTTTGACATCCAGACCCCCAAAGGCCAGAGGCCAGGGTGTGCAGCTGTATTTGTTAATGCAGATAAAAATGCTTTTTGTGGGGTTGGAAGGTGAGGTCTCTACTGAGCTGATGAAATTCCTGTTGAAGTTTCCTCACGTAGTGCAAGGATCCCTTTGTGTCTCTGGCCCCACTTCCCTCTGACAACAAGACAAGGCTAGGTGATTCCCTATCACTTCTTCCTGGTAGTCGATCCTTAGGGGAAGTCACTTTTACCCTCCCTCTCTGGCCCTAGCCAGGTTGGTCAAACTGACCGGCAGTTCTTTCCCACATTCCCAAATTCAGCTGCTGCTGCTGCTTTTGGGCTGCCCTGAGCGGTTTTCTTTGGTCAGTGTTTTAGAGATTGACTCTTAAACTTTCTTTTATACTTGCTTCTTGTACCATATTAGATCCAAGCCCCTCCTTCTACTCATGTCCTGATCTTTTCTCCCTTGTTAATAGAAGGAGCTGGGTTGATGACTAAGAATGGGAAAGTAGCCCCGTCAGCAAAGGTTCAGAAATGTGACAGATTGAAAGCAGTTCCTCTTGTTTTTGCTTTCAAGGTTTAACAATCAATCTTGGCTCTTATATATAGCCTAATGACCAGTAAATATGTATGTAAGTCCACTAGAATTTCATGCAACTATTTTCCAAGTATCTAGGACAGTCTTTTATGATGTATCAGGTATTTTATGATGTATCAGGTAATTTCAACCTACCCCAATCTGGGGTTTCTTTTGTTCCCACAGGTCCCTTATGATGTGGACATTTTACTATAAATTCTAGATCTCTTATAAAAAAATCTCACAGCTCCCCTTATGGGGAGACAGAGCAGTAGGAAATCCTTAGCACACCTTTTCACCAGAACTAATAAAGGTCAGAGTAGCCAAGAGTCATTGGTCACTTCCACTACTGACCTGGGGATATGCTACCAGGAAAAGACAGCACCAGAATGTGGGAGCAGAAGCTTAATCACTCCAGGCCGACTCTTCACTGGTTGATGGTCCTTTACTTTGCCCATATTTCTTATAGCCATTTGAGGAAATAGTAAAGCATTCTAGTTAAGAAATGAGATCTGCTATCAGCTAGCTTGGTTTTAGACTCTGGATTCACCACTTACTGGCTGAGTGATTCGTGACTTTGGGCAAATTATATAACCTTTCTGTGCTTTAGTTTCCTCATTTGTAAAAGAGGATTGTAATAGCACCTACCCCATAAGATTCTGAGGATTGAGATTGTATTCAAAGACACGGAACACTGCCCAGGACAGAGTAAATACTCAATAAATATAAGCTATTATTGTATCTCTAGGAATCGGAGTTTATTGAAGGAGGAAGACCCTGCGGTCCTTATCTCTGAGGTTCTAAGAAGGAAGTTTGCTCTGAAGGAAGAAGATATCAGTAGAAAAGGAAACTGACAGCACTCAGCTCTGGAAACTCAGTCTCATGCTCCTGGAATTCCTTCAATAGCTGCCTTCCTCACCGCAGATGTTTCTGCCTCTCAATTAGAAACCTTCTGCAACGGTCTTGCCGAAAGCTAGAGCTTGGACTGAGAGAGAAGAGCTGGATTATATGTTTCCCATACTTCAAACCTTAGCAGAAGCTAAGGCTGTTTTTAGCTGAGACACTTGTTACAGGTAAAAATGTAGGTTGGAATGCGTCAGTCTAAAGGGTGAGATAGAAGTTTCTGGTTTTTCCTTGCTCTTGTGTGAAAATAGGTCCTAAATGAATGAATGACTTCACTGCATTAGGCCCCATAACTGGTCTCACCAGACACTTTGTGCCCAGCTGTCACTCACTCTCAGCAGCTTCCTTGCGGCAGAGCAGGGCTGTGGGGAGGGGGCCATACATGTTTATGTACATGTTCACAGGGCAGGGAAAAAATCTTATGCTGCTCCCTCATAAACTGACACCATTGCCCAGCAATCACCCTCTCCCCTATCCCTGTCCAACACCTAGATGTAGAGGTTGGGCCACTGGACCAGCTAACACTTGGGCTGCTGCGGGGAGGCCTGGGCTGTTTTTTTCCTAAATATATTTTGTAATACTGTACAACCAAATCTACCCTCTAAGGCCTTGGGCCTCATCAGTTCTACTGATTGAAAACTCTTTCTCTTCCACGGACTTTAGTTTAAGCCCAGTAGGAAAGAGAAATGGAGGGGGGAAAGAGTACCATCCTTCTTCCAGGCCCTTAACTACTCCTTTGCATTGGGCCAAGGTTTGTACCTGCCACACCATGCATGACTCAGATGCCTTCAGATCCCTTTCTCTATGGTATGTATCCTGTGTGTGTTTGGGTTGAAGCACTATCTAATATTAAAGGAAGGATTTGGAGAGATAGTGCATTTGCTGTGTCCATCTCTGAGTTGTGATCACCTTTTTAAGGTATGTGAACTTTTGTAAACGGACTCCTAGCTTCCCCTCTTTCCTTACAAGGTCCTGCTTTAATAATAGAAAACTTCCCTGAGGAGCCTCTTGTCCCTTTCTGTAGAGATTCTACCCTAAGCTCTTAAAGCAGTTCCATATTATAAGTTGCAAGCTTGCCCCTGGAGACTGTTTACACCTTTTAGGTACCACACCTGCAACATGGAAGTCTGCCACCTGGTGGATAGCATCTTGGGTAGAACACAAGTCAAATTAGACTCCTGTTCAGATCAGACCTATGGCAGTGACAGAGCATATACTATTAAAAAGTTGCTGTTTCAAAAATAAAATTGGTAATGTTTTAATTACCATCAGAGCCAGCTTTGTAAACAGTCATTTATTTGGATTCATAGCTTTTACAAAGGGAGTTCTCTCCCACCTTGTAGTAGAAGAGTGATACAGTCACATCTAGATTATTATATAGCTCAGGCTTTTTTAGGGAGAGATGTTTAAACATAGAGTATATAACTTTAAAATGCTGTAAAGTTACCACAAAAATAAAATAACAAAAAAGAAATAAAACTACTATCATTCTAGCTATCTCTCTATCCCCCCTGCTCTGGTACACCTGGGTCAGGGAGCTTTGCCTTATCACTCAAAACAGTGTCAGGAGGGGCTGTCCCCGTGGCCGAGTGGTTATGTTCGTGCGCTCCGCTGCAGGCGGCCCAGTGTTTCGTTGGTTCGAATCCTGGGCGCGGACATGGCACTGCTCATCAAACCATGCTGAGGCAGCGTCCCACATGCCACAACTAGAAGGGCCCACAACGAAGAATATACAACTATGTACCGGGGGGCTTTGGGGAGAAAAAGGAAAAAAAAGAAAATCTTTAAAAAAAAAAAGTTTATAAAAAACAAAACAAAAAAGTGTCAGGAATAATGGTCCCAAGCTTAGGTTGAGTGAGTATGACTACAGCCAGAGATTAAAAGAACACACATCTGTAAGAAGCAATGTCCCAGTCAGGCATCTGAAAGGGCAAAGAGGTGGCTCTGTGCAAGCTGAGTAACAGGCTCTTTGGTGGAGGGATAAGTACCTGCCCTGCCCCCTCACTGCTCCTGACTGACACAGGGAATTTACGAGCCACCTCTTCCTTAGGGACAGGCACAATACCAATCATACTGTCTCAAGTGGCACCACCTGCTCTATTTACACAAAGAAAATGCTCAATAATTAACAGCTTCATCCAATGCCTCCCTCCTACCCAAACATAACCCACTCCACCCCACCCCCCGCAAGATATTTTCCTATATCTCTGTCGTTTCAAAGTACTTTTAGAACCAAACCCATTTAGACTTAGTGCCTGATAACTTGATTACCTTCAGAGTCCTGGGTAAAGAGTACATCAGGCTGCAGATTTAACTGAGTGGGCCCATCCTGGCACTGAGCCCAAGTGCTGTTAGGAAACCACCCTAAGCTCTGATTCCTGTTGTTGGTTACGTCTCGGAAAGGAGCTCTTGAGTTGTGGGCAATAACCCGCTGGCCCTGAGAATCCTCAGTGAAAAGCTGGCTGCAGGAGTCCTTGTCATTGTTTTCACTGTCCCAAGAAAACACAGGAACAGGACAAGGGCTTTGTTTCACTGACTCTGTGTTTTCTCCACTCCAGAAATCCCTCCTGTGTTCCTTGGCAGACACCTTCTCAAATTTAGTCTTGTGCAAGGGCTGATAGCCCTTGCCCCCAGGTGGTTTACTATGTCTCTCCACAGCCTGACAGTTCTTTTTCTTAGGTCCATGAAGCCATTCCTTTTTCCAGGAAGAATCCTTCACGCCCTCCTTTTGGCCCAGCAAGCAAGAACTTTCCAAGTCCTGAGTGAAGGAACAAGCCAGGGAGTCTTTACTCTCTCCAGCGCAGACTGAGGTGTCAGGCTGGAACAAAGACAGCACAGTCAAGAATGGGGTTCCTGTTCTGTGGTGGGCAGAAGGCTGGAGGGACTGAGGACAAAGTCCAGCTTCCTGGATGTCTGCAGGGGTTGAAGTGGCTAAAGGGGGTGCCATGCAATCATCCACCAAGCCCTGGGTCGGATGTCCTTGCTGGGTTGCGTCTTTCTTAGATTCTTTGTTGGTCTGACTCTGTACGTGAGATGAAACACTCCTCTGGTCACTGTTTGTCTTTCCTAGTAAAATAGACATGAAAAAATACTGTTCTGCAGGGGAACTCTGCCACGAGCAGGATTTGGTTGGCTTTTTCTGAGATCAGTATCAGCTACTATCACTACATAGTACAGGGGTCTTAGACTCTTCACATACCTCTGTAGCTGATCTTCCTGCTTTCAGTCTCTCTATTCTCTCCTGAATGATCTTTCTAAAACACAGATTTTATATTCCCCTACTCAAATATATAGATGTTTCACATGACCTACCTATTAAGTCAAACATGTCATGTAATCAGACCACGGCCTACTTTTCCCCCTGAGTTTTCATACGTGGGATTTGTTTAACATAGGGCTCATCAGTTTTGCTTTTTTTTTTAATTTAATGTGGTTTCTGCTAAATAGTGATCCTGGCCAAATATTACTCCTGGATATTATCCTTTGAGAAACATGCTCAATACACACTATTTTTGTAAGGTCTCAAAGATCACATTAACCATTCAACTCTGAAAAACCTGCTGGTGACAGTGTGAAGAATGTAGGTTCCCCACTCCCCAAACACTGCATGGTAGAGAGAGAGTAAAGATACAGTTAGATGCTAAGTCAATCAGTAGGAAGGACAATAATTAAAAACAACTATGATTATCCACCCTGTCCATGTGATCAGGAGTGAAATGGATCCCGTTCTGCCTTACGGACAAATGACATGGAATTCCCACTCCCCCCCACCCCAAATTATACTAAGAACTAATTACAAACAAAGCTGAATGACTGATTTCCCCTTTCCTTCTCCAAGAATTATAGTACAGAACCTATGATTTGTGAAAGGGTTCTCAATTTTGCCTAAGAATTAAATGCAGACTATAGAATATACCAGAATTTTAAAATGGAAAGTGTTTTTAAAAAATATCTGCCCTAGTTACTTAAAGCAAAAAGGTGTCTAAGTTTTTGTTTGGAGTAGGGAGAGTGCATTTTGAAGGCTGATGCAAAACAATCCTAGGAATCACACCAAGAGTTACTCTCCTCCCAGTACCCTCCACTTGGCAGGAACTCTGCTCTCTAAGCCCCAGCCTACTCTGAGGCAGCCTATCCCCTGAGGAGGAACATGCAAGCAAGGAACTGCGAAAGGATGATGAGACACAAGCCAACTTTATGCCAATCTTTCTAAGAAAAGGCATCTTTGAACCTTGGCTAATTTGAGGAGCTCCATACAGAAATATCAATTAATCTCATACAGACTACTCATTGTTACCAATCCAAGACATATACCTAACTAATGCAGATCAGCTCCTTTAGGCACCCCCAACTCCCAAGTATACCTTTCCTCACTGCTCTGTCAGGGAATAAAAATATTTAATATTAGACTAAGAAAAACAGAACCAGGAAAGTATGTTTGGAAAAGCACGTACAGTATACATTGCTTTTCAAAAGGCAATGATTTGTGTTTTATAACCTCTTCTAACAGGTCAGCTAAGTTTAACACAACACACTGCTGTCACCACTTATAAATATTCCAGCATGGAAAAATGCACACACTCCTTTACGCTCCCTGGGTGCTCCCAGATGGATCACCATACCTGGCTGCAAGGTGAAGAATGAAGCAATGCTGGTCTGCCGAACGCCTGCAGGTGGAGTTCTTCTTTGAGTAAAAGAAATCTTAACCTTTCTCTCTCCAGGAAAGAGTGTTGGCATTTTGGTGCTTGGCTTGATTAAGTGTGTCTGAGAAGTGGGGAGAAAAAGAATAATAGAACCTATTAATATCAGTACAGCTGCCAGACGAGAGAGATTCCATAAACACCAGTGAACCTCTTGGAACCACACTGGGCCCTTTGGACTCCACTCAGATCCTATTCTCTAGGTAGTTTTTGCTGTACGTCATCTTCCACCATGTCCTGCCATACTGATGGTGTTTGTTTTTCTCAGGAATCATGTATTCCAACGATAGCCCAATCTTTCTGCTTCCCCATAGAAATCAGATAGGCTGACTAAACAAACAGGATTTCTTGAAGGGATTCCAGGATGATGCTCGCTCCCTTAAAGACAATTAATGATTGTCAGCAGCAGCAGTTAATGCATTTTCAGGAGTTTTCAAATAGTCACATAGTGGTTAAGAGCATGGCTCCAGAGTGACTCAGCTTCATTTCCAATCAGTACCAAGTCTACCACTGCCACTTATTAGCTGTGTGACCCTCCACAAGTCATTTAATTTCTCTGTGTCTCATTCTCATGTGAGAAATGGGGACAATAATATTACCTGTCCCGTGGGGCAGTTATGAGGATTTGGCAAGTTAATTCTCATAAAAAGCTCACATAGTTCCTGTATAGCATTCAATAATAATTGGCAATTATTAAGAGGAACAGCAATGAACCAGCACCAGTCTTACCACACTTTCATCTCGGGACCCTTTATACTTTGGAGAATGAATTGGAAGATGGGCCAGAGAGTTTGAGAAGTGTCAACTTTTATCACCTCATCCTATTTAGTGTCATTTGTTTTTGTTTCGATTTGCTCATTATGGAATGCCTGAGAAGTAGGGAGGACAGGATTATATTTCAATTCAATTTGGCTGTGAAAGCCAAAGAAGAAATGGTATTTGCCAATATTTATACAGCAAATTGGAAGTAGGCCTGAAACTTGAACCCAAATTATTAGTTTTAGCCCAAGTTGACTTCATTTTTACATTTGGAAACTAAAATGTACTTTAAGTGGTTAAAAAAAGAAATAAATCCTGGATGTAAAATTCATACTTTGACTTGTAGTACTGGTACAGAACTTTCCCTTTCACCATACAAAACTAGAAAACTAGATATCAAACAACTGATTTTTGACAACAGACAGAGGCAGTTTAGGACTGTGATCCCTGAGAATAGGAAAACAAATGAGGTGAGCCCTGGGATCACCCTATCTTTCTGCTTGGAAGCACCTGCCAGACTGCAACGTATAGAGAGAGTACAGTACCCACACAGAGCATTGCAGCCTTGATGAACCGAGTAATTTGAGATTGGAAGCTGAGGTGGCTGGGACTCACACAGCATAGAAATACATCCAGAAATCTACATAGAGATTTCTTCAGTCTATTGCTGAATACTAACCTACACATGTGTGAGGTGACACCCCATGAAGCCAAAGAAATAATGAGAACTGCAAGCTGAATAATTCCCAGAGATAACGCAAGGCTGGGAGAGTTCCCACACTAGCCAGAGTGAGAGACCTTCTTGAATACCAGGGGCACTCAGTAGAGTTTTCAGAAAGATCACCCGTTAGCAGTAGAGCTAAACTAGCCCTAGAGCAAAAGCTATTCCAAACCTGTCCTAACAAAGCTTTTTTAAAAGCAAGCATTTAGGGGCCAGCCCTGTAGTCGAGTGGTTAAGTTTGCATGCTCTGCTGTGGTGGTCCAGGGTTTCACTGGTTCAGATCCTGGGTATGGACATGGCACCACTCACTGGGCCATGCTGAGGCAGTGTCCCACATGCCACAACTAGAAGGACCCACAACTAAAATATACAACTATGAACTGGGGGGATTTGGGGAGAAAAAGCAGAAAGGAAAAAAAAAAGATTGGCAACAGTCGTTAGCTCAGGTGCCAATCTTTAAGGAAAAAAAAGCAAGCATTTAAAGTATCAAGCTAATTAGCAAATAATTACCTGCCAAAACAAATTTCAATATTCTTTAAAGACAATAAAATCCAGATACCCAAGAATGTAGCACTCATGATATCTAGTATGCAATAAAAAATTACTAGATATGTGAAAAGAAGCAGGAAAACATCCATAATGGAGAGGGGAGACGGGATCAGCTAATAGGAATACTAGAAACGGGGCCAGAAATGTCAGGGACAAAAGAATTAGCAGACAAAACTTTAAAACAGTTACTATAAATATGCTTGATGATTTAAAGGAAAATATGAAAATAATAAGAGAAACAGAAGATATGAAAAATTCACAAATGGCTTAACAGATTAGAGGCTACAGAAGAAAATAACAGTGAACCTGAAGACAAAGCAATATCAACTATCCAAAATGAAGCAAAGACAAAAAAACAAACTGAAAAAGAACAAAGTCTTAATGATCTGTGGGATATCAAACATACATATAATGAGAGTTCCAAAAAACAAGGTGGAGAAGGGACAGAAAATATATTTGAAGAAAGAGAGATCAAAATTTTTCCAAATGTGATTAAAAAACCCACTACAATCAATAACATCATGGCAGAGTGAGCTCTCCTGGTAATCTCTCCCCTCCACTGTACAATGAAAAAGACATTCATACTCCAACAGAGAACATCCAAACACAACACAAAAGATGTGTGAGAGACCCACACAGCCATAGGATGGAGGGTGGAGAGGCTGGAGCTCCCCTCGGAGAAGGTGGAACAGGGTTAAGAGAAAACTTCACTCCCTCCCCAAAAGACTGTGACCCAGGACCGTGTGTGGCCTTTGAGACAGAAGGAAGGGGGGAGGGGATGTTCGTTTGTAGGAACGTCAAAGATCCCCGAGGACCCTTGCAGCCTAAAGGGAAGCCCTTTACAAGGGTGAAAGCTATCATGGGGGGTGACCTCATCAAGCCAACACCCCAGGAAAGCAGAGTATGAGCAGAGAGAGAAAACTCCCGAGAGCACACAGAAGAAAGTGCCCCTCCCCCTACCCGACCAGCCCCAGCTCCAGTGCCCAGGATTTCAACTGAAAGCAGAGCACTCAGAATATGCGGCTCTTAACCCCTACCCAGTGGCGATAGGCAGTAACTGCAACCAAATACAACGATGTGCAAAAACAGAGCCACACCCTCTAGCAGTATTAAAAATTATATTAAATCTCCAGACCACAGAGAAAATGACAAGTACCCAGAAATTAGTCCTGAGGACACAGAAATATGTAATCTAAATGACAGAGAATTCAAAATAGCTATGATTAAAAAACTCAACAAGTTAGAATGTAGAGAAACAATTCAACGAGTTCAGAAGCTATTTCACAAAAGAGATGGAAACTAAACAGAAGAATCAGTCAGAAATATTGGAGATGAAAGACACAATCAATGAGATAAAACAAAATATGGATTCCCTGAACACTTGAGCAGATATCATAGAGCAGCGAATCAGCATAATAGAGGACAGACATGTTGAAATGCTTGAGATAGAGGTGGAGAGAGAACTAAGACTAAAAAGGAATGAAGAAAATTTCCAAGAAATATCTGACTCAATTAGGAAATGCAACATAAGAATTAGAGATATTCCAGAGGGAGAAGGGAAGGAGAATGGAGCAGAAAGCTTGTACAAAGAAAGAGCAGCAGAAAACTTCCCAAACCTGTGGAAGGAGAGGGAAATCCATGTGGAAAAGGCTATCAGATCTCCTAAATATGTCAATGTAAAAAGACCTACTGCAAGGCATATAGTTGTGAAACTGGCAAAAGTGAATGACAAAGAAAAAATACTAAGGGCAGCAAGGCAGAAGAAAATAACATATAAAGGAACCCCTATCAGGCTTTCAGCAGATTTCTCTGCAGAAACCTTACAGGCTAGGAGAGAATAGAATGACATATTCAAATCTTTGAAGGACAGAAACTTTCAGCCAAGAATACTCTATCCAGCAAAAATATACTTCAGATACAATGGAGAAATAAAAACTTTCCCAGATAAACAAAATCTAAGGAAGTTCATAGCCATGAGAACCCCTCTACAAGAAATCCTCAAGAAGGCCAACATACCTGAGGAAAAAAAAAGGGGGGGAGAAAGGGGTTACAAAGCACAAAGTAAGGAGATAAATAGGTAGACAAAATCAGAAAATTGTAGTCATACATCAGAACAGGTTAGCAAATACTCAAGTATAGCATTGAAGATAAAGGGAAGGAAAATGCCAAAAACAAAGACAGTCTTGTCATTTTAACCACAAACTCACAACACAAGATGGAATAAGATATGAGAAAAACAACTTAGGAGGGGAAGAGGAAAGGGACTGAATTGGTTTAGTCTAAGGAAAGAAGAGGCCATCAGAAAATGGACTGTCTTATCTATCAGATTTTGAACACAAACCTCATGGTAACCACTAAACAAAAAAGCAGAACAGAGACATAAATAAGGAGAAAACAAAGAAACACAACATAAAAACCTACATAACTTGATTGGTAGACGAAAATACACAGGATGAGAAACAAAGGAAATGCAGGAGAACCAGAAAACGAGTGATAAAATGGCAGCATTAAGCCCTCATATTGATAATCACCCTAAACGTAGATGGATTGAATTCTCCAATAAAAAGACAGAGTGGCAAGATGGATTAAAGAACAAGACCCAACAACATGCTGCCTCCAGGAAACACATCTCAGCTCCAATGACAAACACAAGCTCAGAGTGAAGGGATGGAAGATGATACTCCATGCTAATGGCAAACAAGAGAAAGCAGGTGTTGCAATACTTATATCAGACAAAGTAGACTTCAAGATAAGGCAGGTAAAGAGAGACAAAGAGAGGCAGTGCATAATGATCAAAGGGACACTCCACCAAGAAGACATAACATTATAAATATGTCTATGCACCCAACACAGGAGCACCAAAGTACACAAAGCAACTATTAACAAACCTAAGATATTAACAAAAACATAATAATAGTAGGGGACCTCAACACTCCACTCACATCAATGGACAGATCATCCAGACAGAAAATCAACAAGGAAACAGTGGAATTAGATGAAAAGCTAGACGAGCTGGACTTAACAGACATATACAGAACACTCCAACCAAAAACAGCAGAATATACATTCTTCTCAAGTGCATACACATTCTGAAGGATAGACCATATGTTGGGAAACAAGGCAAACCTCAACAAATTTAAGAAGATTGAAATAACAAGCATCTTTTCCAATCACAATGCTTTGAAGCTAGAAATTAATTACAAGAAAAATGCTGAGAAAGGGACAAAGATGTGGAGACTAAACAACATGCCATTGAACAACCAATGGATCATTGAAGAAATTGAAGGAGAAACAAAAAAATATCTGGAGACAAATGAAAATGAAAACATATCACACCAATTCATATGGGATGCAGCAAAAGCCATATTAAGGGGCCAGCCCAGTGGCACAGTGGTTAAATATGCACGTTCTGCTTCAGCAGCCCGGGGTTTGCCGGTTTGGATCCCGGGTGCAGACATAGCACCACTTGGCAAGCCATGCTGTGGCAGGCGTCCCACATAGAAAGTAGAGGAAGATGGGCACGGATGTTAGCTCATGGATAATCTTCCTCAAAAAAAAAAAAAAAGCTGTATTTATAGGGAAATTCATCACAATACAGGCTCACCTTAACAAACAAGAAAAATCCCAAATAAGCCATCTCAAACTACACCCAACTGAATCAGTAAAAGAAGAACAAACAAGGCCCAAAGTCAGCAGAAAGAGAGAAATAATAAAAATCAGAGCAGAAATAAATGCTATTGAAACAAAAAGGGAAGTAGAGGGGATCAATGAAACTAAGAGCTGGTTCTTTGAGAAGATAAACAAAACTGACAAACCCCTAGCCAGACTTACAAAGAAAAAAAGAGAGAAAGCTCAGATAAATAAAATTAGAAATGAAAGAGGAGAAATTACAATGGATACCACAGAAATACAATGGATTATAAGAAAATCCTATGAAAAGAGATATGCCAACAAAATGGACAATCTAGAGAAGATGAATAAATTCTTAGACTCTTACAACCTCCCAAAGCTGAATCAAGAAGAAACAGAGAATATGAATAGACCAGTCACAAGTAAATAGATTGAAACAGTAATCAAAAGCATACCAAAAAATAAAAGCCCAGGACCAGATGGCTTCCCTGGAGAATTCTACCAAATTTTCAGAGAGGATTTAATACCTATCCTTCTCAAGCTATTCCAAAAAAATTAGGGAAGATGGAACGCTCCCTAAGACATTCTATGAGGCCAACATCACTCTGATATCAAAGCCTGACAGGACAACAGAAAAAAGGAAAACTACAGGCCAATATCGCTGATGAGCATAGACGCAAAAATCCTAACAAAATATTGGCAACCCAAATACAGCAACACATCAAAAAGATCATACATCATGATCAAGTGGGATTTATATCATGGACACAGGGATAGTTCAACATCTGCAAATCAATCAATGTGATACACTACCATTAATAAAATGAGGAATAAAAACCACATGATCATCTCAATAGAAGCAGAGAAAGCATTTGACAAGATCCAACAGTCATTTATGATAAACACTCTTAATAAAATGGGGATAGAAGGAAATTACCTCAACATAATAAAGGCCCAATATGACAAACCCTCAGTCAACATCATACTCAATGGGGAAAAACTGAACTCCATCCCTCTGAGAACGGGAACAAGACAAGGATGCCCACTATCACCACTCTTATTCAACATGGTACTGGAGGTTTTGGCCAGAGCAATTAGGCAAGAGAAAGGAATAAAAAGAATCCAAATAGGGAGTGAAGAAGTGAAACTCGCTGTTTGCAGATGACGTGATCTTATACATAGAAAACCCTAAAGAATCCATCGGAAAACTATTAGAAATAATTAACAACTACAGTAAAGTTGCAGGGTACAAAATCAACTCACAAAAACGAGTTGCATTTCTATACTCTAAATAATGAAGTTACAGAAAGAGAACTCAAGAATACAATTCCATTTACAATCACAACAAAAAGAATAAAATAGGAATAAAGTACCTAGGAATAAATTTAACCAAGGAGGTGAAAGACTTATACAATGAAAACTATAACACATTACTGAAAGAAATTGATAATGACATAAAGAGATGTAAAGAGATTCCATACACATGGATTGGAAGAATAAACATAGTGAAAATGTCCATACTACCCAAAGAAATCTACAGATTCTGTGCAATCCCAATCAGAATCCCAATGACATTCTTCACAGAAATAGAACAAAGAATCCTAAAATTCATATGGGGCAACCAAAGATCCCAAATTGCTAAAGCAGTCCTGAGCAAAAAGAACAAAGCTGGAAGCATCACAATCTCTGACTTCAAAATGTCCTACAAAGCCATAGTGATCAAAACAGCATGGTACTGGTACAAAAACAGGCACAGAGATCAATGTAACAGAACTGAAAGCCCAGAAATAAAACCACACATCTATGGACAGCTAACCTTTGACAAAGGTGCCAAGAACACCCAATGGAGAAAAGATAGTCTCTTCAATAAAACATACTGGGAAAACTGGACAGCCACGCGCAAAAGAATGAAGGTAGACCATTATCTCACATCATACACAAAAATAAACTCAAAATGGATCAAAGACTTGAAGATAAGTCCTGAAACCATAAAACTCCTGGAAGATAATATAGGTAGTACACTCTTTGACATGAACTAAAAAGGATCTTTTCAAATACCACATCTTCTCAGACAAGAGAAACAAAACAAACAAACAAGTGGGACTTCATCAGACTAAAGAGCTCCAAGGCAAAAGAAACTAAGATCAAAACAAAAAGATAGGGAGAAACATGACACACCAGCCCTCTCTGACAGAAGGGAAGGAGCAGCGCCGCGTTGTCCGCTTCCCAGCGCCGCAGGCACTTCTCCCAGGCCTCCCCCAACACTGCCGTGCCCTCCCCGCCGGCTCCGGACAACTTCAGGGGTGGGGTGCAAGGGTAGCCGCAGGCCTCCCGCCTCTCAGCCTAGGATGCTCACTGTCTGCGCCCGCTCGCTTGGCCTTGCCAGGGACCGCGTTCCTCCCCAGCCTGCCACCATGAACAAGCTTCACATCAGCAACCTCAACGAAACCGTGACCCCCGCGGACTTGGACAAAGTGTTTGCGGAGCGCAAGATCTCCTACGGTGGCCAGTTCTTGGTCAAATACGGCTATGCCTTCCTGGATGCCCCGACGAGCACTGGGCCATGAAGGCCATCGATTCTTTCTCTGGGAAAGTGGAAGTGCAAGGAAAACGCTTAGAGATTCAACACTCGGTCCCCAAAAAACAAGGGGTGGAATCAAACAAAATACTACAGGAGTTACCCTGAGTATTGAAGTATTAATATATTTTGAAATATTAATATATTTTGTTCGAACTTTGTATCTATTTGATAAATGTAATTTGTACCCTTTTAAGAACCCAAGAAACTGAATACTATACATCTAAACTGAAATGGTAATTTGAGTTTTTAAAATGGATGACATTAAATTTCCCTGAGGTCTTCCTAAACCCCTTATTAGTCAGTGTTGGAATTTTGATCAACAATTTTGGCTCTTTGTTGAAAGTTGTTAAATAGTAACTGTCAAATATTAGGACAAAGGAGAAAAACCAAAAGTATTTTTAAGACAGTTGTGGAAAGGGTTTGCATGTGTATTTTATTTTGAGAGACTTAAGAGTAGTTAAGATAAAGGGCTACCCTCTTAGTGAGACTTGTTTATTTTGGGAAATGACTTGCTCTTAAGGGAATTCAACTTTCGTTTCATTTGCCAGTATGTGTGCCTTTTTCTAGAGGAATGTGACCTAAAGACAGCATACCTACTGTCTACTGGTGTCATCAAAATAAAAGGTGTTGCTGTCAAGGGAAAAAAAAAGATAACCCACCAATTGGGAGAACATATTTGCAAATCATATTCTGACAAGGGGTTATTCTCCATAATATATAAAGAACTCACACAAAACACAAAAAAACAAACAGCCCCATCAACAAATGGGCAGAGGATATGAACAGACATTTTTCCAAAGAAGAAGACATAGAGATGGCCAATGAACATGAAAAGATGTTCAACATCACTAATCATCAGGGAAATGCAAATCAAAACTACACTAAGATACCACCTTACACCTTTTACAATGGCTATAATCACTAAGACTAAAAATAACAAATGTTGGAGAGGGTGTGGAGAGAAGGGAACCCTCATACACTGCTGGTGGGAATGCAAACTGGTGCAGCCAGTATGGAGATTCCTCAGAAAACTAAAAATAAGTGCCGGCACAGTGGTGCAGCGGTTAAGTGCGCACATTCCGCTTCGGCGGGCCAGGGTTCACCGGTTCAGATCCCCGGTGCGGACATGGCACCACTCAGCAAACCATGCTGTGGCAGGTGTCCCACATATAAAGTACAGGAATATGGGCATAGATGTTAGCTCAGGGCCTGTCTTCCTCAGCAAAAAGAGGATTGGCAGCAGATGTTAGCTCAGGGCTAATCTTCCTCAAAAAAAAAAAAAACTAAACTACAAATGGAAATAGCATATGACCCAGCTATCCCACTATTGGGTATCTACCCAAACAACTTGAAATCAACAATCCAAAGTAACATATGCACCCCTATGTTCATTGCAGCACTATTCACAATAGCCAAGACATGGAAACAATCCAAGTGCCCATCGACTGATGATTGGATGAAGAAGATGTGGTATATATATACAGTGGAATACTACTCAGCCATAAACAAAGACAAAATCATCCTATTTGCAACAACATGGATGGATGTGGAGGATATTATGCTAAGAGAAATAAGCCAGATTAAGAAAGATAAACACCATATGATTTCACTCATATGTGGAATATAAACAACACATGGGCTTAGAAAACGGTTCAGTGGTTACCAGGGGAAGGGGGTTGGGGGGTGGGCACAGCAGGTGAAGGGGAGCACTTATGTGGTGACGGACAAGAAATAATGTACAAGTGAAATTTCACAATGATGTAAACTATTATGAACTTAATTTAAAAAAACCCTACAAACAACTGTAATAGATTATCTTTTTTCAAAGATGGCTAATAGAAGATCTCCCATTTCACATGCTCTTCTTAAAATATGACCTTGCTACTCCTCCCATCAAGTGGTGAGGTCCATACTCCCTCACCTTGAACTTGGGAAGAACTTTGTGATTGCCTGAGCAATAAAGTATGACAGAAGTAACACTACGTGATTTCCAAAACCAGGTTATAAAAATACCATGCATTTCTGCCTTGCTTTCTTGAGATGTTCACTCTTGGAACTTGGACACCATGCTATGAGGAAACCCAAGCGGGCAGATGGCTCTCTAAATTTTATGAGAAACACATCCTAGATACACGAAATAATGTGAGTTAGTATGCCAACGAATGTTGAGCACTTATACGCTAGGTACTGGGAATGGAGCAATGAACAGAATAGACTGTTTCAGCTCTGGTAAAGCCTACGGTAGGGCCTGGGCCTTGCTTGCTCAGCAGAAACCCCCAGGCCCATTGCAACCATGTGTCCTTCCGGCTCCCTGCTGGGCAGGCAGCCCAGCTACTGGATTTGTAATGATCTGTGCCTGGCCAGCCCAGATCCTCCCTTATCCCACGAGAAGAACACTACATCTTACAGGGACACAAAGCCCCTCCATGTGAGTTACTGTTCTGGGAACGCTGGTCGTACCAAGGACAGCCCTTTGGCAAGCATGTGGCCTTTGTTCCTCTGCTTACTTAAGCAAGCTTCTCTTGGGGGGCGGTTGTGGGTGCACAATTCCGACCAGCTGGCCGCCACTGGACACTCTCCCGTAAGTAGGACCCAATAAACCTGTATGTCTTGTTTGCAGTCTCCGGGTCGTTTCTTTGGTCTCTTGGCACGACACCGCACCACCCTAGCCCAGCTGGGCTTGTGACCTTACACCTATACTTTATGGAAAAAAACAGGCAAACTAATAATAGATCATTTAAATTACTACAAGTATGCTAAGTTCTATAAAGAAGACTTACAGAAAACTACAGATAGTCAGAAAACAGTAAGACCTCAATTAGCAAAACATCTTGGAATAAAGCTTTTTACCAAGTTGGCCATTCTCAGCGGGAGTAGAAAGATGTTCCTTCCTTAGGTCAGAGTGATGTCATGAGTGATATTGCCAGAGTTACAGACGTCTTAGAAGACCCACGGCTCCAAGGATCTACATTTATCTCAGTGGAAATGTTAACATTCTGAGTGAGAAGAGGTTGTCTGGAACTGAGAGAGGCCCAGGTACAAAGTCCTTGAGCAGATTATCCCTACCTCAAAATAAAGGCAGCCCCTGTCTGTACAATACACAGTATGAGAAAGCCTGTCCAATAGGCATAGGGTCCCTACAGGACCAAACCCTTGGTGAGCCATAGCTTTATTAACAATTCTTACCCTATAAGAATGCCCTGAAGAACCTAACTTCAAGAAGTACATTCCCTCCAAACCAAAGAATATCTAGTCCTTTGATATGTCACATTCATGGTCCCATCAAGTTTTCTTTCAGAGTGGTGAAAGGAAAAACTGACTTCCTACAACTATGGAGCCCCGATGTTAATCACAAGGATCCTCTGTCATGTGTTCCTACAGAGAATGATGGGTTTTTTGAGGGGGTGGGGACTGCAAGTCACCCCAATAGTGTGACCCTTTCTTATACTCCACAACTCTATTATCAAAGCAGATCTGAGCTCATATATCTCACTCCTCTTACTATTAGAAAATGTTTTCCTGGTTACACAGCATCTAAACTCAGCTTAGCCCTCATTCTATTTTTATCTCTTCTGATAATTTATCTGCAACTTTGTCTTAAAGTTCTGCTTTCAAACCAATTTAATTCTCTTTTTTTATGATTCACATGGCCTTCAATTCCAGGACATAATTTGATCCAACTTCCTTTTTTCATAATGGTCACTCTGGTTTTGAATTTGTGCATGAAGTTTCACTTTCCAACTAAACAGACATAACTTTGAAATACATGAATCTGCACGTTTAATTATTTTTGACATGCTACCTCTTCCTTTATGCTTCCCAGGGCCCACACTCATCCCTTCCCACATCTAGAGACACAACAACATCATCACCAAGTCCCCCCTTCTGTCTTAGTCTCTTGTAGCATTATTTTGATGACATTTTGGACGAAAACCTTTTCCAATCAGTCACTATCATGCCTCATAGAGTCAGGCTGAAAGGATGATGCTATCTAATAAGGATGTCCTAAGAAAGACTGCTTAAGGAAGCCGACCATGAAAAGCTGTCAGGATTCTCATCATCTCCAAAAATTTCAGTCAGCTCTGTTGAATTAGTAACAAAGTATTAACCCAAAACTTGCTTCAAACTCTCCAAACCTGCAGAACAACACACTACTCTAGTTCAAGATTTCATAAACTCTTGCCTAGTCCTAGACTATTACAGTAACTGGTCAGGCCCCCATTCACTACCTGTTTCAATTAGCCCCACACCCAATATCTAGATTAATCTTCTTAAAACACAACTGTGATCATACCATCTTGTTCTGTCAATAGTCTTCTACTACCCACAGCATAGACTCTTGGACTGCACACGTTGATACGATTCCAGTTTACCTTTTCCTCCACTGCCAAAAACCCTTCACGCACCCTGTCACATAATAATCAGACAGATGCCAGCCCCTGTTATGTCCTCCATCTTCCTCGCTTCTGGAAGGGCTTTTTTCACACCCAACTCTGAAATGCTATATATTCTTCAGCTTAGCCCCAAGCATTCCTGAGTCCCACAGCCAGATGTGATCTCTTCCTCTTCTGAGCTTGACATTTATCACTTGGTATTTCAAGATTTATCCTACAAAATCCTGGGATCAACATTTGATTCACACATTTTTTTTTTCCTGTCCTCCACACAACTAGGTTAATACACATAGTGGGTACTCAATTCAATAAATGTTTTAGGAAGAAGTTGGAGATACAAGGATACGTTCCAGTTTGTTTTATATATATCTACCCATTACATTTTCAACACTAACAAAGCTGTCAGAAAACACTAAGGCTTTTCTAATACTATGATCAAGACTAACATGAGCTCCTGTCACTAACTCATGTCACACATAAGGTCCAAAACACAGACTGTATTAGAGGGTACACCCACTGAAAACCGTTAAGGTTTTCCTCCCAAAGTATTAACAATAGAAAATTATTGCAAGAATCTTCTTTAGAACCACCTGGCACTGGTTTTTCATCTAAACCTAATGAAAACTCAAGAGGGATAAAAGAAAAGCAATGTCTTCTAAGTGTCACAACTCCTAAATTGGAGACCTAATATATCTACACCCACTAGCATTACTAAGTCTCCTAAAAAGGTGCTTCTTGCTAATGAGATTTTTCTCATTTAAAGGATGTCATGCATAGCAGAGATCACCGCAGCACGTTTTAGTACATTTACCATCAGTTTTGCCCTAATAAGGAAGATCTGTTTAATTCTGAAGATCTGTTTAAGCCCCCCTGATTTTAACTACTTCCAAAACACCAATGGCCACATGGGGCCCTCTCAATAGCAGAGACGAAGTCCCATGAAAGAAAGAACACTGCGCTCACTTACATGGGAAAGAGGGTGTCTCAATGGAAATCCAGAGGAGGAGGAATCCCCATTCTGGAACATACTCCAAGTTCCCCTGGAAGGTGTCAACTTTCTGAATAGAAGTATTACTGTGTGTGAAGTGTACACAGTATACATGTAGATATGTATATATACACACACAATCGGCCTATACTATATCTGTTCTCCCAATTTCCAAGCACTATTTCACGTTTTAAATTTTTTTCTCTATAATCATCCTCTACTTACTCAGGTACCAATTTCTGGCTCCTAAATGTAAACAGACGTGTAGGGAAGATGCAAAGGTCCTTTAAAAGGGGGGAGACATTGAGGGCTGTAGATAACTGGACCAAAGTTACATCTTAAAAAAAATATTTGAGAGGGCTGGCCCCGTGGCCGAGAGGTTAAGTTCGCGCGCTCCGCTGCAGGCGGCCCAGTGTTTCGTTGGTTCGAATCCTGGGCGCGGACATGGCACTGCTCGTTGGACCACGCTGAGGCGGCATCCCACATGCCACAACTAGAAGAACCCACAACAAAGAATACACAACTATGTACCGGGGGGCTTTGGGGAGAAAAAGGAAAAAATAAAATCTTTAAAAAAAAAAAAAAAAAATTTGAGAGATGCCCCCCCCCGCCCACATTTAGGCCCTTCTTGAGCATAACTATAGAGATCAATAATCCACCGAAAATAAATAAGTTCAACTTTACTATCCTGGATCAGGCCCTTGTTATTTCTTACCTAAACTTCTGCAATATCCTCCAAATTCCTCTAGCCTACTTTTAGTATACCACTTACTCTCATATAAGCACTGTTGGGTTAACCTTCTTAGACTATGTTCCAATTATGTCAAATGTCTTCCAGGAATCTCCAACAACGTGGCACTAGTTTACCCTCCTAATCTCACCTTCAACTCCCCTACATACTCCCTATACTCTAGCCAAACTGAATTACTCCCTATGTAGTAAATTATCTTAACCAAAGAGAACTCTGGCCTTTGCCCTTGGCTCCTAAGAGGTAATTTCTAAATTCCTGGAATGTCCTGCCTGATAGTGTCTTTGTTTTCCTAGAGGCTTTGGGCCATACCAGACAGTCTATGCTAACAATGTGATCAGTGGTAGGGGCTTTGGGCCATGCAGTATCAGCTTGATCTCCATCGAGGCTAGAAACTAAGGTCAACCACACAAGTAGTCAACCATGTCTACTCGACCAATCCCCAATAAAAACTGTGGACACCAATGCTTGGTGGGCTTCCATGGTTGGCACTGTTCTGTGTGTACTGTCACATATCATTCTGGGAGCAGTTAGTGCTGTCCAATATGCCACTGAAAGAAGATACTGGAAGCTTCATGCTTGGAATTCTCCTAGACTCTGCCCTATGTGCTTGAAATTCTCCTAGAATCTGCCCTTGACTGATTTTAATCTGTATCTCTTCACAGTAATAAACTGTAAACATGAGTGTAACAGCTTTCAGTGAGTTCTGAGTCCTGGCAAATTATCAAACCTGAGAGTGGTTTGGGGACCCTCAAAGTCGCAGTTGGTGTCAGAAGTGAGGGTGGTCCTGGGGACCCCCTAACTTTCACTCCCTGTTTCACAAACACCCCTTCTATTTCCTACTCCTGTGCCACTAGAACACCCACTCCACTTCCACGGCTTTCCAACAAAATCCAACCCTTGCTTTAAGGTCTGCCTCAAATGCCACCTCTTCCATGAAGCCTTTCTTTCTATTTTAACAGCTTTATTGAGATGTAATTCACATACCATAAAATTCACCGATTTAAGTGTACAGTTAAGTGTTCTTTAGTATATCCACAGAGTTTTGTAAAGATCACTACAATCTAATTTTAAAACATTTTTCATTACCCCAAAAAGAAACCCTGTACCCATTAGAAGTCATTCCCCATTCCCACCCTACCCCAGCCTCAGGAAACCGATTTACTTTCTGTCTCTATAGATTTGCCTATTCTGGACCTTTCATATATCACACAATATCTGGTCTTTTGTGACTGGCTTCTTTCACTGAGCATGTTTTGGAGGTTCACCCATGTTGTAGCATGTATAGATACTTTATTCCCTTTTAATAACAGATAACATTCCATTGTATAGATATACCATTTCATCTACCCAAATGTTGATGGACATTTGGGTTGTTCCTACTCTTTGGCTATTATGAGAAATGTTGCTGTGGACAAGTTTTTGTTTGGACATATGTTTTCATATCTCTTGGGCATATACCTAGGAGGGAGCAGAATTGCTGGGTTATATGGTAACTATGTTTAACATTTTGAGTAACTGCCAAACTGTTTTCCAAACTGCCTACACCATTTTATGCATGTACCAGCAACAGAAGAGGGTTCCAATTTCTCCACATGCTCACCAACACTTGATATTGTCTGTCTTTTTGATTATAGCCATCCTAATGGATGTGAAGTGGTGTCTCACTGTGGTTTTGATTTGCACTTCCCTAGTGACTAACGACATTGAGTATCTTTTCATGTGTATCTGACTAGACCTATAACGAGTAAAAAGATTGAATTAGTAATTCAAAAACTTCCTGCAAAGAAAAACCCATTGTGTGACACCTAGAGAGGCTGGGAATTTTCAAAATCAGCAATTCTAGGCTCCTTTTTGTCTAACAGGGCTTCCTGTAGCTTCTCTCTCTCCTCTGGCATTTTGCTACATTTAGCAAAAAACCAGACAGCACCTTCAACAGTCTGCCTGGAAATCTCCTTAGCTACATTATGCGGTTCATCAGGTACATTTTCTACCTTCCACTTACTATAGCCAACAGTGTTGCTAAACTTCCTGTCACCACACAACAAGGATCCCCTTTTCTCCAGCTTCCAATAAGATTTTTCTCACTTTCCTTTAAACCCACAGCCTCCTCAAAAACTATCATCCTTCTAAAAACAGTTTCTTAAAAGCTCCTCAAGCTTTCACCAGCATTCTCTTCAAAGTCCTTCCAGTTGCCACTTCTTGCCCCATTGCAAAGCCACTCGTACATTTTAGGTTTTGTTAGGCAGCACTCCACTTCCAGAACCAAAATCTGTACTGGCTTTCTACTGCTGCATTAACAAATCGCCACAAAACTTAGCAGGTTAAAACAACAAAAATTTATCAGCTTGCAACCTCTGGGTATCAGGAATTTGGGAGCAGCCCAGGTAGGTGGTTCTGGCTCACAATCTCATTAGGTTGCATTAAAGATATCAACAAGGGTTGCAGCTCCACTTTCAAATGGCTCACTCACCCTGCTAGCAAACGCTTAGGTTCCTCACAAGGTGGATGTCTCCACAGAGCTGCCTGAGTATTCCCATAACATGACACCTGGCTTCTTGCAAAGAGAATGAGGCTGAAGCTGCAATGTTGTTTATGACCTAGCCTCAGAATTCTAACACTTCCATCACATTCTATTAATTAGTCACCAAATACAGCAGAGGGGGAGAGGAATTTGTCTCCATCTTTTTTTTTGAGAGATTTTTTATTTTTCCTTTTTTTCTCCCAAAGTCCCCCAGTACACAGTTGAGTACTTTTAGTTGTGGGTTCTTCTAATTGTGGCATGAGGGATGCCGCCTCAGCATGACTTGATGAGTGGTGCCATGTCCGCACCCAGGATTCAAACTGGTGAAACCCTGGGCCGCTGAAGCAGAGCGCACAAACTTAACCACTCGGCCATGGGGCCAGGCCCAGTCTCCATCGTTTAAAGAGAGGAGTATCAAACAATTTGTGGATATATTTTAAATCCTCCACCCATAATAAAATGTAATCTCCTCTGTCTCTAAACCCTTAAAACAATATCCTTATGCCTCTAAGGTACTTAACGGTCTGTCTGACTATTGTTTGTGTACCTATCATATTCCCTGCTGCAAGAGTTGGAACTATTTTACTGACTTTTTTATTGTCTGAGGATGTCTCACACATTATGAAAAAACACACCGGACCAAGAGTCAGAAGACTTGCTTAAGTTCGCACTTCTTGACAGCCCGGGGTTCGTCCGTTCGGATCCCGGGTGCGGACATGGCACCATTTGGCAAAAAGCCATGCTGTGGTAGGCCTTTCACATATAAAATAGAGGAAGATGGGCACAGATGTTAGCTCAGGGCCAGTCTTCCTCAGCAAAAAGAGGAAGATTGGCAGTAGTTAGCTCAGGGCTAATCTTCCTCAAAAAAAAAAAAGTACACAGCTTAACTGCCACTTTACTGGAAGTCTCCAGTCCATCTCTCCTCTAAAAGCTCAAATTCTTCCCACTTTTCCTCTCATCAGAGACAGAAAGAGAGACTAAAGCAACTATAACACTATCTAACAGGTTTTCTGAAAGCAAAACCTAGATAGATTCGTTCACTCACTCATTCAATAAAAATTTACTGAGTACCTACTATGTGTACTGTTTGAAGGACTGACTAATGGAAATTTCATTCTAGTAGGGAACGAAAGACAATAAATGAACAAGTAAATATATAGTATATAGTATGTCTGATGATGAAAAGTGGTATGGAGAAAAATAAAGCAAGACTAAAGTAGTTAGAGAGCATGAGGAGTAGGGGATACAGGAAAAGCTATTTTACGGTGGTCAAGAAAAGGACTCACTGATAAGTTGATGCGTGAACAAATGAAGCAGCAGAACCATGCGGCATTCTTTTTTTTTGAGGAAGATTAGCCCTGGCTAACATCTGCTGCCAATCGTCCTCTTTTTGCTGAGGAAGACCGTCCCTGCGCTAACATCTGTGCCCATCTTCCTCCACTACTATATGGGGGACACCTGCCACAGCACGGCTTGCCAAGTGGCGCGTAGGTCCACACCAGGATCCGAACCGGCAAACCCTGGGCCGCCAAAGCAGAACGTGTGGATTTAACCACCGCGCCACCGGGCGGGCCCCGCATGTGGCATTCTAATCCCTGTACACTTCAGGCAGAGGTATACAAAAGTCCCAAGCACAGGGGTGTTTGGCTCGAAGGCCAGCAAGAAGGTCACTATGGTTGGAGTGAGGCAGAGAAAAGAGTAGACGAGGTCTAAAAGGTGTGAGAGGGCATACATGGCCAGATCGTGCCTTGTGGGCCTTAAAGAAGATTTTGGTTTTCATTGGAAGATAGGAAACCACTAGATGGTTTTAAACTTAACAGTCAGCAAAGGGTCACTCTGGCTCAGGTGGCAGTGGGGGAAATAGTAGGAAACGATGAGATTCTAAGCACATTTGAAGGCCAGAGGATTTGCTGATGGACTCAGTGTTCGTAAAGTTGCAGAATGTCTGAGTGGCATTTAGTGCTCTGCCCAGGCTGGCCCAGAAACCACGGATGACTCAGCCAAGATTTCTGATATCTTTACATTTCTGTCTCCCTCTGAGTTATGTCCACTTCTCCTTCCCTGCTACGTATTCCAAGGGTAAGGAACTACACTGTATTATAGATAAGAAATAGACATTGTTTTTTGAGTTATAATGACATTTTAAATGTAACATGCCTAAGAGACAGCAACTATAAAATCACACACTAAATCTTTTTCCCTCTTCAACGTATAGAAAAACCTGTTAGAAATATTTCTCAATGTTTTCAAATAGAGGCAGCAAAGTTAAAATACAAAATTTAAATATTATGTAAATTAAAATGGCATTTTTAAAAATCCAGGCTAAAACCTGTATGTCCCAAATAAAAGTTCTCCCTCATATATTTAGTGAAAGGTGAACAGCAGAACAATATGTTTGATATAATCTCATTTCTGAGGGAAAAAGACATTTATTTATATACACATAGAAAATGTCTTGAAGGATACCAAATTGTTAACAGTAGCCACTGCCACTGAGGCTTTTTTTTTTTTTTTGAGGAAGATTAGCCCTGAGCTTACTGCTGCCAATCCTCCTCTTTTTGCTGAAGAAGACTGGCCCTAAGCAAACATCCAGGCCCATCTTCCTCTACTTTATATGTGGGATGCCTACCACAGTATGGCTTGCTGAGCAGTGCCATGTGCGCACTTGGAATCCAAACCGGTGAACCCTGGGCCACTGAAGTGGAACATGCACACTTAACCACTGCACCACCGGGCCGGCCCCTAGCTTTTTGGTTTTTACTTAGCACAATTTTACACTATTTGATTCATTTTTTCACAAACATATATTACTCTCATAATAAAAAAAACTGAAATGAAAACAAATACAGCGTCCCCCATACCAAGGCCCAGGTAATGAGGCCAAGGCTGCCATGCCTCCGTGGGTAGTCGTCCCAGGAGAGAAGCAAACATACTCCTCTATCTTCTGGCCAGACTGCAAACTACTTCCCACTCTCCCCAAAATAGCAGACAGTGCTGTTTGCTTCTCTCCTGGGACGACTACCCACGGAGGCATGGCAGCCTTGGCCTCATTACCTGGGCCTTGGTATGGGGGACGCTGTATCTGCTTTCAAATATTCCTAATTCAAAGAGTAGTAAATACCCACTGAACATTTCAATCACTTTTGATAAATATATATATTTCCCTACCATCCATAAATTAGCCTTCTCCTCTATATTTTGGGGGAAAAAAGGTCACCATTCTATCAGTGCTGTAATATGATAAATCTCATCTTTTTTGCATACTAATTCACAAACCAGAGAAGAACAAAAAGGTTACCAAGGAAGCAAGATAACTTTAAACTGCTGATTTAACTTAGTTAACATAAAATGCTACAGCTGACACAGGATCCTCTCAGAAATTCCTGCATTGTAGAAAATAAATGTGTTTCAGATTCAGGAAGTGACCCAAACTCTAATTATTGGATAGAAGGGAGAGACTTTAGTATTCACTAAACAAAGTTATATGTTTCAAAGTTTAATTTTAAAAACAGAGACATTCTTTGACCAGTAATTCCACTTCTAGAAATTCATCCTACAGATGCATTCCTGTATGTGCAAAAAGATATGTGTATAAATTCCTCATTGCAGGAGTGTTTTAAATAGCAAAAGATTGGAGATAACTTGTTATCAATAAAGGATTGGTAAATATAAATAAATACACAGATTTTCCTCAATTTATGATGAGATTACGTCCTGATAAACCCATCATAAATTGAAAATATCCTAAGTCAAAAATGTCTTTAATAGGCCATATACGACAAACCCATAGCCAACATCATACTCAATGGGCAAAAAGTGAACGCCATCCCCCTGAAAACAGGAAAGAGACAAGGATGCCCTCTAACACCACTCTTATTTAACATAGGTCCTGGCCAGAGCAATCAGGCAAGAAAAAGGAATAAAAGGAATCCAAATAGGGAGAGAAGAAGTGAAATTCTCGCTGTTTGCAGACGACATGATCTTATATATAGAAAACCCCAAAGAATCCACTGGAAAACTGTTAGAAGTAATCAACAACTACAGCAAAGTTGCAGGGTATAAAATCAATTTGCATAAATCAGTAGCATTCCTATACTCCAGTAATGAACCAACAGAAAAAGAACTCAAGAATACAATACCATTCACAATCGCAACAAAAAGAATAAAATACCTTGGGGTAAATTTAACTAAGGAAGTGAAGGACCTATATAATGAAAATTACAAGGCCTTTCTGAGAGAATTGGATGACGACAGAAGGAGATGGAAAGACATTCTATGCACATGGATTGGAAGAATAAACATAGTTAAAATGTCCGTTCTACCTAAAGCAATCTACAGATTCAACGCCATCCCAATCAGAATCCCAATGACATTCTTTACAGAATTAGAACAAAGAATCCTAAAATTCATATGGGGCAACAAAAGACCCCGAATTTCTAAAGCAATCCTGAGAAAAAAGAACAAAACGGGAGGCATCACAATCCCTGACTTCAAAACATACTACAAAGCTACAGTAATCAAAACAGCATGGTACTGGTACAAAAACAGGTGCACAGATCAATGGAACAGAATTGAAAGCCCAGAAATAAAACCACACATCTACGGACAGCTTATCTTTGACAAAGGAGCTGAGGGCATACAATGGAGAAAAGAAAGTCTTTTCAACAAATGGTGCTGGGAAAACTGGAAAGCCACATGTAAAAGAATGAAAATTGACCATTCTTTTTCACCATTCACCAAAATAAACTCAAAATGGATCAAAGACCTAAAGGTGAGACCTGAAACCATAAGGCTTCTGGAAGAAAACGTAGGCAGTACACTCTTTGACATCAGCATGAAAAGGATCTTTTTGGACACCATGCCTTCTCAGAGAAGGGAAACAACAGAAAGAATAAACAAATGGGACTTCATCAGATTAAAGAGCTTCTTCAAGGCAAATGAAAACAGGATTGAAACAAAAAAAACAACCCACTAACTGGGAAAAAATATTTGCAAGTCATGTATCTGACAAAGGCTTAATATCCATAATATATAAAGAACTCTCGCAACTCAACAACAAAACATCAAACAACCCAATCAAAAAATGGGCAGGAGGGGCTGGCCCCGTGGCCGAGTGGTTAAGTTCGCGCGCTCCGCTGCAGGCGGCCCAGTGTTTCGTCGGTTCGAATCCTGGGCGCGGACATGGCACTGCTCGTCAGACCACGCTGAGGCAGCGTCCCACATGCCACAACTAGAGGAACCCACAACGAAGAATGCACAACTATGTACCGGGGGGCTTTGGGGAGAAAAAGGAAAAAATAAAAAAAATCTTAAAAAAAAAAAAAAAGGGCTGGAGACATGAACGGACATTTCTCCAAAGAAGATATACTGATGGCCAATAGGCACATGAAAAGATGCTCATCATCGCTGATCATCAGGGAAATGCAAATCAAAACTACACTAAGATATCACCTTATACCCATTAGAATGACAAAAATATCTAAAACTAATAGCAACAAATGTTGGAGAGGTTGCGGAGAAAAAGGAACCCTCATACACTGCTGGTGGGAATGCAAACTGGTGCAGCCACTATGGAAAACAGTATGGAGATTCCTCAAAAAATTAAAAATAGAACTACCATACGATCCAGCCATCCCACTACTGGGTATTTATCCAAAGAGCTTGAAGTCAGCAATCCCAAAAGTCCTATGCACCCCAATGTTTATTGCAGCACTGTTTACAATAGCCAAGATGTGGTAGCAACCTAAGTGTCCAGCAACAGACGAATGGATAAAGAAGATGTGGTACATACATACAATGGAATACTACTCAGCTGCGAAACAGAACAAAATCATTCCATTTGCAATAACATGGATGGACCTTGAGAGAATTATGTTAAGTGAAATAAGCCAGCGAGAGAAGGATAATCTGTGTATGACTCCACTCATATGAGGAATTTAAAATTATGGACTAAGAACAGTTTAGTGGATACCAGGGGAAAGGTGGGGTGGGGGGTGGGCACAAAGGGTGAAGTGGTGCACCTACAACACGACTGACAAACATTAATGTACAACTGAAATTTCACAAGATTGTAACCTATCAATAACTCAATAAAAAAAAATGTCTTTAATACACCTGACCTACTGAACATGATAGCTTAGCCTAGCCTACGGTAAACGTACTCAGAACACTTACGTTAGCCTAAAGTTGGGCAAAACCATCTAACACAAAGCTTATTTCACAATAAAGTGTTGAATATCTCACATAATTTATTGAATACTTTACTGAAGTGAAAAACAGAATGGTTGTATGGGTACCGAATGGTTCTCAGTGAATCAGTTGTTCACCCTCATGATCGCCTGGCCGAGTGAGAGTTATGGCTCACTGTTGCTGCCCAGCGTCACGAGATAGTATCTAACTACATATTGCTGGCCTGGGAAAAGAGCAATATTCAAAATTCCAAGTATGGCTTCTACTGAATGTGTGTTGCTTTCGCACCATCATAAAGTTGAAAAATCATAAGCCAAAGCACTGTAAGTTGGGGAACAGCTGTACATACTTGCTATGGACTGAACTGTATCCTCCCAAAACTGTTGAAACCCTAACCCCACAAGGCAGGATCTGGCCATGTATGCCCTCTCACACCTTTTAGACCTCATCTACTCCTTTTTTCTCTGCCTCGCTCTGCTCCAGCCATACTGGCCTTCTTGCTGTTCTCCAAGCCAAATACACACACGTCTATCTACCTCCATCTCTTCCCCTTCTCCTTGCCCCTTTCTCTTTCTCTTCCCCTCGTCCCCACAGTGTGCACCAAGGAAAGGCCACGTGAGCACACAGTGAGAAGGTGGCCACCTACAAGCCAAGAAGGAAGTCCTCACCGGAACCCAACCCAAGCGGACTAAGACAATACTGTCACATTAATGGATATTATTCCAAATATTGGAATACTACATAGTCTTTAAAATAAATGAAGCAGGGGCCAGCCCTGTGGCTGAGTGGTTAAGTTCACGCGTTTCGCGACGGCCCAGGGTTTTGCTGGTTCCAATCCTGGGTGCAGACATGGCACCGCTCATCAGGCCATGTTGACACGGCAAGCCATATGCAACAACTGGAAGGACCCACAACTAAGAATATACAATTATGTACTGGGGGGTTTGGGGGAGAAAAAGGAAAAAAATAAAATCTTTAAAAAAAAAATGAATGAAGCAGCTCTTTATCAATGCATATGAAATGATTCATAACATGCAATAAGTGAAAAAAGCAAGTTGTAGGACAATATATAATATGCTACTGTTTGTAACAAAGACAAGATACAAGTTTGCTTACAGATGCATAGAATATCTCTGAAAGGATACACAAGAACGTTGTGGCCTCTGAGATGGGGAAGGATGACCAGGGGTATTAGGGAGATATTTCACTGCACATCCTACACATTTTGAATTATGTACCACATGAATGTATCACCTATTCCAAAAACATTTTTAAGTTTAAAATTTTTTTAAAGGAGCATGTGGTTCATTTGTTACTTCTCAAAAAATGACTTTAGTTGTAAGATGCTTTTTAACAGTCCTCAGTTGATCTTATTCAAGCAAGCTGTAGCCACCTACAGAAAAAAATTCTCATTCATGGTTTAGATTAGGTTGACCATCTGGTCTTTAGACTACTGCCCAAACTATCCAAATCCAGCGCACCCTTCCCATCTCCAATCCCCTTCTATCTGCTTGGTTAAATCTTCCTTGATAACCCCAAATCATGATCATCTCTCTAGCCCCCAAAATCACATTTCCCTTGAGGCCACTCATCTGGACATTTTTCTGCCTTGTAGAGGGTAGGAGCACTGGGCTTTGCAGCAGTCAGAACTGGGCCTGAAACCCTGATTACCTGGGTACATTTCTTAATCTAAGCCTCAATTTTTTCATCTATCCAACAGAGATAATGACAGTATCTACTTCACCGAATTTTTGTGAGTAGCTGCCGTCGATAAGGCATGTAATATCTCAGCAAAGTGCCTGACACACAGTAAGCACTCAATAAATGTTAGGTATCATTATTATTATCTGTCCATCTCTTTTCTTCCCCATAAGACTGTAAGCAACTTGAGGGCAAGAATCCTGCCTTTAGTGTCTAGGTATTTCTTAGGTATAATGGGAATTATACTATATACCACAGAATAGTACCAAACAGACAAAACATATCTGAAATACTTAGCACAATGCCCAGCATAAAATGCTCAATAAGCATTAAGATTGTTCTCTCATACTTTTGTTTCTTCGTAATGTTTCTAACAGAGAATCTTGCATATGCGAGAAACCTGGGTGTGATGGCCGACCCTTCCTAGTTGGGTGAACCTGAGTTACTCAGCCTCAGTTTCCTCGTTCTCCTAAGGGTGATGATATATATAATGCATCTTAAACATTTAACAGCAGCTGGCACCTAGAGGATGCTCAACAAATACGAGGCCAGCTCCCCTTCCCGTCTCTTCTACTCTTTCCCCTGAAGGTACTGGTTCCGGGCAGGCAGACGGCCTGCAACCCGGCGGGCCCTCAGGAGGAGGATTTCATAAATTTGCATGCGCACCATCTCCCAACACCCGGGCCTCGCCTCCCGCCACCGCACAGAGGTTCCGAGTGCCTGAGGAGTCTGCTCCTCTCAGCTCCTCGGAGCGAATGTTCCCTCCGCCCCTCCGCACCTCTCGAAGCCTCGCCGTCCCGCTCTCCCGACCCCTCCGGGCTTCCTTCCTTCCGCCTCATTTACCGACACCCTTCCCCAACCCCATTTCTTCCTCCTTCTTCAGCCTCCAATCCCTCTCGCTCGGAATTCCCAAAGCTGTTCCTTCTCGGTCCCCGACGTCACCTCCCTCGCCCAGCGGCGCCAGGAGCTCGTCTCCTCTCAGGCCGCCAGGCCCCGACCCCTCCCCCGACGCTCGCGCTCCAGCGTCCCACCTGCACTTTCCGCCTCTTCAGCGCCGCCGCGTCCAGCCACACGCCGCAGGCCTCCTCCTCGGGGCCTCTCCGCCTCATGGCGGGTGCGGAGGCCGAGCCGACCGAACAAGGGCTGGGGCTCCAGCCGCCTCAGGGAACCGCCGCAACCGCCGCCACCAGGGCAACTTTGGATCTCCCGCCAACGCTGGGGGCGGGGCTACGCCGCGGCCGCGGCCGCCCCGGCGCAGGCCCCGCCCCCAGCGTCGGCCCCGCCCCCGTAAGGCCCCGCCCCCTCCCCTAAGCCCCGCCCGACGCCTCCCCCACGCCCTTCTCTCAGGTGTGGAAAGCCTTCACGCTCTTTCTGTTCTCGTTCAGGAGTTGCTTTCCGGAGCCTATGCTGTGTGATCGCCTTCGCAGCATAGCACAAGGAATGTGTTTTTTCTTTTGGCTCAATTAGTTGCACTTTCTTACTGTAAAGTAATAACTACCGGGGGCTCAGGGTTTTCCTTGTCTCATCGCTGAATCCTCACAATCATCCCAAAAGGAAGGATGGAGCTGAGGCTCAGGTGCGCCAGGGTCCTCCACAGGACCCTAAATGGTGACCCTAAATGAATTACTTTTGTAATTCAAAAAGAAAAAAGAAATCTAAGCATAAGTGTGAAACCACATGGGAGAGGACTTAGAAAACCATGAATGCTAAAAATTTGGAGTCAAGAACTAGCTTTCAGTCCTGCCTTCACGGCTTACTATGTGGCCTTGGATTTTAAAGAGGATCAAACGAGGTTTGTGAAACTACTTTGTAAATTCTCAAAGCCCCTCAGAAATGCAAAAATGCTGGCAACCCACCCGTCCTTCCACCCTAACCACAATCCCCATAGATGTCATATTTATATAGTAGGATATTTTAGCAGTACAGCCATATTTCTTATTCATTTGGAGTTTTGTTCTTTTCTTATCTGTACTTCCTAATTTTCCTTCGCTGTACATATATTGCTTGTGTACTGTAGAAAATGCACTATTACAAAAGCTACATATAACAATATTACAAAAGTTAATGTATAAAATCCTCCTTGATTGAAGGAAAGACCAAAAAATGAAATCTTTGTCAAATTATAAGGTGCAATTATGTATATTTTAAACACATTCTTTTAATTTCTAAAACTTATTTAGTAACAAAACGCCTCCGCCTTTCCTGCCAAAAAAAAAGTTCACTTATATAGTGTATAAAGCCCCAAGCCCACACGCCAGGCAAACATAAAACAGGAACTGCCCCCCTTCTCCCTGTGCCCACCCCCAGGAGCCCCAGCTTCCTTGGGAAAACCTCCTCCTGGCCCCTCGCTGGGACAGGAGACAAAAAGCAAAGAGGCAGCTGTTAGCACAGTCACTTTATTGCATCTAGGACACATCAGAGTCCAGATCACCGCCAGCTCCAGCCCCACTGAACTCCTCCTTCCATACCTCTTGGCCTTTGTACAGGTTTTTCCCTCTGCCGGGAAGGTCCTTCCTGCATCTGCAAACTCCTACTCACCCTTCCCAACCCAAGACCCTGAGGGTCCCAGGCTACACTGATTATTCGCTCCTCAGTGCTTCCCCTGACAGTTCATTCCATTATTAAAGTCTTCATCATCTCGTATGGATCCACGGGGCCCAGTCGGTGGTGTACCTCTGAGCAGAGGCCTAGGAAACACGTACTGGATAACTGAATCGTGAACAAGGGAACCAGGAGAGAGGCTGGGAACAGGATGGGTGGGACACGGAGGCCAGAGCTACACCATTGGGGCTCACCATCTAGGGCAGTGACTGAAGAGGTGTGGGGCACTGGATGGGATCCATTTCCACCTGGCACAATCTTCTACCTTTGGGGGCTCCCTGGAGCTCCAAACCTCCAGGCTGGGGTTCAAGGCACAGTAAGCTCCTGCACACACTTGGGGCCCGCCCCTTCCCTATCCACCCAGGAAACCTGGGTAAGGGGGCTGCTGAGGCCTCCCCTGCCTCTCAGCTCAAATCGGACTGGCCTTAATCCCACCTTCACCCCCTCTCAGGTAATCTGGAAGCCCCAAACCAGGGTCCTGGCCCTAACTGACCCCCCCATCCTTATCCTAGTGAAAGGCAGTGTGGGGAGGCAAATCAGGGTGGCCCACATCTTTCTCTCTTCCCCTCTCCTAGGGCAGGGAACTGGGGCAGGCCCAGGAGTGGACTCCAGCAGTTCCCGGCCAATCCCCAAATCCAAGGACTGGCCAGTGCCGCCTGTGGCAGCTGAGGTGTGCGCAGAGAGTCACCGCGGGCCAGACACAAACAACTTTACCAGGACTTGTTCCCATCTGGAGCCAAGCCTGGACCCCTGGACCTCCACTATACCTCCCTCCCTATCAGATGCCACCCCCCTTCACTGGGTCTTCCGATCGAGTTTGTGCCGTACCAGCTGGCTCAGGAGGAACGCAGTGAGGAAACTGCTGCCCATGGTGAGCAGGAAGAGGCCGGAGAAGTTGTGGGGCCAGCGGGTGTGCAGAGGCTCATAGATGGGCCGGCGGGCCTCATAGTCCAGCGCCACGGCCTCCAGCTGAGCCAGCGTGCACAGCACCAAGAACACATGGAAGACCTGGTGGCCTTGCCCGAAGACATGGCAGCTGCCAGGGAACCAGCGCTCAGGCTCGAAGGCTGAGAAGAAAGCGGCAGCCAGCAGGAAGAAGAGCACCTGGCACTTGTGGTAGAGAAGAGCCGGGTCGTCCGTGGCAGGGTCGGAAACCAGGATGCGGTGCACCACGGGGCTGATGTCCAGGGCGTAGGCCAGGGCCGAGGGCACCTCCTGGAAAGTGCGGCCCAGCAGGCCGGGCTTCTGGGTGTACTTGCTATAGCAGGAGCCAGTGCAGGAGAGCCAGGCGAGAAAGGCAGCCATGGGCAGGAAAATGCTGTGCACCCGGGCATGCCAGGCGGGCTCGATGGCGTAGTGGAAGTGCACCAGGGCACTGCCATACTGGTACACGGCCACACCCACGTAGTCCAGGAAGAAGAAGCTGTAATGCCAGAACTCAGACTTGGCCTGCAGGAGGTGAGCCAAGGCACTGAAGGAGAGGTAGGTGAAGGAGGTGAAGATAATGATGAAGAGAGGCAGGGCGTGCGGGTCTCCCCAGAAGTCCACGGTCCCCGCGAAGATGGCCAGCCGCAGCAGCAGCACCAGGGCCGCCAGCAGGTGGGTCCAGACGTTCACGGCCTCGTTGTGCTGCTGGAACAGAGTGCGGAAGTAGAAGCGCCAGGTCTGATGCAGCGGCCGGTAGCCCACATAGATGTATGGCTTCCAGAAGAGGGGCGGCACCTCGGCTCGGTCCACCGTGAAGACAGTATCTGGCTGCACAGATGGCTGAGGCTCCTGGTGGACCTGCCGCAAACTGGGCAGGAGGTGGCTGAGCTTCTGGGCCACCAACGTGGCCATGGCTGTGGGTCAGACAAGGAGCTGGAAGAGAGGCGAGAGCAAAGTCAGGAGGCTGGGGTGCTCAGCCTGTCACCCACGTGAGCAGCAGCTGGGAAGCCCTGATGCCAGGTCTTATTCCCTCCTCCCATCCCCTTATCCCTACACCGAATTTAAGAGGAGAGGAGTCATCCTAAGGGAGAGCTTCATTCTGACTCACGATTGTTCTGCTGTCTGATGTATACCGAGTGACTAGAACAGTGTCTGGTACATAATAGGTGCTCAATAAATGTTTGAGGAATGCATTACTTAAGGAGGCTCAGTATCTCAGCCATTTCCTTTCCAGTCCAGGCTCCACACAGCAGCTCCCACTGTTCTCTCCTGTGTTCATGCTGCCATCAGTGTTCACCTGGTGGTGACAATGACCTTGCTAAGAGACCCACTGCCTCTACCTCTAGCCCCTTCAGAGCAGCCTGGGTCTCTCACTGACCCTCCATTTCCCTACATGATTTGGTCCCTGTTACCTTTTCCAACCTTATTGCTCAACCACAATGCACTTCACATCCAGCCACAGCCTTACCAAACACCTGGGCCTGCTGTTTCTCATGTCTGCAGCTTGGCACAAGCTATTCCCTCCCCCTGAGACACTTTCCTCCTCTTGCATATCAGGCAAACTCCTACTCATCCCTCAAAACCCATTTCTTCTGTGATACTTTCCCTGGCCCTCTGAACCTCCTGTGATGACTCCTCTACTTGAGTGCCTACCATCAGATACCCATCCTGTGACCATTATATCACTTGTCATGGGCATTAACATTGTTAATGTAAGCTCATTGAGGATAGGCGGTTTGTCTCATTATTTTGGGAACCCCTTGGGCTTAGCAGGTAGCTGGTGCTCAATGTTTGTTGAATGAAAGAACAACATAACAGTATCCTGACAACACTTCATACCCTTCAAGACCCAACTCAGAATGCCACTTTCTTCCTGAAAGTCCCCGGTAACAACTGATCCTATAAAAACAACGCTTTCACTCAGCCATACCCCCGACTCAAGTTGCCCCCTCCAGCCCTTCCACACCCACCCATGGTTGCTAATTGCAAATAAATCAAATCTAACCCCTTACCCAAGGATTCAAGACCCCAGGACCTGCTCCCACCCTCATTTCCCACATAACCCAATGTCACATCCTGTACCAACTTCCTTTCCCTCCACTGACATCCTTGAAGGCCAATACAAGCTGCCATTTCCAGGGGACCTCCTTACTGCCTCCTTAGCTTCCCCTGTGGGAAACTTATAATGGCTTATACAATTTAGCATTTAAAATAGATTCATTCAGGGGCTGGCCCCGTGGCCGAGTGGTTAAGTTCGCGCGCTCCGCTGCAGGCGGCCCAGTGTTTCGTTAGTTCGAATCCTGGGCGCGGACATGGCACTGCTCATCAGACCACGCTGAGGCAGCGTCCCACATGCCACAACTAGAAGAACCCACAACGAAGAATGCACAACTATGTACCGGGGGGCTTTGGGGAGAAAAAGGAAAAAATAAAATCTTAAAAAAAAAAAATAGATTCATTCATTCATTCATTCATTCATTCAACAAACACTTACTGAGCCCCTTCTCTGCCTCAGGTCCTGTGCTGGATCCAGGGGAGGGCAGAGTGGAAGGGGATTTGATCCCTGTCCTCAGGAACTTCATGGTACGACAGAGGTTACAGAGAGGAAAACAAATCATAGCAAATGCTTACACTGCACTTGCTGTGTGCCAGACACTGTTTGAAGCATTCTATGTGTAACTGACTCATTTAAGCGTCAGAACACCCTGTGAAGTATCATTATTCCCATTCTTCAGATAATAAACTGAGGCACAGAGAAGTTACGTACATGCCCACCCACCTACCTAGAAAGCAGCAGAGACACGATCTGAACTCAGTTAGGATCTTAACCACCATCCTAAACTGCCCTTTGCAAGACGAGGTAGCAAATGCTATTAATCATTTCATAATTATATACTATTTGTCTGATACCAGTTGCTTCATTCGGCCTTATCATTATTCACTGTGTCATTCATTAAATCAAACATCTATTGAAAAACTGGCACCTGCCAGTCAACTCCCCTCCCTCAACCTCCCTCCAACAAGCTGATTGGACTCAGCATCCAGGTTTTCTGTTCAGTGTTCACCAGATATTTACTGCAACTACCTTTGCACCAGTCACTGTAAGAGACAAGGAGATCCAGGCAGGATAAAGCACTGTGTTCTCTGCCACCAGCACCGGATCGCCCCGTCCCGAGGTCACCCAATTATCACACATGGTCCAAGTAAATGCAGAGGGCTTGAGAGGCAAAGGCCACAGTCCGATTTGCATCCCTAAGCTCCTCCTGCATTACATTCTGAGGTCATCTCTGGGGTCTGGCCTTTCCTAGTCCAGGGAGGAGGCGGGAGCTAAGTCATCACAGCACCGCCCGAGGGGCGCCCCGACATGATACTTGTCCTTTCTGTTCCCAGACAGCCGGGCACAGGGCAGGTTAAGAAGCAGACCGTGCTGACGGACTAATTAATGGGGCCACTTCCATCCAGAGCACGAGACCCCTGGCCCACCTTGCTGTTGCGGAGCCAGCACTGGATTTCTTCTCCTCCCTGACAGACTGGGCTTCAGCCTCAACAATCTGACCTCCGCCCTAGTCTACAACTTTGTCTTCCCATCTCAGGACCTCGGGGAGCCAGAAAAGGCCTCTGGAAGCATCTCGTGCAGCTCCCTTGTTTTACATCGAGGACACAGGAAGGCCTTCCTCAGAACTGCCCAGTCCAGCAAGGTTTCCATTGCACCACGAGGGCAAAGACCAGGGAATGACGACATGCGATGGTGGCCTGGTTCCTGAGTCCCTGTGATCTAAGTCCAGTCCAACGCTCCACATCCCACTCTTTGAACTTTCTATGGCATAACAGCATGTTAAAGGCTCTGAGAAGTCCTGCAGCAAAGAAACCTGCTTCTCTTTGTTGAACCTACATTTGCCAACCGTACGTAGCCAAGGATGCCTTTTCCTATTACATATTATAAAGCCAGCTCAAACGTAATAAGTGTTTACTCTATGCTCACTCTTTACAATCTCATTGCAATTAATTCTCATGACTAGCTTGTGAGATAGGTATTATTATGCCCATTTTGTTTGTTGAGGATAGTGAAATTCAGAGAGATTAAGAGCTCATTACCCAAGGTCAGAGAGAGAGGTGGGGCCAGGATTTGAACCCAGCTCTCTGACTGCAGAGACTGGACCTCTTAGCCACTCTGCTACAGCCCTGCCTCCTGTCACACCTATCTGCACCCACAGAACTACTTTGGAAAATACTGGTCTCTAGGGCCGGCCCAGTGGTGCAGCAGTTAAGTTCTCAGGTTCTGCTTCTCGGGAGCCTGGGGTTCGCTGGTTGGGGTGCAGACATGGCACCACTTGGCACACCATGCTGTGGTAGGCATCCCACATATAGAGTAGAGGAAGATGGGCATGGATGTTAGCTCAGAGCCAGTCTTCCTCAGCAAAAAAGAGGAGGACTGGCAGTAGTTAGCTCAGGGCTAATCTTCCTCAAAAAAAAAAAAAAGAAAAGAAAAGAAAAGAAAATACTGGTTGAAAGCAGGTACCCAAGTCTTTTCCCATAAATTATTTCCTTGGGTTTCTAGCAATGGATTCACATCCAGAGACCTCAGTCTCCCCCAGTTATCACTACCCACTCGCTCTGCACCAGGGAAGGCCTGGCTCACTACCCCATCATGGGGGTGATAGCTCACTCACAGCCTCCTCCCCCTCCCCGAGCACAACAGGCTCTAAGCACAGAACCCAGAGGCCACATACTGAGATAACAGAGATCCTGCCGCCCTATCTCCTTTAGACCTCAGCCAGAGGCCCCATTCCATCTGAATAGGTCTACTTTCAGAAATAGTTCCCATCTCCAGATTCCATGGAAAGGGGCCCTGGATCCAGGGGAAATGAGCAGGGGTCCAGCATGAGCTGGAAGGGTGAGGGTGGGGATCCAGACAGCACCCTCAGGGCATCCTCTGCGTAGTCTGCCCACCAGGCTGCCGGGATCTGCCGGTTCCAGGCTTCCCACTCCAGCCCAGGACACCTCCACGGCCCCCTCCAAGCCTCCCATACTGCGCTAGTTACCTAGGGGTTTCTCTCAAGCCTGGGGGCTGATGACTTCCGCTGTAGGATGGGACAAATTTGCCAGAGGCCAAGTACTGAGTGGCACTTCCACAGGTGAGGGTCACCAGGCGTGGGACTTCCAGGGACTGGAGGTGTCTTGTGTGATGTCACCACCAGAGGGTGGGGCTAAAGACAACCTTCACCACTCTACCCTCCCCCCATCACCACTCCCACATCGGTCAAATCCAAGCTAAACTCTGCCCTCCTGGCCAGGCCTTAGCTGCAGAAAGAAGCCCACGGTTAAGCTCTGCGTGAAACATCTGGGGAAAGCGAGGGCTAGCTGAAAAGCTGTGACTTACCCAAGATCACACGGCAAGGCAGGCAAAGCTGGGCTGAGACCAGGTGTCCAGGGCCTGGTTGAGGGATGTCAGGCAAATTTGACTGGCTTCTGTCTGCTCCTCACCGGGAATCAGAGTGGAAGGAAGTCAGGAAGAGAGGAGAAAAGACACATAAAGGCTCGTGAAGGAGATGGACTTCAGATTCAGACAAACCAGGTCTGACTCCTGATTCCGTAACATATTAGCTGTGTGACCTAAGACAGGCGACTCCCCTTCCGTTATCCTTAGCTCCCTCATGGGAATTATTATCTACCTCATAGACTGCTGCAAAGATAAAATTTATTAGAAGAAAGTGTTAGCACAGTTTCAAGACTCAATAAACGATTGCTATTATTATTTATTAATAGCAGTAGTAACTAATTACTACTAAGAATAGTAGTATTTAAAATATCTCCAGGGGCAAGCCCGGTGATGCAGCAGTTAAATGCACACATTCTGCTTCGGTGGCCCGGGGTTCACCAGTTCAGATCCTGGGTGCAGACATGACACCGCTTGGCACACCATACTGTGGCAGGCATCCCACATATAAAGTAGAGGAAGATGGGCATGGATGTTAGCTCAGGGCCAGTCTTCCTCAGCAAAAAGAGGAGGACTGGCAGCAGATGTTAGCTCAGGGCTAATCTTCCTCAATCAATCAATCAATCAATCAATAAAAAATAAATAAATAAATAAATAATATCTCCAGCCTGAGATTTCCTCGGGGTTCTCTAAAAAACTCATTCCTCTTTTAGTCCTCAATAGCTGGGTCCACTGGATTGGGGGGCCTTAGAAAGTTATCTGTGTTTCTTTAAACATTTACCTTTCTCTGAGGGCGCATTTAGGGACCAAGGGAATTTGGCGGGAGTTTGGACTTCTAGAGACACTGACTTTATTTATTACTTAAAGTGTTCTCAGCAAAGACCATTCAGAGTAACCTTTCTGGATTCACAGAGCCCTGAAGATTTGCACTTGCCCCCAGACCCAACAGAGGTAGACGGGAAGTGAAACCCCCAGGGACAAGGGTCCCAGCCCTAGCAGTCCCAGCAGCCGGCAGAAGGGAAAAGTGGGTGGCCCGCCCTGGCAGTTAATCTGACAGGCACGCGGGGCACGTGGCCAGGCCGGGGCATGTCCTGCAGGTTTGGAAGGCTTCCAGGTTGTCTGAAGTTTAGAACTGAGATCTCCAGGCTCCAAGTCCGGCTTCCTCCATCAGCCTGAGCAGCTCCTTCCTCCTCTCCCGTCGCAGCTCCCCAGCCCTCCCAGCTCACATTCCCCTTTTCCTGAACTCAAGGTCAACCTCCTCACCTCCCTCCTCAACCAAGGCTGGCCACCCCTAGTTCCTCCTGGTCTCCACCTGATACACACTGTCAGAGTCCCCTAATCCCTCTGGGGGCAAAAATAGCAGACCAGGTTGGGAGGATGGGGTAGGAAATGGGCTATGGAGAGGAGAGCCACGGGGTAGACCCATGCCATAGTTTTACTCCGCGCTCACTATATGCCAGGCACATGGCTGCAAAGCTGCGGCGCACGGTGAATGAAGCAGGCAGGCTCCCTGCCCTGACGGAGCTCACCCACACAATGAAAAGCCCACGGGCCTAGGGAAATCCAGACCAGAGGGAAGGCACCCAGGTAGTGACCATGGAGCACTGGAGAGAGCTGCGGCTCCAAGGAAGGGTGTCTACCACTCACCTCGGGCACATCTTTCAAGAGAAGCCAGGTCCCCATTTTTATGTGAGAATGGGATTTCAGGTCTGGAACTTACCAGCTGTGTGACTTTGCTAAAATCCCTTAACCTCTCTGAGCCTGTTTCTTCACTTACAATCGAAGGATAATAATAGCCACCTTTTGGGCTCTTGTGAGAGTCAAAGTCACGGATGCTAGGCGTTGGCTCTGGCACAGCACTGGCTCCACTGTTTTTGTTGGCTTCTAGTCCTGGCTCAGCCACTCAGTCCCTGTGTGACCTTGGACAAGTCCCTTCTGCTCTCGGCCCTGTTTCTCCACCTGTCAAAGGAGAGAGTGAATTCACCAGTGACTTCAAAGGGCCCTTCCTGGCCTACTATGTGCCAGGTGCTGGAGCCTCAGCAGCAAATAAAGCAGTTAAAACACTGCCCTTAGAGAATTAACAGCCCAGCTATTTAACAGCTAAAGGGAACACCTAAGGGTTTTAACACCCTGCCCTATTGGAACTCCTAACTCCTAACTCCCTATTGGAACTCCTAACTCCTAAGTATCATTGAGTTATAATTCCACTTCCTCTTTTGCCTCCTTTCTGACATGCAAAATATTCATTGTTGTTTCTCTGGCCCCAACTGTTCAGCACACTCCCTTAAAGAGAGCTTTATCTTGCCATGGAAGGCAAAGTTTAACCCCATTGGATAAAAATGATAAGGCCAGGCCAGTGTTAACCACGGGCTGTCAGAGGTAAACTCTCCTGAAGGGTCCTGATAAGGACAGCACAGTCGGGCAGAGCCTGAAATGTTACTAACTAGACCAGGCACTGCGGGCAGTAACTTACAGCGGCTTGCTGTTTACCAATGACTTTCACACACATTTCACCTCTCCCCTCCAGCAACTCTTTGAACCTGCAACTAAGCCGGTGTCACAGCCGCGAGGGCAGGATGGCAGAGCACAGGGGTCTGACTCCAAAAGCAGTGCTCCTGCCCTCCATCTACTGTATTCAGCTCCCAGGTGCCCAGTGGGCGGCCAGAGATGATACAAGCAAAGTTTTCATCTCTGGCTGGCTACTCGCTGTCTCCACAACTGGGTCACCTCCCTCAGTGCAAACCAATTCCCCAACTCGGCCCAACGTGTTTAAAGAAAAAGTCCTTCCATGTCTTCCAAAACTGAACAGGAACCACTTGTGGTTTTTTGTAACTGCACTTTGGGCCTCCATTTGTCCTGAAAAGTGTGATCAGCACGAGATAACTCTTACAGGAATTCTTTCGTGGAGATCAGACTCACAAATGCTGTGAGGACAGGGAAGAACCTGGAGAAAAGCAGGCCCAGAGAGGTTAGGGGAGCTGGCTACAGTCACCCAGCACAGGGGGCAATAAAGGGAGCTGAGATTCACCATTGACCAGCAAGGAGACCAGCAAGCAGAACTAGCAAGTTCGCTGGGCAGGAGAACTGAAGCTGGCGAGGGGTGGCCTCTCACCAAGGAGCCCAGAGGTGGCACAAGGCCCATGCCTGGAGGCTGAGCTCCTCTCCCATAGGAGCTAAAACATGGAGTCCTGGGCCATGTACTCAGGGGTAGCCAGGCTCTGAGAATCCATCAGACTCTCAGACTTCTCAGCCTTGGCCTGACCTGGCCCCATCCTCCCACCAGGCCTGCGGGGGGGGGGGGGGGGGGGGGGAGCCTGACCCAGGGAAACCTCTGGGGGTCCTCAAAGCCTGTGGGCTTGAGGAAAGTGCTGTGGGGCTCCTTCCCCTTCCCTCACTGAGTGAGGGGAACCCCCATGCTCTCCTGACACGAAGGGAGCTTTCCTCATCCCCACGGGGCTAGGCTCCTTTGGAACAAGTGCCCTCCTGGACCCCAGCAGCGCTGTTCCCACTGTTTCCGGTTTCCCAGCTGGGAGCCCCTCACATCACCCAGTTCCAGGTACTCACACTCCTTTTTGCCCCCAGAGTCTCCCCAGATTCCTCCTCCAGTCCTGCCTAGCTTCCTGCAGGACTCCGAGGCCCTCCCAGGCCAGCCCGGTCCTCTGCCGCTCGCTCACAGACGTCCTCCCCCTCCGGCTCTGCCTCCCTGCCTCCTCCGGCCTCCTCCACTCCTCCCGGAGATGCTCCCGCTCTGAGCCTCCTTCCTGCTCCCACTCCCTCGCGGCGGCGCCCCCTCCAGCTGGTCCCCTGGCGTCCTCCCACTCTTGACCGGAGGTGCGCCCTCTCCGGCGACAGAGGCCTGCCGGGGCTCCCTCCCGCCTGCTCACGCGACCGGCCCCCGTCCAGCCCAGCCCAGCCTTGAGCCGCCCGCAGCTCCCCACGCGTCCCCCACCCGGTACCTGCGGCCGAGCAGCGCTGGGCGCGGGGCGGGCGGCGAGCGCACGGATAAAGGCGCAGCGGCTCCGCCCCGAGCCCGAGGGAGGGCCGGGGGGCGGCGGGCGGCGGCGCTCACTCCGGGCTCGGGGCTGGCCTTGCGCAAGCTTCCTCTCCCACGCCGCGTCCGCGGGTTGCACGGGGGCGAGAGGGGTCACCCCCACCCGGACGACGGAGTCTTGGGAGGGCCTGGGGTCATCGTGCAGATGGGGACACGGAGGCCCAGAGAGCAGAAATGGTTGCGCAAGTCCGGCGGTGGCGCTGCGGAGGCTGCGGCTCAGCGGCCTCCGCTTCCGGCTGACTTGAACCTCGGCTCCCGAGGCCGGGCGGCTGCCGGTGGGGGCACGTCGTAGTGATGCGGGATCGGTGAGCCGAGGAGTCGAAAGAAAGATTTCTTAGACTCTCAAGATCTGGCAGTAGTGCTCTTTTATTTAGAGAATAGTGTGGAATAGCATGGGGACAGGACCCATGGGCAGTCAGAGCTTCTGCTGCTGCCGCTTCTGCTGCCCCCGCTGGCATGGGGACAGAGCCCATGGGCAGGCAGAGCCGCTGCTGCTGCCCCCGCTGGCATGGGGACAGGATCCATGGGCAGGCAGAGCTGGTGCGTGGGGACAGGACCCACGGGCAGTCAGAGCTCCTGCTGCTGCCCCGAACTGAGGGTTGGGGCCAATATTTAAGGCATAGGTGTGTGAGTTATCTCTTTATTAGTGTCCGTTTGGTCTGGCCATTTGGTGGTCCCACAAATCAAACCGGATTGAGTAAATGGCAGAAGTCACTGCTCACATATTATCCTCGGCTAAAGACAAAGGAGGATTTTGGGGTGGGGGGTCAGTTACACGAGGTTGCCAAACAGTCTTCAAAGATAAGGCCATCCCCCCTTCCTCCTGGCTCAGAGAGGGAGGCATCTTCACAGATAGAGGTTTCCCTTAGAAATGTAAATGTTTTCCCAACAAGGGGCAAACAAATTCCAGAGAGGGAGGCATGAAGATTTCCTTTACAAATGCAATTGTCTCTGATCAAAGGGCAAACAAACTCCACTCCTTGGAGCCTGCTTCTTATCTGTAGTTTGAAAAGTAACCAGCCTAAAAATCCTCATCATAAACTGTTTTAAAATTAAGCAGCCTAAAAATCCCCATCAGTAGCAGGAGCGGGAGAAGGTTCCCAGCGAGAGCCCGCGGCCCGGTCCCGAAGCCACGCAGACCCACACAGTCCACCCTCACTAGGCGGCTTCTGGTGGAGATACAACCGACCTTCCCATCTTCATCGCTCCGCCTGCGGAGCTCCAGCCCACCTCTGTGCCCCCGTTTTATTCAAGTTCCCACCCAAAGACCTCTCAGGTAGCTTCCCCTGAAGCCCAAGGCTCACTGTTTGGACCTCTATTAAAACACTCGCTTTCAGGGGCCAGCCCAGTGGCATAGTGGTTAAGGTTGCGCTCCTCTTGCCCGGGGTTCACAAGTTTGGATCCTGGGTGCAGACCTACACACCGCTCATCAAGCCGTATGTGGCGGCATCCCACATGCAAACTAGAGGAAGATTGGTACAGATGTTAGCCCAGCGACGATCTTCCTCACCACACGCACACATACAAACCCCACTTTCTTCTCCCTAGTGTAACGTCCCCCACCGGGAGTGGGGCTGAGGAATCCCCGCACATAGTAGACCCCCAGTACATACTGAACCAACAAAAGCAGGGGTTGTCCTCTCCTCTGGTGTGCTAAGACCTGGCCCAGGCGGCATGGGGAGACACCCCTCCCCTGTCTTGGGAGTATGCAGCCTGATGGATGAAGAGCTGAGAGGAGACTGTCAGGGAAGGACCCTGCTCTGCCCTCAGGGAGCTTTGAGTCCATTCAGAGAGACAGTTGTGGCCGTGATGGCAGGATCCAAGTCCTGGCACTATCCCTAACTCACCCTGTGACCTTGGGCAAGCCTCCTTGTTCTCTCTGGGCCTCGGTTTTATTACCTGTAAAATGCAGATAAGCATAATACCAACCTGTCAGCATTGTTCGGAGGATTAAATAAAACGTTTGGTATGAAGGTTCTTTGTCAGCTGCAAGATACTAGAGGAACATGTTTTTCTTTATTATAACCAAATGCATATAATCATAATGTAATAGGATGAAATAGGTCTTGGCTTCAACGGGTTCAGACAAACCCTTAAAAATTAGTTAAATCTCCCTTACCCACATGGATAGGAAAAGTGACACAGAAAATCCAATCATTTAGAAGAGACAGGGTATAGGAAATGAAAACAAGGAAGGACATTATGGAGATTATGTTCTACGTGATGGGGTATAGTCTATCATAGTGAATAAAAATTTAAAACTTATAAGGTGATTTGGCTTCAGCTTCCATTTTTGGAACACCTTGTCTTGTTTTTAAAGCCATAGCTTATAAAACTCTTGCTGTGCGCAGAGCCATGTGCTACACTGTTGTCATGATTATCGCCTTTGATCTAGACAACCCTATTAACCCATTTTACAAATTGGTGAGCTGAGGCTCAGAAAGGGGACTCAGGACTGTTATATTATCTCATTTGGCTTCATGCATTCCTGCCAGGTGGTGTGTTGCCCTGCATTTTATGGATAGAAAAACTGAGGCCGAGAGGGGAGAAAGATGTGTACCAGGTCATATAGCTCTGGGTGTATTCAGGCTCTGGGAAGTGGACCTGGAGGTATGCTTGGGGGAGAAAAGTCACTTAACCATGAAACTTGACCGTGGATAGTTGACAGCTGAATGACAAAAATAATGAAAATAAGAATAGGGGTCACTGATGGACCGGTTGCCATGTGCCAGGCTCATGCAAAGCCTCTTTGTGCACTGTAGGCCCATGATGGGGTTTTGTCATGATCTCGGTTTGTAGATGAGGTAACAGGCTTGGGAGAATGCTACTTGCCCAGGGCCACTCAGTTGGTAGCAGGCCCAGATGAAAGCCTGGCTCTCACCTGCTACCCAGAACTGTTCTCAAAGAGTGAAGCTGCGGAGCCTGGACACTTCCTTCCCCGCCCTGCGCTGCTCTGGGTCCTTTTTCCAGCCCAGGCAGCATGAGAGCAGCCCCAGGGGGCAGCTGAGGACACCTCCCTTCCCTGCCCTCCTCCAACTCAGGCCAGCTGGGTAAGGCCTGATGACCCTACTGCTCCAGGATCGCAGAGCCCTGTACTCCTTTGAGTCCAGAACCTTGGAAGGGAGACCTATCTGGGAACCTGTGCATCATGCAGCTGCCCTCCCAGGTGCCAGGCTCGGCTCTAGAAGCACAGGGTCTCCAGGGAGGCTGGATTCCTGGGAAGGCCTAAGTCAAGTCCCTGAAAGGAGTCAAAAGGCTCCAGAGGTCAGGCTGTGAGCCCGGAGACCATCAGGAAGGGTTTCAGTGGACCAAAGTAAGAGAAAGGACCAGTGTGTGGTGCCTGAGCTGTCCTGAACCCCTTCTTATCCTTTCCCCAAAACAAGACCATCTATTCACTGGAAGCAGCAAAGCAGTGCGGCACGTGGCTGTATTCTGCCTGGGTTCACGTCTTAGCTCTGTTGCTCACCAGCTGTGTTACCCAGGGCAAGTTCTGTAACTTCTCTGGACGTTTATTTATCTCCTCAACTCTAAAACCGGTTAAAAATGCTCACCATACAGGGTTGGCATGAGGAGTAAATGAAAGAATACATGTATGCTCACAGCACCTGGCATCTAGTAACTGTGCAATAAATACCAACTATTACTCTATCTCAATTCTTTACTCTCTCCCTATGCCAATAAGTGAGAAAAATAAAGGCTTGCTGTAAGCCCCCAAATTGTGAGGTAGCCTGTTACGCAGCATTATGGAAGCAATTCCTAGCTCATACACATAGCAAAGCCAGGGTGCAAACCCAGGTTGTTGCACTCAAGACCACAATCTCGACCGTGCATGGTTCAGCGGGAGCACAGTGCAGGAGGGACTGAGTTCCTACAGAGACTCCCTGCCTCAAGGCCACGTGGGGTGAGTCCTACAGAATGAGGAATTCACCAAGCCATGAGGAGGGGAAAGAACTTTCCAGGCAGAGGGAACAGCATGTGCAAAGATGCAGAGGTGTGAGAGGCGGGGTAAGTTTGGGGAATAAACCATCATGTTCTGGGGCCGGAGTGTAGGAGACCTGTTGGCAGCAGATAACATTAGAAAGGTAGGGAGAGGCTGGAATGTGGAGAGCCAGCCAAGGGAGGGCTTTCTCCTGGAGGCACTGCGGAGACTGGAGTTAGAGAGGAGACAGGTTTTGCTTTGGAGAGAGCTGGGTGGGATGGGGTAGCTTTCCTCTCTGCAAGCCTAGTGAGGGGCCTCCAAGGAGCCCGGTCAGAGGCGTGGCAGGTGTCCCCTGGGACTCCATGGCCTGGTATCTGACTCTTGCCTGAGAATCCCAAAGAGCTGGCTGCCTTCTCAGGTGAGCAGGCCACAGGTGCATGCTGCCCCTAGGCCAGAATTGGGCCACAGGGGAGAGTCAGCCGGAGTCCGCAGCAGTGGACTCAACCCAGGAAGGTCTCCTGAAGGGGACACGAGGCCTCAGCAGAAGAGGCTGGAGGTGTCCTGGGATGTCCTAGGATTAGGATGGGCGTCCTAAGCAACTGGCTCATAGAGATGCTTTGCTCTCGGCAAAGGATCTGCCGATGGGAGGCCCCGCAGTGACTGTCCCCAGTGTGGCAAACGCAAGAGGGAGCCAAGTCACACCTACTTCGCCCACCCCAGATTTCAGCCTCAGTAGGGGTGGCCAGCACTGACCCCAGCCCCATCCCGAGTGCCCACCAGGCCTCTTCCACTTTCTGGCCTCTGAGCTCCCTCGGAAGCTGTAGCACAGCCCGCTAGCTTAGGTGCAACAAGTACAGGTAGGTGACACACTGGAAACAGCCCTCACCCAATGGTGCGTGGAAGCCATTGGAGAAAGCCGCAGGCTCCTGCCCAGAAGCAGCCGGCTCTGGGAGGCACTCTGCCTGCGGGGCAGGCTTCCCGGAGGCCAGGTTCCCTCGCCTACAGCAGCGTCTGCCCGACACCTCCTCCTCCCTGCTCTGCCTCCTTCCTTGTCTCCCTCTCCCCACGCCCTCCCTTCTGCTTCCTGGGGTCACCTCCCAAACAAACTCCTTGCCCCTATCTCTGTCTCAGGCTCTGATCTGGGCGGAAAGCAGACCAAGACTTCCAGGAAAGCACTCCCCACCCCCACAAGAAAAAGAATTATCTTGAAGCCCCTGCCAAGCCTGGAAAGCATGAACTCTAGTTCAAGAGAGTACGTTGCTTAAGTCAGACCTTTCCTGACCCTGTAACGTTTCCTCCAGACTGGGGGTGGAGGGGGGTGGGGGGCGGAGGCTCAAAGGGCAGAAAGAGAGAAGAAGCTGACCACGTGTTCTTTTCCCTGTCCAGACTCCAAGCTGCCAGCATGTTCCGACCTCTTGCCCTTTACGCTTGATGCTCCTTCTGTGTGGAGCTCACTTTGCCCCAGAGAGGACCGACGGCACAGTTTCTGGGGCCCTGTACAAAACGAAAATGCAGGCCTTTGTTCAAAAATTAAGAATTTCAGGATAGTGACAGCAGAACATTAAACCAAGGGTGGGACCTTTCCGAGCACAGGGCCCTGTGTGACTGCACACGTCCCACGGCCATCACGGTGGGCCTGGCTCCCGATCAGCTGAATGTCTGGCCGCCCCCCTTCCTTCGGATCTCTGTTTAAATGTCACCTTATCGGAGAGGCTTTCCATGATACCTATGTAAACTGGCACCTGACCTTCACCCACCCCGACACCCTACCAGGCCCCTCGAATTACCCTTCCCAGCCTCGTTTTCCTTCAGGGCCCTCAGCACCCCTGACACGCTGTCTGATTCTTCCTGCCAGAATGTAAGCTCCCAGAGGTCGTCAGTCCTGTCTAGTCACCGCTGTGTGCCCAGGACTGGAAGAGTTCTGACACGTCACAGGTGCTCAACAGAATTCATGAAAGGGAGGGGAGAAAAGGATGGAGGGAAGGAAGGAGGGAGGGAAGAGAGAGGGAAAGAAGACATCTTCACGGTGGAGCAGGCCTGGGCTAAGGGAGAGGAAGTCTCTGAAGCTGTGACTCTTATTCCCTCAAGTTAGTGAAACCATTTCTTTTCTTTTCTTTCTTTCTTTTTTTTTTTTTGTGAGGAAGATTAGCCCTGAGCTAACATCTGCTGTCTATCCTCTTTTTGCTGAGGAAGACTGACCCTGAGCTAACATCCGTGCCCATCTTCCTCCACTCTATATGTGGGACATCTCCAGCATGACTTGCCAAGCAGTGCCATATCCGCACCTGGGATCCGAACCAGCGAACCCGGGGCTGCTGAAGCGGAACATGCGCACTTAACCACTGCGCCACCGGGCCAGCCCCACCGAAACCATTTCTGGAGTTCCAGTGATTGGAAACTTTTTTTTTAAATCTGAGAGTGTCTGGTGAAGTCAAGGGACCCGCTCTCGGTTTCAACCAAGGGACAAGAAGACCAAGCCCACTTAGGGTCTAAACAGGCAGTGGGGGGAAGAGACAAAGCTGTTTTCTTTAGTACGACAGAGCCACAAGTCCCGCCTTGCTCAACATGCTGGCTCCACAAGCGTGTGTACGCCCCGGTTTATTTACACAAAGTAGCATACCAGTGGGTGTTCGATACCTTCCTTTTCTACTTAGCTGTTCTTGGAGATCATTGCTTGTCTGCACATAAAAGGCCTCTTCCTGCCTATTTATGGCTGAATAGTTTCCACTGTATGTATGGATCATAATTTGCTTAACTGACCTCCTATTTGTGGACATTTAAATTGTTTCCAGTCTTTTGCTTATAAACAATGCTGCAATGAATGACCTTTCTTTTGCCTGCATCATTTTGCCTGAGTGTAAGAATATTTGTAAGATGAAATCATACAAATAGAATTGTCGAGTCAAACGGAATTTTGATAGATACTGCTAAATTGTGCTTCTTCGCGTTGGGCTGATTCATACCTTCTCAAGCAATGCGTAAAAGTATTTCCCTCCACGACTGCGTGTGGTATCAAATCTTTTGATCTTTGCCAATCTGCTAGGTGAAAATGGAATCTCAGTTTTCTTTTACTTCGAATGTCTCCTACTATGAGCGAGGCTGAATATCCATTAAAACACACTGTGATATTGCAATTTATTATAAGAAATATGTATTTGGTCTCTAACTGCTTCTGGCACAGAGCTCCTGAAATCTTTGCAATTTCTTAAGTGATAACAACACTAAGAGCGTCTCTTGTTCTGATATTTGTCTTTGACCCCATTCCTGACACAGGGTTCCTAAATCCCTTGTAATTTCCTAAGTGATAAGAGTACTAGGAGCATCTTTTGTCCTATTGAGGCAACTCTGAGTGGGATCCTGATGACTCCTGGGGCGGGGTGGGCTGGTCACCAGAAAGACCAAACCATGATTAGAAGCTAGGAATTTTCAGCTCCACGCACCCCCCGCTTCCCCCTCCATTTCTCCAGAGAGAGAAGTGGGGCTGGAAATGGAGTTAATAATTGATCATGCCTACATGAGGAGGCCTCCAGAAAATCCCAATAGCATGGGGTCTGGAGAGCTTCCAGGTGGATGAACACACCCACATACCAGGAGGGTGACACACTCCAACTCCACAGGGACAGCAGCTCCTGGGCTCGGGACCCTCCCAACCTTGCCCTACGTATCTCTTCATCTGGCTGTTTGTATGCTTTATCATATCCTTCAAAAAGTTCTGTGAGCTGTTCTAGCAAGTTAACTGAACCTCCGATCATAGCTGCTTGGTCAGAAATACAGGAGATGACCTGGGCTTATGACCTGTGTCTGAAGGGGGTGGCAGTATTGTGGGACCGAGCGTTTAACCTGTGGAATCTGATGCTATCTCTGGGTAGATAGTGTCAGAATTGAGCTGAATTCTCAGACTTCCTGCTGGTGTCTAAGAATTGCTTGATGTGGTGTGGAAGGTCTCCCCCGGCCTAGAAACACGCATGTTGGAATTGGGTCCAGGAACCCAAAAGACACATTTACAAGACAAAGAATTCACCATAATCCCCACCTCTAACAATCTAGCTGGCTTTAATTTCCTCATTTCCTTAAGTTTACAGCCCATATTCCGACATTGTTTTTCATAGTTTTAATCAGAAAAGACAGAGAATTTAATGTTCTGCTCTTTAGTTCCATTCAATTTTTTCACCAAACATTTATCCATATAATAGTCAGGATGAGTTAGGTTATGCTGCAGTAACAAACGATGCCAATATCTAAGCAGCTTAAATCAGCCTGTAGTTCTTGCTCACTCTACATGTCAATTGGCTATAGAGCGGCATGTCCTTGTCATTCTCACTGCAGGGTCCAGTGTGATGGTGCAGCCAGCCACCTCCTCCAAGATTAAGAGTATGGTTAAGTTGCTCACTGACTTTTAAAGTTTCTGCTCAGGAGTGATGCATATCACATCCATTCACATTTTGTTGATGAAAGCAAGTCACTTGGCCACAACTAACTTGAAGGAGCAAGGAAGTGCAACAGGAGAAGAAAGAAATATTTGGTGGCCAGCACTAGTGGCTACCACACAGAGCATCTAGTCTGTGCCTGGCTCTCTGCTCGGTCCTGGGAAAAGGGAGATGAATCAGGTATTGTCCCTTCCCTCAGTCTTCTCTGTGGTCCAACATGATCAGAGAGCTCTTTCTGGGGAAACACATAACAATCACTTTTAATAGTTCCAAAATGTCCCATCAATAGAACAGACCATAATTTGCTCAATGATTTCTCAAATGCTGCGTATTCAGGATACTTTTATTTTTCTTTCTTTCTCTTTTTCTTTCAGTATTAAAATAACATTGCACATGGAAACAACCTAAGTGTTTATTGATGGATGAATGGACAAAGAAAATGTGGTGTATTTACATACAGTAGAATATTATTCAGCCACAAAAAAAGAACAAAATCTTTTCATTTGCAACAACAATGGATAGAACTTGAGGGGATTATACTAAGTGAAATAAGTCAGATAGAGAAAGATAAATATGGTATGATTTCACTTATATATGGAATTTAAAACAAAACAAAACAGGGCCAGCCTGGTGGCATAGCTGTTAAGTGCACATGTCCCACTTTGGTGGCCCGGGGTTCGCTGGTTCAGATCCCGGGTGCAGACATGGCACCGCTTGGCAAGTCATGCTGTGGTAGGCAGCCCTCAAATAAAGTGGAGGGAGAGGGGCACGGATGTTAGCTCAGGGCCAGTCTTCCTCAGCAAAAAAAAAAAAAAAAAAAAAGAGGAGGATTGACAGCAGGTGTTAGCTCAGGGTTAATCTTCCTCAAAAAAAAAAAACAACAAAAAACAAAAACAAAACAAAAAGACTGAGCTCATGCATACAGAGAACAGACTGTGGTTGTCAGAGGGAAAGAGTGGGGGGTGGGTAAAATGGCTGAAAGGAGTCAAAAGGTACAAACTTCCAGTTATAAAATAAATAAGTCCTGGGGCTGTAATGTATGGCATAGTGACTATAGTTAATAATACTGTATGGCATATTTGAAAGTTACTAAGAGAGTAAATCTTAAAAGTTCTCATCAAAAGAAAAAACATTTCAACTACTTACGGTGACAAATGTTAGCTAGACTTGTCATGGTGAACGTTTTACAATATACGCAAATATCAAATTATTATGTTGCACACCTGAAACTAAGGTAACGTTATATGTCAATTATGCCCTAGTAAAAAATAAATAAATAAAATAACATTGCATACAATCACATCAAAGAGAAGTAAATATTGAGGAATAAAAATAGTGCAAGACTTGTACAAGGAGGTCTACAAAATATTGCTGAAAGCAATTTTAAAAGGTGTAAATATATGGAGAGAGAGTTTATCTTCGTGGATTGGAAGACTCCAGAATGTTAAAGGAGCAGTTCTCTCCAAATTGATCTATATATTCAATTCGATCCCTAACAAACTCCCAGGAGGTGTTTTTTGCAGAAATTGACAAGCCGACCCTAAAATTTATAAGAAAATGCAAAGGACCCAAAATAGGCAAAACGATTCTGAAAAAGGAGAACACTGAAAAAGGAGAACTCTGTACTAACCCAGAAATAAACCCTTATAACCCTTTATTTACCCAGAAATAAACGCTTACATTTATGATAAATTAACTAAAAAAAATGATAAGTCAAACTGAAAGAAAACATTTGCAAATATCACATATCTACTAAAGGACTTGTATCTAGGATATGTAAAGAACTCTCACAATTCAATAAAAAGATAAATAATTAAACTTTAAAATGGGCAATGAATTTGAATAGATATTTCACCAAAGAGGATGTATGAATGGCCAATAAGCACATGAGAAGACGGTCAGGATCCTTAGTCATTGTAGGAATGCAAATCAAAACCACAATAAGTTACCACTTTACACCCACTAGGATGGCTATAATTAAAAAGAAAAGAAATAGGGGCCGGCCCCATGGCGGAGCAGTTAGGTTCGCACGCTCTGCTTTGGTGGCCTGGGGTTACCGGTTCAGATCCCAGGTGCGGACCTATCACCGCTCATCCAGCCATGCTGAGGTGGCGTCCTGCATAGAGGAGCTACAAGGACCTTCAACTAGGAGATACAGCTATGTACTGGGGGGCGTTCAGGAGAAAAAAAAAAAAAGAGGAAGATTGGCAACAGATGTTAGCCCAGGGCCAATCTTCCAAAAGAAAAAAAGGAAAGAAATAACAAGTGTCAGGGATGTGAAGTAACTGGAACGCTCATACATTGCCTCTGGGAATGTAAAAATGGTGCAGCCACTGTGGAAAACAATTTGGCAGTTCCTCAAAGAATCAAACATAGACTTTTCGTATCACCCAGCAATTCCACTCCTGGGAATCTACCCAAGAGAGTTGAAAAGTGTGTCCACCCAAGACTTATACACAATGTTCCAAGGAGCATTATCCATAACGGCCCCAAAAGTGAAACAGCCCAAACGTCTTATCAATGATGAAAAGGTAAGTAACATGTGGTACCGTGTATCCATGCAATATCATATGGTTTGGCTATAAAAAAGAACAAGGTACTGACACACGCTGCAACATAGAAAAGCCTCAGAAACATGGTGTTGAGGGAAAGAAGCCAGGTGCAAGACACGCGTGCTGCACAATTGCATTGATCTGAAATGTCCAGAAAAGGCGAATCTATAAGAACAGAAAACAGATTAGTGGTTGCCAGAGCTGGGGGTGGGAATAGGCCTGAGACCTCTCTCTGGGATGATTGAATCATCCGAGTCAGAATCTAATTCTAAAATTAGATTGTGGTGATGGTTGCACAACTCTGTAAACTCACTGAGTCATTGAATTACACACTTCAAAGAGGTAAATTTTATGGTATATAAATTATGTCTCAATAAAACTGTTAAAAATAACATTGCAGTCAACATCTTTTAAACAGCAAATTTAAAATCATTTTTATTTCCTCACTATACAGAGGAGATCATTTTTCAGCTTGCTGCTTGATTTCAGATTCGCCTGCCTGGCTTCCTGAGGTCCTCCAGAGTTTGCTTCAGACTCTGGGCTCAGGACACATTTAATTTTCCTGCTTGGAACTGAGAGATCTCAGATCTTTCTACAGACTGGCACAGTCAGGCAAGGCTCTTTGAAAACAGAGGCATTTCACAGCTAGAGAAACTGAGGCTCAGAGAAATAAAGGGCCTGCTAAGGCCACGCAGCATTTGGCGTTTGGCAGCAGTCCCATCAATGTCTAGCCCAGACTGGCTTCATAAGACAAGTCCCAGGGGAACCAGTCATGGACCGAGCCGACTCGGCGTGGCACAGGTGGCCCCAGGACTCCTTCCAGCCAGAGCCCCTTTAACTTCTCTGGAGACTCTTGCTCCTGCTTGAGATGCTCCTGTAGCTTTTCCCTCTCAGGTGGACAAGCACAGTCTCACTTTCTAGGTCTCTTAAAAAGTCTGGTCTGGTTTGTGATCAAAATTTTCGTGTCCTTTTCAGTCTAAAGTTTCTCCTTCCTGATAGCTCAGAGCATGAGATAGAGGTAGCAAATGTGTTCTTTGTCTGGTGTGGTTGCAACGGGGCATCGGTGCCTCTGGGCACAGCAGGTACCCAAATGCTGATTCTGTCCTCTTGGGGCACTTTTGTGGGTTCCCAAGAGAACTCCCCAGCAGGGACTGCACGTGGCACTCCCAGGCAAGGTGGTGGCACTCTCTAGCCAGTCCCATATGACCCCCACCCCTCCACTTCCGCACCCTCCTTTCACCTCTCTGCTGCAGTTGTCCTGCCCTGGGAGGAAGCCCCCTTGGGCAGCGTCCTTTTCGGAAGGCTCACAGCCACCTTCCTTCCTGAGGTTCTACTTCCTCCCCATGGAAACAGTCGCCATTCCCCACCACCTGGGCAAGAGCAGCCTGTTGCCAGAGGAACCGGTCACAAGCTGCTGGCCCTGTACAAATATTAGATAGTATCTTTGATCCTGATAACAAACTACAAGGTAGGCATTTTTCCCTCTGCTCCACCTCCCTTCACAGCTGAGTAAACTGAGACCCAGACACAGAAAGCAGAACTGGCTGGTACTAGAGTCCAAGTTTGCCTCACCTCAAAGCCCTTTTCTTGGGGCCCGCCCCACGGCCAAAAGGTTAAGTTCATGTGCTCTGCTTCCGCAGCCTGGGCTTCCCCAGTTCAGGTCCTGGGCGCGGACATACACATCACTCATCAAGCCATGCTGTGGCAGCGTCCCACATAGAAGAACTAGAATGACCTACAACTAGGATACACAACTATGTACCGGGGCTGTGGAGAGGAACGAAAAAAAAGGAAGATAGGCAACAGATGTTAGCTCAGGGCCAATCTTCCTCACCAAAAAAAAGCCCTTTTCTTTCTTCTACATCAAGGATCCTCTTGGTCAGACTGAGGTCATTAACAGCAAATATTTATCAACATCATTACCAACAAATATTTAGTGAGTTCCTGGCAGTGGTGAGGCAGATCAGAACAGGCAATCTCGGCAGACCGGAGACCTGTTGGGCAAAGGGCAGGAGCAGGAAGGAGTTGGGATTGCCCAGCTGAGGACTGTCCTGGGGCCCAGGCCCAGGCATCCAGAAAGTAGATCCCGAGAAAGAATATCTGCAGCCTAGGGGCCAAGGTACAGGAGGTGGAGGTGCCATTTATCAAGGCTAAAACAGAGGTTTCGAAACTTTGCTACAAATGGAATCACCCCGACATCTTAAAAAAAAAAAACCCTGATGCCTGGACCATCCCCTCCCCCCCCCCCCCCCCCCCCCGCCAGACATTCTGATCTCATTGGTCTGGGGAGCAACCTGGGCATCAGGATTTTTAAACGAGTAGCAGAGTCTGTGGCCGGGACAGGGTGTGGGGAGGAGGGGCAGGCAGCTCTGGAGGTCTGACAGGAGGAAGTGGCAATGACATAGCCTCAGGCAGCCTGAGCTTCCAGGGCAGGAAGCCCAGGGCCCAGGGCACCAGGCTGGCCCAAAGTGGCACTTGGGAAAGATTGGCTGCAGGCCTGTGGGAGGAAAGGGTGGGCGGGACAGAAGGACGGGACGAGAAGAGAGGCAAAAGCCCAGACGGTGCCGTGGGTTTGAGTCCATTGTCTGTCGCTAGCTTTCTCTGTGACCTGGGACACATCGCTTCCCCTCTCTGGGCCTCAGTTTCTCCATCTGGAAAAGGAGAGGATTGAATTTGATGATGGCTAAAGATCCTTCCGGCTCCAGGGTTGGAGGACACCCCAGGCTGGACCTCCTAGTGTGAGATAAGCCAGCATGGAGTTTCCGATCTGCAGATCTGCAAACAGACCCTGCACTCCAGTCTGGGCAGGGGGCAGGCACAGAGGTTCACGAGCACCCCTCGCCCCTCCCTGGCTCCCCGGCCACTCCATCATGCTGCCAGACACGGGTCATGGAAATTTCCTCTTAGGCCCTCTAGTCCAGCCCAGGGAATGTGGCTATCCTTCCAACTTCAAGTGGAAATTTCCGCTCTCCCCCTGACAACTAGTGGGAGACACAGTGGAGCTGCAGACAGAGATCGTGGCATTGGGGTGGAGGGTGACTCCTGGTTACAGGCCACACAGGGTTCATCAGGGGGCCAGGCGTCCTCCTTCAAGAAGTATTTATGGGGCACCTCACCTACTGTGTGCTGGGCCCTATTCCAGGTGCCAGGGACGCAGGACAGAACAGGACAGGCTCAGTCTCCGGCCTCCGGAAGCATCTCTCCTAAAGGGGGGAAGAGAACACACATGAGTACTGCAGATAAACTGAGGCGTCGTAAGGAAAAGGGCATGATGCTGGGGCAGGCAGGTGGGTTTTAGAGAGGGTGATCAGGGAAGGCCTTGCTGCGGGCGAGGTGACGTTTGTGTGCTTGTCAGGGGGAACAGCAAGTACAAAAGTCCTGAAGCAGGGCCATGGCTGTCATGTTGAGGACGCAGTGGGCAGAGGAGAAGGTGATGAGATCAGAGAGTTTCCTGCAGCGCCTTCCCAGGGTAAGGACTTTGGATTTTAGGCTTAGTGCCGTGGGGAGTCCACAGGACATTTCTGAGCAGAGAGGGGAGAGGATCTAACTACATTTTATTTATTTATTTACTTACTTATTTTACAACCCGAGGATGGTGTTCATTTCAGTATTGGGCAGATTTCTTCTCAAAAGCTGCTCCAGTTTCAGGAGGCCAGCGTAAGCGTATATATTTTGCCAGGGTAAAGTTATACTTGTGAATGAACTCATGCAACAGACATTCTGCAGTTGCATCATTGGAGGCATTTGTAGCGGACAGTCAGAGGGCCTGACCCGTCCCCCTGCTGCTTGCTGATCCACATCTGCTGGAAGGCGGAGAGAGCAGCCTGCAAGGAAGCCACCGCTCCGGATTTTTAGTGCCTAAGGAGAAACTGTCTTCATTGGCCGTGATTTCTCCCTGCGTTCTGTTGGCCCCCCTGCAATGCTGTGTGGGCACACAGATCCTTTCAGAGGTCAATCGCACACTTCAGAACCGAGTTAAAAGTGGTTTCATGAATGTCACAGGACGCCAAGCCCAGGAACGAGGGCTGGAGGAGACGCTCTGGACATCTGGACCTCTCATGGCCAAGGACAACCTCCTGACCATCAGAAGCTCACAGCCCTTCTCCGGGGAGGAAGCGGAGGACACAGCGGGGGCCATCTCCTGCTCCAGGTCCAGGGTGATGCAGCAGAGCTTTCCCTCCGCGTCACACACCAGTCCCTCTCAGCTGTGGTAGCGAGGCTGTAACCTCTTTCCGTCAGGCTCTCCTCCAGGAGGTCATCTCCCAAGTCACGGTCAGTCAAGTCCAGAGGCCGGCGTAGGGCAGGGTGTCACCCTCACTGAGGGCAGGGTGTCACCCTCACTGATAGGCACTGTGAGGGCAACACTACTCCAGAGTCCACAACCACCTGGAGGAGGGCCCGACCCGGGCAGCAGCATGCCTGGAGGGTGTTGAGCTGGGCCGTCCTCTCCCTATTGCTCTTGGGGGTCAGTGGAACTTTGGTAAAGAGAAGAGGGTGTTCCTTGGGGCAACAGGAAGCTGGGGGTAGAGGGTGTGATGCCAGGTCTTTCTCCATGTCAGCCCAGTTCAATGAGGCGCTTCAGGCTCAGAACGTCGCTCTTGCTCTGAGCTCATCACCCATGTATCTGTCCTGTCCCACATTTCCCATGATGCTCTGGGGGCATCATTCCGCTAAAGCCAACTTTGCACATGCCAGAGCCATTGTAAACGCCGAGAGCAGCAATTTCTTCTTCCATTTTGATGTAGCTGAGGTGGCAAAGGGGTTGGGCAGAGCGCTGGGGTGGAGAACCCGACTTCAGAGGGTCACCGGGGCTGTGTTAGAGAACACACTGTAGAGGCCAGGGCAGAAAGAGGGGGACTAGTGCAGAGGCTCCCGTAAAGATCCCAGCAAGTGACTAGTGTCCAGGCAGGGGAGTCACAGGCCCAGGGAGGAGGAGCTGAGGGAAGTGGTTGGCTCGTGTCCGGGAGTCTGCCTGCCTTGTCCTTCCACTGCCAGATCATTAACCGCCCCCTCCTCTCTGCAGGACACATGCATGGGACCCCATAGTTACCATTTCTTCTTTCATTCATTCATTCCATCAAGTATTTGTAGAGTGCCCAGGCAAATCTGACCAGGGCCCACACTGCTCAGCGCCCATTGGCGGCTCCCCAGTGCCTACCAAATCAAGTCCAAACTGCTAGCCCTGGCTGAGGGCCTTGAGATCCTCCCCCAGCCTCATGCCTCCCTACTCCCCCCATGTCATAGTCCAGTCGCTCCCACAGGCTGCCGTCTTGCCTCTCTCGTTCCTCCACGTGCTGCTCCCTCCACCTGAAACACCCACGGCTGCTTTTTCACCTGCTCTACTCCTGTTTCTCCTTTGGGACTCAGCTCAGATGCTGACTCCTCCACGACTGGTTGACTGGTCCCCACCACCTCAGTCTGACTTGGTTGCCCTTTTCTGTGCTTCTCTTGGCCCCTGTGATACCTACCAGCACCCACCACACTGTGACGCCTGTTAATTGCCTGTCCCCCTCCTAGGCTGGGTGTGCTGTTCTGTGACTTGTCCTGTATTCCTAGCAATTGGCACAGAGAACATTTTTTGAAAAGTGGGATGAATGGATGAAGGGTGCCAGGCCCTCGTTAGGTGCCCGGAATATACAGATGAATAAGAGACATAGTACCTGTCCAAAGCAAGGAGAAAGGGGAAGCAGGAAATGGTTTGTCAAACAGTGATCAAAAGGATTGCAGGAAAAGGGGGCCAAGAGGTGGCCCAGGGGGTCAGTGAGTGCAGTGGAGTTTCTGGAGTCAGAAAGCCCCGAGTTCAAATCTCAGCACAGCCACTTAGTTGTGTGACAGAGGCGGCTTGCTTACCATCCTGCAAAATGGGCTTGGTAATAATAACACCTCCCTCACAGAGAGAGAATGCAGCCTAGTGTTTGGCTTATAGAAAACACCAGAGAAGTATGTTGATTTTTTTTTTAATTTTTTAAATTTATTTTTTAATTTGTTTTTGGGGAAGATTAGCCCTGAGCTAACATCTGCCACCAACCCTCCTCTTTTTGCTGAAGAAGACTGGCCCTGAGCTAACATCCGTGCCCAGCTTCCTCTACTCCATGTGTGGGACGCCTACCACAGCATGGCGTGCCAAGTGATGGCATGTCCACACCCGGGATCCAAACCGGCGAACCCCGGGTCGCTGAAGTAGAACGCGCGCACTTAACCACTGCGCCACCGGGGCGGGCCCCAATATGTTGATTTTCAATTTGCTAACATAATGGGTGGATGAGGAAGCCTGTGAGAATAGACAGGCCACATTTTACCCCTGTCCCCTCTTTATAGTTCAAATCTTACCACCTTTGGATCAAATGAGAATGCATAGCCCAGAAGTCAGGTCCGGCTTCTAGGTTACTCCAGAGTATAAACTCCTCAAGGGCAGGCATTTTTACCTGTTTGATCCACTGCTGAATTCTCAGCAGTGCCTGGCGCATAGTAGGTCCTCAATACATATTTCTTGAATGAATGACTGAATTCTGGTTTCTCCTCCAAAATCTCAAACTCAACATGACTCTGTTAGCAACAACTGCATTCCGCAGCAAGCAATGAAAAGCCACAAAACAGTGGCTTAAACAAATAAAAGGATTAATTTGCCTCCCACAACAAGAACCCGGGGGAAAGGCAGTCAAAGACTGCTATGCCAGTTCAGTGATAGTATCAAGGGCTCAGGCGCCATCTATCTCCCCGCTCCAGCTATCTTATCCAGTGGCCTCTACCCTAGTTGTCACAAGATGGCTGCTGTATCTCTAGTATCCTGTCTCCATTCCAGGCCGGAGAAAGGAGGATGGGAAAAGGGCAAAAGGCAGAAGGAGGGGACAGACAGGTCAATGCTTGAAGAAAAAAAAAAAACCTTTCGGCCTTCTATTATGAAAAAGAAGGAGAGAGAATAGATTTGCTGGGAAGCCAGCTAGCAGGGTCTGCCATGAAGGTTAAGTGGAAACATTGCTTCTTTCCATTCGGGTTCCTTCTCCAGGCTTTTCCATTTGAGTAGATGACACCTCCATTCACTCAGCTGCCCAGGCGAAAAACCCCAGGGGGCATCCCTCACCCCCCCACCCCGCCCCGGCCCACATCTCATCCATCAGCATCCTGTTGGCTCCACTGTGATAGACTCTGAATCTGACCTTGTCTCTTTATCGCATTGACCCCCCCTAGTCCAAGCCACCCTCATTTCTCCCTCCCGCACTCCTGCTCCCCTTACATCCACTCTCCTCGCAGTGGCCCAAGAGTCCTTTACAAACATAATCACCCCCTGCTTAAAGTCCCCAGAGGCTTCACATCACACACAGAACAGAATGCGACCCCTCGTCCTGGCCCAAGGTCTGCATGGCTGGCGCTGCCCAGCCCCCTTGCCCTGGGCCCCTTGCTCATCCTCTCCAGCCATGCAGGGCTTTGTGCTCCTTCCTCACACCTGCTGGTTCCTGCCTTTGGGTCTTTGCACTAGCTGTTCTCTCTGCCAGGAGTGCACTGCCGCCTGCCCACCTACTCTGTAGAGGACCTCGCCCCTGCTGCGGTCACTGTGTGTCACAGCACCCCTTTCATGTTCTCCATTGCACTCATCATCTTTTGTTATTGTCTGTCTCCTCCACCAGAATGTAAGCTCTTGAGGACAGGGAGCTTGTCTGCCCTGTACATAGCTGTCTCCCCAGGGCCTAACACTGCCTGGCAGGTAGGAGGACTCGAAATGTACTTGTTCAGTGAATGAATAAGTGATTGAATGCAGAGGCCTGTTCTGGGTAATCCCTTAGGGGACCTTCCAGCTCTTGGACATCTGAAGAGAAAGGAGAGGAAGGAGGTGGAAGGTAGAGGCCTGATACCTGAGATACAAGTCAGAAACTGGAACCGAGGAGTGATCCTCTGCCCACCAACAGCCAAACCCTCCTCCCTGACGGCCCTGGTGATGCGCCCAGCAGGGGCGTCTCTGGGGTGGGAGTCAGAGCCCATTTGGGGAAAACAGGAGGGAGGAGGTGAGAACAGGCACCCGCCGTTTTGAATTAGGTGAATTCAGGCCAGAATGAACTGCCCATCTGGGGAATGGTGTCAGTGCCTCCTATGGCGCTCCCACTGACCAGCTGTGGGTCAGTGACGTAACTCTCCGAACCTCAGTTTCCTTGTCTGGAAAATGGGATAAGAATAGTATTTACTTCACAAGGATGTTTTAAGGATTCCACAGGATGGAATATGTAAAATGCTTAAACAGTGCATAGCAAATGGTAAGCGCTCAAAACACCTCAGCCATAAGAGAGAAAAGAGAGACTGGAGGGAGAGAGAAAGTACGGAGAAAGGCAAGAACAGAGGGAGGCAGGTGGCCAGGAACCCGAGGCGGCCCAGTCTGACATGCTGGGAGTTTAACTCTCCCAGAAAAGATACAGAAATTTAAAGCATCCAAACTTCAGCACCCACTCCTCAAAATGGACTTTCGAGTTCTTCTGATTCAACTCCTTCATTTTCTAAATGTTCTGAGTCCCAGAAAGGACAAAAATGTCTCAAAGATGCCCAGAGAGTTAGCGGAGGGGTCGGGCCTGGAGGGCTGGCCAGCTGGGGAGGGAGAGGCTCAGAGGGGCCGGTGGGGTGGGTTATGAGCCCCCTGTTCTTCTCAGTCTGGAGGGAGAGGGTCTGTCTTCCTCTGTCCCCTCAGCTGCAGCAAGGGGCCGTGGCAGGCTGAGAAGCCCCAGCAGTCGGCAGGAGGAACACTGGGCAGGAAGGGGCAGGGAGGGGCAGGGCACTGACTCGTCCTGCCTATCCCCCAACCTGGGCTAGGCCCCTCCTTAAACCCAGCACAGGCTCAGTACGCGTCCAGCTGTGAGGGATTATCCCCATTTGACAGATGAGGGTACAGATGCCCAAGGCCCCTTGGCGCTAATAGAGCTAGAACTTGATCCCATCCTGTGTGACTCCAGACACCTCTGGCCCGCTCCTGCCTGGGAACTGAAAGGCCTAGATTTGGGAGCACCACTAACTGGCTGTAACCTTGGGCAAGTCCTTTCTCTCCAGCCTCAAGCTCTTCCTCTAAACAAGGAGGGCAGACAACAGGGTCACTGAGGGCCCTTCCAGTCGGAGCTGACATTCTTGGAAGTCTAAACCAACTCGCCTCCCCCCGCTGGCTGAGTGGGGGAAAGGCTGCCAGAACATCCTGCAGCATCTCATTGGGCCCCCTTGCCCAGGGCACAGGGCAGGCCTTTCCCCGGAGAGCACTCCTCTGCCCAGCCCGGGGAGCACAAGGCCTCCTCCACTCCCTTCCAGGTTGGTGCCCATCCGTCCGCTCCTCCAGCCCAGGGAGGCTGGGCCTCAGCCATGCCACTCTCTGGGGCAAATCTCAACAGTTTGGGGAAATGAAGCCAAACAATGTACAAGCCCTTCGATCAGGTGCCTATTTCCCCCAAGCCTTTGAGGCTTTGGGAACCCAGAGGTCAACATTGAGGCCAGTGCTTCTCAAACGACATTAAAATTTTTTTTCTAATCTGCTGAGAACTTATACTTTTGCAAAATTAAAGAAATATACGAGGGCCAGGCTGGTGGCACAGTGGTTAAGTTCGCACATTCCGCTTCAGCAGCCCGGGGTTTGCTGATTCCGATCCTGGGTGCGGAACCTACGTGCTACGTCAAGCCATGCTGTGGCAGGCGTCCCACATATAAAGTAGAGGAAGATGGGCATGGATGTTAGCTCAGGGTCTGCCTTCCTAAGCAAATAGAGGAGGATTGGCGGTGGCTGCTAGCTCAGGGCGAATCTTCCTCAAAAAAAAAAAAAGAAAGAAAGAAATATACAAGATAGCGGTAATGGTTATATAACATTGTGGATGTACTTAATGCCACTGAATTATACACTTAAAAATAGTTAAAACGGTATATTTTATAATAAAAAATTTTAATAGATAAAATGAAATTTAAAAAAAGATGCACAATACTAGCCTCGACTTTAACCGACCTTGTTAGATTGTTTAAAAGTTTCTAAATGCTTACTTTCCATTTCTGTACTTAGCTCATTGCAGATGGGTAACAGTCTGTGGATTGGCCGTGGTCTGAGGACACCTCTTTGATAGCATCGATTCAGGCTGTTGAGAGGTGGATGCTGGCGTTGCAGAACCTCTCAGATTGCCAGAAGGAACAAGGCTCCTGCATCCCTGTTCCCCTAAGCACCTGGACACCAAGTCAATTAACCTCAAGATGTCCCAGGCCAGGCGCGCTGCGCTGACTTACGGCTGGATCCCTCCTTCCATCCCAGTCTGTCTCCCAGGACCTTCAGGATGTACATTGTTATTAAAGTGTCCCCGCCAGTGGCCCCTGATAAGCATACAGAGCTGTGGGGTCGGGGTTGGAGTGGGGCGACCTGGGAGAGAGAAGTATGTACAGGTAGAGGCCCGCCTTCTTTGATTCCAACTCTATACAAAACTTGGCCCAAGCATCACCTCCTGCAGAAAGTCATCCCGGGCCTGCAGCCAGACTGAGGGCCCCCGCCTGCGCTGCTGCATCACAGAACAGGTCTCCCTGCATTCACATGGAACAGTTGACATAGTAAATTCGAAGGTGGTGCCAGCGCCTCTGGGGGTTGGATGTGGTGTCACCTGCCTTGGTTCAAGGGTTTGACCAGATTTCAGGGCTTGTCTGGGTGCCCCTGCGCAGGGTACAGTCTGTACAACTCTGAGCAGTGGCCCAGGTAGTTGGAGCTCCGGGCCCATCTCTGGCAGACTTCAGGGGACTGGGGAGCAGGAATTGTGTCTGGGACGTTGCATCTTGAGTACAGAGGTCTCCGCCTGGTTGAGCAACAGAAAACACTGGCTTAAAAAAATGTAGACACTCTGGCTCCAATTTTAGGAATTCTACCTCCAGAGGTCTGACAAGGGTCCTGAGTCTCGAAAACTTTTTTTTTTTTTGAAGATGATTAGCCCTGAGCTAACTGCTGCCAATCCTCCTATTTTTTGCTGAAGAAGACTGACCCTGCCTGAGCTAACATCTGTGCCCATCTTCCTCTACTTTCTATGTGGGACGCCTGCCCAGCATGGCTTGCCAAGCGGTGCCATGTCCACATCCGGGATCTGGGCTGGCGAACCCCGGGCCGCCAGGAAGTAGAATGTGCGCACTTAACCGCTGCACCACCGGGCTGGCCCCTTGACATTTTGAAAAAGTGCCATGTGACTCTGATGCCCAGCTGCTGTCTGACCCATAAGAGGTGTCTGGTGACTGTGCTCATAGAAGTGCAGCACATCTGTGGAGGGACACACAGGGATCTGTGGCCTGCGGGGAGGGGAGCTGGGGGACACCAGAGGAAGATGAGTCACTTTTTGTTATACATCTTTTTGTACTGATTGGACTTTTAACCTAAAAAAAATGTTTGACCAACTGATGTTGTTGCTGTCATCTATGTGAGGGACCGCCAACTCTAGGCCTGCGGCTGGGGCCTGCAGTCCGGTGAAGGACAGGAGCAGGCCAGAGGAACGGAGAGCTGCAGAGCGCGTGTCCCACCTCAAGGGGGCAGCAGCCGCCCAGAGCCTGCTGACTGTGTCTGGGTGGGACTGAGCGCAGCGCTGCCAGATCTTCCTACTTTTTCCAGATAAGCCTGAAACCACATTTTCAAGTAGAATTAATTGTCAACTAATTCGAAAATGTAGAACACAGCATGGGCCGAACACAACACGTCTGCGAACCAATTCTGGCTGCGGGCCACCAGTCCGTGCTGGCGGGTCTAGCAGGACGCTGTCAAGGACTGGGCACCTTGGAGGCCAATCTGCAAAGCCAGGGCAGACCCATCCTTCGCTTCTAGGAAATCGAGTTCACTTCCCATGGGGGTCCACACAGGACGAGGACAAAGCAGGTGCCCCAAGGCCCACAGGGGTCACCCGCCCACTCAAAATGATCTAATTCCACACATATTTATTAACCTCCCCTCGTGTGCCAGGCTGAGTGCTGGAGGTGGTGAATGTGGTGAATGTGACAGTCACAGTCCCTGGTCTCTAGGTGGGGAGACACACTTGAAAGATAGTTGCATAATAATTACATTTGCGACATGAGGAGCTGCAGTATAGCATGGGGATCCTAAGTTTGAGTTTGATTCCTGATTTCACCACTTGCTAATTATGTCACTTTGGGCAAATCATCTAATCTAAGTCTCAGTTGCCTCATTTCTTGCCGGTGAAAGGGGTATGACAACATCATGGGGTTGTTCTGGGGTTTCACTGAGATAATGCAAATCCTTATTAGCTGCTGTTGTGAAGTACGGAGAGCTGAGAGCACCTAAGAGGCTTGGCAGGGAGCCCCGCCCGGCCCTGCCCCATCCCAGGCCGTGCTGGGGCTTCTTGCCAGTGAGGGGAGTGGGAGGCCAGTTTGGAAGCCTGGGCCCAGAGGCCGCCTGCACCCACAGAGGCTCAGTCCCCCTTGCCCCCACCATGCTGCTGAGGTGGCAGCCGTGGGCATTTGGCTAATCCCTGGCCTGTTTCTTCTTCCCTTGGATCCATTTCACAGCTCACTTGCCCCCAGTAGGACTTGGTGCCCAAGGACAGGGACGGTAGTGCTCCTGACCACACTGGGAGAAGGCTGGGCCTTTCCAGCTATGGGCCAGAGGCCCTGTCTTTCAGAGCTCATCAAACCCCACAACTATATTTTAAAAATCTGGGTGCACGTACAAAACATCCGAAAACCTTCCTTGTGCAGCTTAAGTGCAGAATACCAGCTTCCACTGGCAGAAGCCTCAGCCACGGGGACACTGTGGACCTTTTGTTTAACTTGGGCGAAGAGGGAGGGGGCAGATGGCAGGAGACTGAAGTGCCAACAGTGTTTCTGGGGCCTTGCAGTTCAGCTCAGTGGGGGAATCCTGAGTGGCCGAAACATGGTCCCTGATCTCAGGGGTCTGCAATCTCACCAGGGAGAGAAGACCCAGAACCACAGTCCTGGATTTGGAAGGGAGCTTTCAGGGTGCCTGGCCCAACCTCCTGTCCAAAGGGGGAAGCTCCTCTCTAAGGAGCCCGGCTTTCATCTTCTTGTTGTTCCTAAATGAATCCATTTAATCATGATTCAGACAACTGAACTAACAGTAAGGTGGCCAAACCATTATCTGGGAGGACAGATTTACACGAGTGCCAAAGCACTGCTGGAAATCAGAACTCTCCCCTGGGAGAATACACACAGCAGAAAGGAACACCCTTATAATAAAGGGATGGGGGTGGGGGTGAGACCTCTCTTCAAGGGCATGCCAGAGTAACAAGAGATGGTCACTGACTGCCCTTTTAGGGAGGGTGGCACTGGCTGAATCTGGGGCAGAGGGGAATTGTTTGGGACAACAGAGGGGACGCCTGGCTGCAAGAGCTGCCCCCCCTGCCTGTGCAGGGCCTGGAGTGAGGCGGCCCGTGTTGGAACCTCACCAGCTTAGGACCACAGGCAAGTTACACAACCTCCCTAAGCCTGTTTACTTCTCTGTACCGTGGAGATGTTAATAGCCCCTAGCTCACAGGTTGGATCTGAGGAGGCAACTTTCGTAACAACGCCTGGCAGTAACCGCTCAGTAAACAGTAGCTTATTATGGTAGCACCATTTTCCAAGTCAGTGGTGGGCTGGCCTATTTCTCCTCCAGTTGCCCTTGTTTGGCAGTAACAGTCTCCCAGTTCCTCGATGCGGTGTCTGTCACATCTATTGTCCCAGAGCCCAATGGTCCCCTCCAGCTCAGAGCCTCATCGCCTCAGTCCTGTGCTGCTCCAACAGCCTCCACTGGGGTCTCCATCGCATTCTCCCTCCAATTCATCCACAACCTGCCTCCATTTTCTCTCCCTCAAAATGGCTTTGTTCACTGAACACTACCATCCCCGTCTTCTAAAGTCTCCACTGCTTAGGATAAAGGAAATGGAGAGGGGATCTTTGTTGAGAGCCTGCCATGAGCCAGTAACTACGGCAGATTCTCTATGCGTGATGCAGTTGTGTGCTTGCCAGGGGTTTAATAACTGTTTGGATCCCTACCTGAGTTCTCAAAGGACTGGCTCAAGGCCCTCCTCCTCTACCAAGCTTCCCAGACCTCTGAGGCCTCCACCAAACCAGTCTCCTCTAGAATGAGCGTATGGCCAAGAACAGCACCCTCAGCTGTTCTATAATTCTCCTCCCCGCTTCATGCACAAGCACACGATGGCTGGGACCCCATTTCATCTTTTCATTGCTAGCACATAGCCCAACGTGGAGCACATTCTAGGTGCTTGTTAAATGTGGATTTAAGGGCCTTCTTTGCATCCCTCAAATCTCTTTTCCACCAAGGCCGGTCAATCATGATGTCCAAGTACAAAAGCCTCAGGAAGAAGGAACAAGCCTCATTTTCCACTCAAGCCAAAGGGAATGGAGTGTGCTCCTTGGTGACAGCCTCCGGGCTGCAGTCAAACCATTCTGGCCTTACGAGACTAACCTGTAACGGAAGTGCTGCCACGGGAGATGCACACTCTGAGGACAGGAAAGAGAACACCCATGCCCAGGAAAGCAGCCACTCCCCAGAGGCTCCTGGGCACCCACCACTCCTTTCCTTCAAGTTACATGCAAAGAATTCAAGTGGAAAGTACTTAACCAACCCAGCTCAACCTTCCCATTTTATCCAAGAGAAAACTGACGCCCAGGATTAAGTGCCTCTCCAAAGGTCAGAGGTGAAATAGAAAAGCCGGGGCTTCTGATTTTGTGGGTAAGATGTATCCCCTTCAGTTCCCTGTGACAATCGCTGTCACAGGTGGAAGCTCAGGACCACTCTGATACTAAGTCAGGGCCACCATGGCGCTGGCTGTAACTATGAGACCCTCCCTCAGGCCCATCTTGACACTTATCTTGCTTTTTCTGGAGCTGTTCCCTTCTCTTCATGTCCCATATGAACAAAAGCTTACTGCCCTCTGCAGGACACCCAGTATCACAACTCTGAATTTCTATCTTAGGTCGTCTTTATATCCTGGCTACTCAGAATTGGTGTTAGCTTCCCATAGACACCATCTCACCCATGCAAACTCTAACACCTACTACGTGCCAGAGACTGAGGGTGAACAATGCTGAATTTCTGCACACCAGCCTCACCTTGTCCTATTTGTTTAGATATTGTCTGAATCTATGGTTACATTCAACTACACTTGATCTTGCTCCTGTTTGCCCTACATGGCCATAACTCTTAAAATTCAGCCGTTTTCATAACTCTGAAGTTGATCATCCTGGTCTAAGTAAATGTGTAAGCCAATTCAAGGCACACAAAAGCTGCACAACCCTTTCAAGAGTATAACCTTGGCTCACTCATTAGCCTCTGGTTGAAACTAGTTGTCATTATTTATATGGAATGCTAAATACCTACCAAACACAGTTGTCATCATGTTCTCTGTGTACACACACACACACACTCAATTAATCCTAACAGCATAGGAGGAAGGTTAAAATAGGCTGCTATTCTTCTTAGAAGTTTGGTAAAACCCAAATCAAGAGCTGCAGAGACTCATGCACAGAGACACGCAGACCCCGCTGCACGATCAGCAGTCACCCTGCAAACTTTCACTGTAGGTGCGTGGCTTCCGAAAGCTTTTCCACAAATGTCTGAGAAGCAGATACTCATGTAATTAAGGCTACTTCCTAAATAGCCGAGGAAAACTGCCAAGGCTTTCCCTGAATTGAGAGGCAATGCTGTCAATATTACAACAGTGATATTATATTGCACCCTCGGGATATGAGATGAAGTAATGTCAACCTTAGCCACCCAAGTCAAATGCTCCTCTGGAAACTAAGGCTCCCTTTATCTCCCACAGGAGTTGCTACAGTGGCAAAGAAAATTCTGATTCTTGAGTCAAGAGCTTCTATGGCAGGAAAGTATTACGACGCACCCCCACCCCCAGTGGTAATATAAAGCAAAGAAACCATCGAATCTCTCTAGCTAACATCTTAAGGTTTCCTCTAAACTGTTCTCTAGAAACACCATTTGTGCCTTTAATGTGCCTTTTTAACAGGGATACAAGAACAAAAAAATGCCTGTTTGCAAACAAACATCTGAAAGACTCTCGTAACAGCTGATCTGGGCCAGGGCATCCCAACAAAGTGACGATTGTGGATGAAGACAATACAAACAACTCTGCAGGAGAAACTCGAGGGCAGAGAACTTGCAGTGATGCGCGCACTGGGTATTTCTGCCAGCCCAAAGGCCTCACTGGAACAAATACAAACTAGGAGGGTCTCTATCACTTGACAATTTTTTACCTGGATAGAAAGAAGTCACTGCCACCAACAGCACTGTGCAGTTTTATTAACCATTCAAGTACAGTAGCATCTGGTAAGATGGGGACAGAACTGGGATTCAAAAGTGAACAGATATTCAGCATCTAACAGTTTGAAAGTAGCCACTACATACTCTTTTCACAAACATGTTTTCACGGAGCCAATACAGTACTAGCCATTAACCCAGCACACCAAGTGTACTGAAGTAGAAAAGATGCAACAAGAAAAATAGCTACATTAGAAAGACTTCAACACTTTAGAAAAAGAGCAAAACACTTTCAGTTTCTCCCCTTTAGCCCCTAAAACAACATCTTACAGTTTGGATCTACCTATACAGTCCTACATCAGCTTCTAGGATATTTGTCAGGAGGGCAAAAATAAAATGACACTGGCCAGTACAGTCTTTGGATATTTAGGAAGGGGAGGGGGAGAAAGTCAGTTCTCAGAACAAATTAGTCAGCTTCAGTCTCATCAGCAGGATCTTTGGATTCTTTGTTCTTCCGCACTTCTTCAATGTGCTTGTCCTGTAAAGAAACAGTAAATATCATCAGTCAAATAAAAAAGCTCGCAAAGTCAGGCGCCCTCAAGAGGCCCAACACAACATCAGTACACATATTGTATACTTATAAAAATTATATATTATGGGAATCACATAATTAGAGTTCTAAGACATCATCTTCAAACTTCCTGGGTTACTCACGGAACCTAACGACTGAGCCTCCGACTCTTCTTCCAAGGAATGTGCAGTTATGCTGGAAACTACTGAACATTCCATCTTATTTGAAAACGAGATTCCTCTCATTTAACATGTTAAGCCCCCAAATTGATGACAAAGACTCCAAACACCTTTGATTAAAGCATTAGTTCAAGCCACTTCATTGGTGCATCAAACTGCAAGCTCTTAGCCTCTCTCAAAGCAAGGCTGAGACACCAACCTTCTCCCGCAAACGCTCCAGTTTGGCAGCCATTTGTGCCTCTCGGTTCTCTTTGTTGGCTTCCATTTTGTGGGTCAGTTTCTCTTCCGCCATTTTACTGAAGTTGTTGTTCTCTTCTATTGCTTTCTGAAGCACTTCTTTCTCGTGCTCTCGTTTCTCAGCAAGCTGCTTCAAGACCTCAGCTTCATGGGACTGGAAAAAAGTTTAACACGCTAGGTTCTCTGAAACGTATTTAGCATTAGTTAAAATTACAAAAGAAATTATTAATTGGGGGTATTGAAAAGAGGCAGAAAATCACATCTCTTTAAATGATACTGAAGTCAAGACCTGAATTATCCATTATCAAAAGACTGAAAATCATACTCTTTTCCTCGTGTTTGTATTTACTTTGGAAAACTGCCCATGTTTGTCGAGAGATTCTTGCCCAATTATTCCTCAAGGAAATCCTTATAAGATTTACTGCTTAATAGCACTAAGATGACTTAAGTGATACACATTTAGGAATGGAACTTTACTGCAAAGAATGTTGGTTATTTAACTTCAAAGGCTACCCAAACAAAATTAGATTATAAAAAAGTAACCACTTTGATAAAAAGAAAATACATGAATAATAGAAAATTTAACACTAAGCCTCCAGATTACTATTTAAGCCAGGAGGATTTCTGTTTCAAGGAAAAGCTCATTAACTTTTCTCTGTGGAAGCTGTATTAACTTCTACACCACTGGAGCTGTCACCACGGTGTGCCTCCTTCAACAGACTCAGAATAGTTTGTTACCAAACAGATTCTGATGTGTTTGGAAGCACTGACTTGCAGGAAAACTACAGAGCATCTGCCACTGGTTCTGTTTATTCTTTTCTACAAAAGCCCAGTCATGATAAAAGTTTCATTATATTTAGCCAGTTTCTATGTAAAGCACAGGCTAATGACTACAGGGCCAAGACTGACTCCTAAAAAACTTGCCTGTCCAGCCTCTGGCTGCATCTCCTCTGTGAACTCAGCTACACAGAAGAGCAGGTAGGAGACGACGCA